>NC_044255.1:8963796-9263796 GCF_003957555.1 Calypte anna | reverse complement strand
AGAGATAACTTGTACATGCTCCAGAAGCCCTCCAGGAAAGAACCATCCTGCAGGCTAGAGTCAGGAGTTCCAATTGGAAGTTCTTTGAACTAAAAATTTCCTTCACATGCAGCACCTTAGGAATCTCAGCAAGCCAACAGGAAATATTTTTTTTTTTTGCTGACAAGCATGAGGCTTTAACAGTGGTTCTCCATCCCCTTGAAGCTCCTCTGGGTGAGTTTTCACTGGGTCTGCTGACTATTGTATACATTACCTGAACCGAGGATGGATTTTTGGCATACATTGACTGAGACACAGAGCCCCAGATTTCATTTGTACCTGCCTGTGCACACATACGTGTGCAAAGCCTGAGGTTTTTCAGCAGACCAAAGCATTTCCAGGCTGATTCACAGTTTGTGGGTTGCCTAAGGGGACCAACATGAAGCAGAGGATCTCTCCCAGGCTGCACCCTGGTATTTTTCAAAGCAGGTGTGTTATGCACACAGTGTGCTCTGCAGGGACTCCTTCAGAGAGCAAAAGTTTCTGTTTTAAGAGTTGAATATATAAAAATGCTTTAAAAACCTGGAGGTGGACTCAGATTTCCACTCATGTTATCACTTTCAAGGAAAACACCTGAATTAAATCAAGGAGAGGTGGAAAATCTTCTGCTGAGTACTCACCTTGGGACAACATCACTGCATTTTGTGTTCATGTCTCAGGGCAGATGCACAACCTTAACTCCTGGTTAATTTCCTTAACTACAGGAATTTCCTGGACACTTGCTTTTTCAGGTGTTGTAGTCCTGAAAATGTACTTCTTGCTGATTCCTACTCTTGTCTTGAGAATTCAGAGAGCAATGTTACCTACCTTTGAGACCAAGTAAGAGGCCAAGCAATTTGAGGGAAAAACCACCTCAGTCTAAGCTTCTTGAACTTTGCTGCACCGATGGGCCTGCTGCCCTGTGTTCAGAGCATAGTTCACACACCTGAAGCCCTGAGATGGAAGACATCTGGCCAACCCACCTCCACATTGGCTTTTCTGTGACCCTGATGTGTAACCTTTCCATCACAGGTAACTTCAGTTTGTGTCTTCTGCTTCCAATTTTCTTTTTTTTTTTCCCTTATTAACATCCTTGCAGTTAACTCATAGCTTTCAAAGGAGATACGAGTTTTTTTCTCCACACTATCTTCCTTCATTAATCCCTTTGTTTGTCTGCCACCCTCATCACAAATATGGAGGACTAAGAAAATATTTCTTTTAATTATTTAGGATATTATTAGCATTAGATTTTTATGCTTTCTTTTGCAGAATCCACCAGAACCTCCTTCAAAAGCCTGTTGCCAGGCTTTTCATTTCCAGATCATTAGCAAACATGGTTTTATGAAATTCTGGCAGTTTTCTGTCTCTTTATCACCAAGTAGAGAGTGAGAAACAGAAAACTCTTCTGCTCTCATCTCTTTGAAAGCATTTAATACCTTCTCTTCATAGTTTCTCTGCAGTTCATGCCAACAAATATCCTTCAAGGTCAGGGCTGCTGGGGAGGCCAAATGAAATGTTGGACCTCCGTGGAATTATGGGATCATCTGACCAGGCAGTATTGGCCTTGGGAAGAGCTTTCCTCCATGAATTCATAGTGCTGGCTCCAGCCAGCTTGTTTCAAAAGAAATAAAACAAGTCTTGAAGGGTCTTATCTATAACTAACACCCAGTGGCTTAAGCCTAAGAGACCCTGGGCTACTGTATCTGGTTTCTCTTCTTTCTCCCTGCCCAGTTTTCTGATGCTACCTAACCTTGTTATATCACCTTCCTTTTCCTGGGATGTGGAAGAAATGGGGAACTTTGCTTCTGAAAGTGTCAGAAAAACCATTGTGCCCACAGAGTAACACAAAGGATTGTGAACAGGGGCTATGAGCAGGACTGGCAGCAACAGATAACTGCTTTCCTCTCTCCTGGACCTTCTGCACTTATCTGTAACCACAGAGTCCACATTTGTCACCAGAGAACCAAGCTGGCTATAAAAACCTTTTTTTTCCCTCTGGGATTCTTGCTTTAAATCTCCTGGACTGAAACCCCCCGGGCTAGCAGTGAGGACAAGGTGACATGGTAACCAAGTCACTGAAAGGCATGCATGGGTCACCTTATTTTCACTCACGCTCTGTGACAACAAGAACAGCTGAAAGGGGTTTCATGGGGATTTTATTGAGAAACATAACAAAAGCCCTATATTTTCTTGGAGACTCCTGAGATTCCCCAGTGGTGAGGAAGTCACTCAAGCCCAGGCATGAATGTATAGGGAGCAATGAGACAGCTCTGTGCTCCCAGGCAGTCCTTCGGGCAACGGTAATCCTTGTTTTTCATCAGAAAAAGCTGTTTAGAAAGGAATACTCTGGTTATTGATTCTGGGAAGAGTTGTGTTGGCCAGAGCTAAGCATGTTAGCCAGCCAGCACCCCGGTGGAAAATATCTGCTCAGCTTGGATGGTGAAGGAATGAATCATGAGCCAGTATCCTGGCTCTGCTCTCATCCACATGTGGTAATTCTAGTAAATGAAGGTTGGCTGCACATCCTCATGACAACAACCTTTAACCCAAGCAGTAACAACAACCAGAAAAGGCAGACAAAATTTCTGGGGATTCCCTCTCCTCTCCTCTCCTCTCCTCTCCTCTCCTCTCCTCTCCTCTCTCTCCTCCTCTCCTCTCCTCTCCCTCTCCCTATCCCTCTGCTCTGCTCTCCCTCTTCTCTCCCTCATCCTCTCCCTCTGCTCTGCTCTGCTCTGCTCTGCTCTCCTCTCCCTCTCCCTCTCCCTCTCCCTCTGGTCTGCTCTGCTCTGCTCTGCTCTGCTCTCTCTTAGGTGTGTCGGGCTCTCCGCTCCTCTCCCTCTCCTCTCCCTCTCCTCTGCTCTGCTCTGCTCTGCTCTGCTCTCCTCTCCTCTCCTCTCCTCTCCCCTCCCCTCTCCTCCCCTCCTCTCCTCTCCCCTCCCTCCCCTCCCTCCTCTCCTCTCCTCTCCTCTCCTCTCCTCTCCTCTCCTCTCCTCCCTCTCCTCTCCTCTCCTCCCTCTCTCCCTCTCCTCTCCCTCTCCTCCTCTCCTCTCCCCTCCCCTCCCTCCTCTCCTCTCCTCTCCTCCTCCTCTCCTCTCCTCTCCTCTCCTCTACCTCTCCTCTCCTCTCCTCTCCTTCCTCTCCTCTCCTCTCCTCTCCTCTCCTCTCCTCTCCCTATCCCTATCCCTATCCCTCTGCTCTCCTCTCCTCTCCTCTCCCTCTCCTCTCCCTCTCCCTCTCCCTCTCCCTCTGGTCTGCTCTGCTCTGCTCTCTCTTAGGTGTGTCGGGCTCTCCGCTCCTCTCCCTCTCCTGTCCTGTCCTGTCCTGTCCTGTCCTCTCCTCTCCTCTCCTCTCCCTCGCCCTCTGCCTCTGCTCTCCTCTCCCTCTCCCTCTCCCTCTCCCTCTCCCTCTCCCTCTCCCTCTCCCTCTGGTCTGCTCTGCTCTGCTCTCTCTTAGGTGTGTTGGGCTCTCCGCTCTTCTCCCTCTCCTCTCCTCTCCTCTCCTCTCCTCTCCTCTCCTCTCCTCTCCTCTCCTCTCCTCTCCTCTCCTCTCCTCTCCTCTCCTCTCCTCTCCTCTCCTCTCCTCTCCTCTCCTCTCCTCTCCTCTCCTCTCCTCTCCTCTCCTCTCCTCTCCTCTCCTCTCCTCTCCTCTCCTCTGTTCTCTCTTAGGTGTGTCAGGCAGCACCAGGAGGGTTTGCCCAAGTTCCAGGCAGCAGGATGGGGACTGTTCCCGGTCCCTTCTAGCACCTCTTCGATGTCCGGCTGGGCTCCACTGCGAGAGCCATTCTGCTTTGCTTCGCCTCTCTTCCTAACTTGCCCATGCTCCTCCTTTTGGAGCGAAGCCTTGAGCTTTCCTTTGCCTTTATGCATTCTCCTCTCGACCTACTATCTCTTAATTATAAGCCGGAAAGGCCCAGTAGCCTGAGATCAACCTCTTTCCCGAGGTTTCTCTGACGAGGGGATCTAAATCCCCTCAGGCCTGGCATCTCGTGCCTTACTCCCCTCCTCCCGGAGGGCATCCCGGCCAGCTGGGTGGCTACAGCCTGGCTACTGACACCTCTACCCACTCTCTGGGGCGGGATCCTACGATTGAGGAGCTGGCAAGGAGGAAGATGGAGGGGTACAGGGCCATGGGGGAGCAGCCGGGCCCGGCCGATCGGAGTCAGGGCAGGGCAGGGGAGGTGCCGCGCCTCGCCGCGCAAAAATGGCGGCGAGGAGCGAGGAGCGGTCAGGCACGTGGTGGCCATGGCAGCAGTGGAGAGATACCGTTGGCTGGGCCTGGCATGGGGGAGCCAAGCTGAGGGACTCTCGGAGGTGACAAGGTAGGGTGTGCGGGGATTTCTGTGAGGGGCCTCGCCATCACTGGTGGTAATGCCGGCTGCCAGCCCCCTGGGTCCCTCGGGTGTGCTCTTGTGGGTGGGAGGGCCATGCCCTGGGTGTCTGCGGGAGGCTGCACGGGGCTCTCCGGCTTCCACCCAAATGGCCTCCAAGTTGGGGTGTCCGAGGTGAGTGAAGTGTCCAAGTGGTCATTCATGCCTTTGCTCGCCTTTCCTTCCCTCTGGGTCGGCAAGAGGTGTGTAGGTTGGGTGCGGGTGGTGAGGGGGACGGCAGCTTCTGGGGATAGCCGGAGCCGGGCAGGCCTGCCCAGCCGGGTGTCCGGGCACGGTTGTTCAGCATGACCTTGCCTTCTGGTTTGTTTATTTTTATTTGTATTCTAAAGGAGAGCTTGGGTTTCATGCTTTGGAGCTGTGTTAGGCTGGTGGGGGCAGCCTGCTGGACATTGGTTTGGGTGGCTGGAGAGACGTGCCTGTGGAGCAGAGGGGGATGCTTCTCCTTCACCACCTCTTGTGTAGGGCTTACCTCCTGGTGCCTCCAGCCAAAAGCCTCCTCTGCAGACCTCGGCATTCAGGAGGAGCATCGCTGGTTGTTCCCTTTGCTGTTTCTCCTCGAACAGGCAGTTCCCACACTGTGGTGAGGGAGCAGGGAAGGGTTTCCCATTTGGTTCCCCTGAGCATTGGCCCTTCTGGGGTGGGGAAGGATTAATCTTTATAAAGCAACACTGGTAGAGACTGGTAAAACAAAAGCTGCCTGGATGAAGAAACTTCCACTTATTTGAGAAGACTGTCTTTTTTTCCCCCTCTGATTAATTGTGTGGGTGGGTATATATGCTGGGAAAGGCAATAATGTTTACTGGAATGTACTATAAATGCTTGCTAACTTCTACTTTGCTGCATGATAAATATCATAATTGATACTACAATATGTTAACATTCAAAGCATGAGCTCTGCTCATATGGATTTATTTTCATGCACGAGTAGTATGTAATGTTTGAAGAGACCTTCTTTCAAAGATTAGGAAATCTTTGCATCTTTCCTCTGTATCGGGAAGGTGTTAAGACATCTTTTAAAAAGAAATTAGTATCACTGGGCTTTTGTATGCAAAAACATGTCCCTAAAATTGTTAAAGTGTTTTGGTTTGTTTTTAATTTACAGAGGCAGGCTGAACAATGTGGTTGTATATTAAATCTGTGGGAACTGGTCAATGAGCCCAAGTCCTATCACTGATGTCCAAGCAAGTAACAACAGACTTGGGTCAGATCATGTAAACTTGTCATCATAATGGCAGAACAGTGAGGAGAATACTTAATTGTAAGCTTTAGTATAACTTAGAGGAAAAACATGCTTTTAGATATGCGTGAGGTTGTAGGAAAAAAACAAATAATGTAGGAAGGAAGGGATTACAGCAATGTCCTTTTGTCAAACAACTCATTTTAGACATGGTTTTTAAATGTTCTTCTGCAGTATATTTTTATCCTTAGACTTTCAGGTTCAGACCTTCAAATTTTATTTGGGTAATGGGTTTCTATCAAAGCTGGTAGACCATTAGCACCAAAGGTTACTTAGTTGCTAAATATGAAATCCAACACTTTGGGAACTCCTTTTGTTTTGTGTGTAGAGCCAGGGGTTCTGATCCTCTTTGTTAACTCTTGTAGAGGCTATCTAGTATGTAAATATTTTCTGAGTAGCAATTTGTTATATGCTTCATTAAACCAGAGATTTATTTACACAGAGAATCCTGGGGGGATTTTACAGATGTTTAAACCTTAGTGTTAGTCATGTTAATTAGCAAATAGCCTTTGTTGCCACCCCTATTTCTTCTTGACACCTTAACTCCTGTTTCAGGGCCAAGGAGGCTTCTGGTAGTCTTATTTCCTCAGGTATCCTTGCAGTCTTACTTCCTCCGGTTATGCCAGGGTTTGAGAACCAGTTTGCCTGTAGATGGCATTTTCTTTCCTCTTCCAGTTTCTCTGGTATTTTGTTTTCAGCTGGTGGGAGATCTGAGGACTGTGACTTTGTGTGTGTGTGTCTGCGGGTCTACAGGCTCTTAATAGAGTGGTGGGGGGGTGTTTTTTTGTTGTGGCTTGTTTCTCTTTTTGTTTGTGTTTTTGGGGTTTTCTTTTCTAAGGCAGTATTTTATTGTGTCTGGACTCAATTTCCTAGTGAGGGGACTGCTGATTTTCCTACTAAAATGGGATTAGGCAAGGTTGCACAAAGAAAGTAGCTATTCTCCATATTCTGGCATTGTGCTTTCATAGAATGTGAACATCTAGAGCCCTTTGAGATTAAGTTCTGTTCTTATGGAGAAGTAGATGCTTCACGTTGCATCTGGTTTTGGGAGGATTGCCATGGATCCAATCTGTGTTCGAGTATTAATTGCACAGATTGCACAGAATCTTTTCACAGATTCAAATCACCCAGTTTGCACAGACCTAGATATTTATCCTGATGTTCCCTGCTTAAAAAAAATAACCTTGCATGTCAGCTGTTGGACCTGTTAGCTTTGCAAACTGAGGCCTCAGGTTTGATTTTGTGTTATCAGAAGAATCCAGTTATTCCTTCCAGACGTGTGATCTCTGCCATCTCATTTGTTGTTCTCTTCAAGGGTTGTTTTTTCTTGCCAGTTAATAAATATTTGCTTGAATTTCTGTCAGGGTCCTGTAGAGTTGGCAAAGCACCTGAAGTTATTTAGCATCAGGAGATGGCATGTGCCGTGGGACCAGCAGGATCCTGGCTACCTGGAAACCTTTACAAGCCCCTCTTTTGCAGAGGTGACCCCTCATTAGCCGGGTACATCCCACCCGCTTGAACCAAGTGTTTTAAGATGATGTCTCCAGAGGTTTGACTGCAGGTGGCAGCAACAATCTTTCCCTGCGGCAGCTGGAAGTGCTGCAGCAGCCTTCATTGATTCCTGCGCATAATTTAGCTCCTTACAAAACCAGCTCAGTGGTAAAACGGAAAACTGTAAGCAGAGAGTGCAAAGATTGTCGTCTAACAACAGAGATGTGGGCATGCTCTTCATTTCCCCCTCCCTTCTCTTCGAGAGGAATTTAGCTGGCTGGAGGGAAGGGAGGTGGGGGAATCTTTCTGCATTGCACAGTACCAGATATACACAACAAATCACATTTCTGTGCAGCACTTGGTTGATCTGGCAGGATTTGTCCGAGTCCTCTATTGAGCAGCTTCAGGCTTTTTGTGCTTTAGGAAGTGTTATGTGCTGTGTTTTGTTGTGGGTTTGTTGTTTTTTTTCCTTCCTCCTCTTCCTTCTGTGCTTTACTCTGATAGCAGGGAGCTGTTATTTCATGGTAGCAGTAACCAAAGGCAGCAAGCCATTTCAGTGCATTGTTATTCCAGGCAGAGACTCAGAGCTCTGGAGATCTGAGTGCTTGGTACATGAACTTTCTGGCTGAAAGAGGTACTGCTTCCCACAGCTCCTGGTGCTGGCTGTTGTAGCTGTCCATATGCTATGTGGTGTGACCCCAATGGTTTACCTGCAAGTATCTCTTTGATCCTTTCTGTGCAGTCCTTGTGTGTTCCTTGCAGCAGCTCTCATGTTGTTCAGTGCTCACATTCAGAAAACCACCCCCGTGTTTCTTGAGGGAGTTGCACCTCGGGTGGGGAAGTCCTATCTCTGGATGTATCAGGTTTTGGAAGGTCGTTTGAGCTACATATTGTAGGCATTGCAGGTAGCTGGGCTCCTACTCCCAGGTGTGCTGTTTCTGTCCCTGCTGAAGGACCTGAGGGAGCCTCACTAGTTTCTTGCATGATTAGTTTGGTTTGTCTCAAGTGGTGATGGGGTGGGTGCTCCAGCTGGTTGGCACCCAGTCCAGGGAGTGATGTCACCTCACCCATCCCTTTAGCAGGAGGTTGCCACTACCAAATGAGAAGGGAAGATGGGTGAGGGGAGCTGCTGCCCTCTGTAGAAGGCCATCAACTGGGACACAACTCATGCACTAGAATGAATAGATTGATAAACTATAATGAGATACCGGCTACAAGGACAGTGGGGTTATACCTCCTGTGGACCTGTGTCACCTTGTTGTCAGACAAGACCTTGAAGTCCAGAACTGGTACAAATCTGAAGTGCTTGGATCATTGTTGGGGCTAATAAACTAATTAATGTAGGTTGTATCTCAGATGGGGTGCACCCCAGATGAGATTCTGTTGCTTGCTCATGTAGAACCTATTACAGAGTTAGCCCTTTAGCACAGGCTGTAAAAATACTGTTTGAGATGCAACACGTTGGTGTGGCAATGGTCCACACCATGTGTAAACAGAAGGGGTATGTGCAGATTAGATGCTTGAGGGAACTTGTATGGACTACAGTGACACCTTCCTGATAGGAATATGGTGAAAGTAAGGAGTATATGGGGGTTGATGACAGAAGGCCAACAAGGTCTTTCTGTGCTTAGTGATGAAGTGAGCATAGAGAAATTCAATTTTTTTGTATTCTGTGAGTGGATGGTGGTCCAGAAGACGGTCCAGTGTGCCAACATGTAAAATTGTGCAGGGCTTCCTGAGTGACAGAAGATTGCAAAAGCATGCAGGTGTGTGACACTCAAAGGTAGAGCTCCATGGGCAAGGCAGCTCCAAGTCACACTCCTACATCCAGAAATCTGTAGAAACACTTTCAGTCACCTTCAGCTGTGTTTGAAAGTCCAGCATCTCAGGATCTTCAGGGGCTGATGCAGTCCCCTTGGGAATGACGGGCAGTGCTACCCTGTAACTGGTGCTGGGCCACGTGGGTTTCTCTAGCACTAAAGAGTGTCCTATGTGAGGAAAAAAGGGAGAGAGAACTCGTGGATCTCCATCCCTCCTGTTCTTCCTTCACAGGCTGCTTCTGGCCAGCCCAGGAAGGGGGAGCTCTCTACTACAAACCTAGGGCCTTTGCCTTTGAAGTGCTTAAAGGAAACTGATAGCCTATGGGTTCAGAGCTGGGCCCTGCTCTTCACATACAAACTGCCCTGGGAGGCATTTTAATGCATTTTATTTGTTTTTGCACAAAATGAAGACTTGCTAACACTGATGGTAATCATGACGCTCTCGAGTGATTTGACCAGATTGTTTTAGAACAAAAAGCCCTTGGGGAGAAAAATACCAAGTGCTTTCTGCTGACATTTTTGTAAACTCTTTCTTTTTGCTTCCTTTCCATTGAGCTGACTTTTCATTTCAGACCTTTCTTTAACTTTCTGAGAAGTTCAGAAGCATTCCATAAAGACTTCCTCAGTTTTCTTGAAGCAGATACTGTAGTCAAGCCAGAGTAGGTTTCTCTTTGCTCTCTTCTTCTCACCCCCAACTTTCACAATGTATAAATCAATCAAACAAAAGTATTGTTTGCCAGGACTTCTTGCCTAGCTGCTCTTGGGTAGGGCAAAGTGATTTGATTTGTGACCTCTTGGTTCAAAATTCCTGGTTGATTACACTTCCTCCTCCCTGTTGAGTGGAAAGGCAAAATCCTCACCTTGTCCCTGGTTTGGTTGTGGCCAGCTTCAGAGAGATCTGCCTGCCTGTCTTTGCACTGAGAGTTGTTTGACATCTCTAATTCCAGCAGTAACAGGTTAGCGGTCAGAGAGCAGGTGAGTGATCAATACATGTTAGCTGCAGAAGCAGTGATTTGTGGTGCGTTAAGGTGTGCTGTCTTGTTTGAGCAGTCTGATAGCACAACACTTTAATTACTGTTTATGCATCCTGAGACACTTCTGTTTCTCCTGTCACCCTTTTGCAGTACCACCACTCTGCAGTACCTGCAGAGTTCTCCCAGGGTAAAATATAACGCAGTATCAATGTGGACTTCCAGAAGCCTGTGGCTCTTCTTTGCTTTGCCAGGTTCTTGCTTAGAGAGTTAAACAGGACTGTCTTAATTCTTCCCCAGAAAAGTCTTGTTGCCATGTGTTTCACCAGCTCACATTTCTTTATGATCTTCACATTGCAGTGACAATCTTCTGCTGTGTGGCACAGCAGAATAGGCCTGATCCTTTGCTGTAGCTGCCTTTTGTTGAACCCAGCTGAATGGGCTTCAGTAATGCAGTATTGGGTATCAGCTAACTCTAGAAAAAAAAGAGATTAATTCATCTCACTCTCCCAGATTCTCCAAATGGGTGTTGCAATCAGTGAAATCTCAGAAATAAAGGCATGGCATTCCTTTTTCTTCCTTAATCGTCAGCAAAAGAACCCGTTCAAAGATTTTTGTTTTGTGTTCCCATTTTAGGCTTAGGATTCTGGATTTTTTTGTTGTTTTTTTCAATTATTATGCATTTGTGTTCTGTAGAATAAGCATCATGGGACAGGAGCTTGGAAGTTCCTGAGCCTCTGTTGTGGGGCATAGAGACAGCCACTTGCAGATGGAGTGCCAAAGAGATTGTGAGTAAATAGGCAAATTGCTAGTGGCATAATTTCTTGGAAATAAACCTAGCAAATTGGACTTGTTAAAGCAACTGCTGAAATGGCTAATGCCATTGAATTGTCAGAATAGAGAACTGCAAAGATCCTTGGTTAATTTACATATCACCACAGCAAAAATAATGGGGAAATAACGAGCAGTTATTGTCCCTGGCTCTCCCTAGTCATTATTTGAAGTTAAGACATTTATCAATACAGGATTAAGTTGGCAAAATGTGCAATAAATGTTGTACAATTACACTGGTCAGTCAAAACGAGGAGGGATGATGAGGAATTTTAGAGGCTCCCATTAGAGGGTGGCAAATGGGCAGCACCACTAATATTTGTTGTTGCATGAAACCATGCATTAGAAGGAGCAACCAGGGCTGTTGAAGTGTTTTTGCAAGGTCTGGGTTGCTCAGAAGGGCGAGTGATGTGTTTTTAGGAGGGGAAACAATGAGACCTGGTTCTTGTGCACAACAAGCCATGTGCTGCACATAATATTCACAAGTGACGTAAACCGTGAGGACTGTGGCTGGCTTTGGTATATGTTTGTGTCACTGATGTTTCAGTGGTGAATGGCAGCTTCTGGCAGATGTTGAGAGTCCTATGTACTCCAGAAGCCCCTCACAAGCTGCTGTAGCTAGAGAGGAGACCCTCCCCAAGTGTACTTGACCCAGACTGTGGGATACATCAGATTGGAGGACATTTTTTCTTGTAGAGGCCATTGAGAGAATTTGTGTTGGGGTGAAAATTTGGAGTCCTCTCTCCATCCCCTCCCATCGTTGTGTTTGACCCTGCAGAAAATAATTGGTATTAGAACACAGCCTGCTGAAAGCTGGGCCATCTGTGGCTGTAGGCTGTCTCTGAACTGGAGGTGGAATGGCCTTGCAGGCAGGAGAGGCTTTGGCTGTGCCTTGGCTTCCAGCAGGAATGGTTCGTCTGGCCTTTAAACCCACCTATCCCAGCCTTTCTGCTGATTACTGCCAGAGCCAGTCAGGCAATTCACAGGGCTGAGCAGGGTTTGACTCGCACAATTCTTAGCTCTGCAATGAGGTTTGACAGATGCTATCAGTGTATCTCCCCATAAATAAATATGTAATCGGGCTGCGTGCTACGCTTTCCCATCCTGAGGAGGAAATTCTGCCACTCCTGTCCTTTCATCTCTCACATCCCTCCGCAGCTGTGAAAAAGCCTCTGACCTCGGATGCTCATTTTTATCATTTAATTTCAGCAGGAGTTGGTGCCTGTGGAGCTTTGCTCCTCTGTGTTATGAAGGAGGAGGAAAGCAGCAGGCGTTTTGTTTAAATTCCTAATTGCAGGCACAGCAGGATTATGGAAATGTCAAGAGGGAAGTGACAGGGAAGACCTGCCAAACGTGTTGGGGGTTGGTTGATTCATTGCTTTCTCTTTTTCACCCCGGGTGGTGAGTGGGTGGGTTACAAATCAAATGGCACTCATGGGCTCCCTGACCATACACTCATAGGCCAGACCAGACTGTGTGGTCAGCTGTGTTTATCAGCTTTGCACAAGACAAGCCCAGGATTAGCAAAAAAATAACAGAAGTGGCTTGTAAAAGGAGAGCTAAAAGATATGCCAGATCAGAGCAGCTGGATTTGGTCCCCCTTTGGATGAACGTGTCCTGATGGAGCCAGTGTGGGATGCAGGCATAGCACCTGGCCTGGGCTGTGCCAAATTCTGTGTAGGTTGCTTCCCTTGTTTTATAAGCAAGGATGGGTATTGGGGCAGGAGAAACTCAGGGGGAGGCAGGCTTCCAACAGCTTGTCAGCAGCTGAAAAGCATTGCTTCCCTGGGATCTGGAGGATACTGCATTTCCATTCCTTTTTCCCTCCTCTAGTTTGTTTTTGCACAAGGTTCCATTCCTCACCTAGGGAACCTGCAGCATGGTGGCTGTGTGGTCATGCACAGAGGTCATGCATGTGCTGCTGTATTCCCTAGAACTTGGAAGAACAGTCTCTGCACCTCTTGGCTCTCCACTCTGAAGAGGAGGCAGATGAATCCTCCTCCTGCCACAGACTCCCAGGTGCCAGAGCCTAACAATAGTATTGAAGCTTGGAGCTACTGCAGAAACAGGAATTTCCTGAAGTTCTTGGGGGGCTGTTGCCCTGTCTGCTCCTCTCAGAGCTCCCTGTGCTCACAGAGTTTGTTCCAAAACAGATTCTATGGTTTCATTTATTCTGCCTGATAGGAGCAATCCTCTCCCAAGCATATCCTTCTGTGCTTGATGTCCAACTTACTTTCCCAGTTGCTTGTCAGGACTGAAAGACAAATGCATGAAGTCCAGTTCAGCACACAAAGGTTTCTCATCATCTCCCAAAGGAGAAAGGGGAACGTGTGTTTTCTGGAGAGCTCCCAGATGTAGACAGTACTGGAGCTCCAAAATGGGTAGCAGGGAAGAAAAGGGAGATGACTGAGAGGAGAATCATTGGCAGAGGAATGGGGAGAGGAGGTGTCCTTGAAGGACACCTTGGGAGTGTGCCAGACATTTGCAGAAAGTGGAGATGGGACCTGAAGTGTTGCTTTGCTGGCTCCTTTCTAATTGCTGCACTTCTTCATGAAGGCTGTGTGCTGCCTGATCTTATTATTATATCACTTAATTTTGATACCTTGGAGCTCGTGCTCCTTATTAGGCATCTCTGTAGCCTGAGTAATTCTGCAAGTGTGTTTATGTTGTGTTAATAATTTCGGGGAGCACTGCAGAAACCATCTTGTAAGTGTATTTCCAAGACTGGTCAGTGCAGGAAGGTGGCCAACACTGACCCTGTTGAGCTGTGATATGTGACCATATCTAGGATATGGTGAGACCTCTGGGGGACACAATGTCTGGTTTCCAGATGCTTTACTGCTTCTGGTATAGATGAAGCCCTCACCAAGTGGACCCTGTAGCACTGTGCTTGCCTGGATAACAAGGCAGACCCCAGTGGAAGGGGTAAGACTGAAGGGGACAGCACCCAAAGTTATATGCAGGGATTATTTGCAGTAACAGACTTGAGGCACTCAGCACAGGCTCCTCTGATGTCAAATTGATGGTCCACCAGCTTTTATTCTCCCCTCAGCTCTGGACTTGGGGCTGTGAGGAGTGGTAGCTGTAGAGTGATAAGCATTCCCCACCATTGTCAGTGGAATCGGGTTTAGGCTCTAAGCATTATGCATTCAGTCTCTGACCTTGCTTATTTTCACAGCTCTAGCAGAAGGAAGGTGTTCCTGGCTTTTTGGACTGCTTTGCTGCTTGGTTGCTTGCTAAAAAGGTGGTTTGCTTTGCTAGGCTATTAGATGTTTGTGACATTTTGAGCTAAACTTTGCTGTTTCAGCAGCCAGCAATCAAGGTGATACCAGGCAGTTGTTCCATAAACAGCAGAACTAATGAGCCACTGGATTTGTCTCCCTCCTTCCCTGACCTCTGCCTCTCCCTTCATAATATTAGTTCTTCCCACACAGCTACTGTCTGCCTTTCCCCTTCCTCCATGCCCTTTAACTCCTCGGCAGTCACAAGTTGCTCCTTCCTGTGCTGGGTTGGTTGGTGGTTTCTGTGTGCCCATGAAGGGCAGGGCCTTTCCTCAGCTCACATGACAGCCAAGGCACTGATTTGGCTCTGTTTCCCCCCAATTCCCAGCATATTATTGGTTTGTTTTTTTTTTCCCAGGATTTCTCAGTATTTAGTTATCTCTGAGCCTTCTGCCAGTCTGGGGGAAACTTAAGTTCCTAGAAGCAGGGATCTGATGGTCAGATGGATGAGCAATTGTACAGACACCATGAACGGAATTTCTGCAGAAGAAATTCCTTTCCTTGAAAGCCTAGATATGGTGTCTATTGTCCCTCCAGCCTGTATGGAAAGCCAGATACTGCTGTGTTCTGTATGCTGTGGCTTCAACAGGAAGAGCCAGAGTACAAACAGCAGAGAACAGAGTAGTGTGAACAGGGCAGGAGGGCAGCAGACACCCTTGAGACGAAATAAGAGATGCTGGGATATTCTGAGCTGCTCTTTGGTATTTTTTAGTCCTCTCTCAGTTTCCAAGAGAGCCTGTTTCCCCAGTATCACATACTTCTGGGCAGGACATGCTTTTCCCATAGGGTTCAGAGAAGCTCTGAGCAGGAGATCAAAGGCCAAGGAAGTTGTGGCTCCCAGAAAGTGTTCAAGGCTGGGTTGGATGGGGCCTTGAGCAGCTTGATTTAGCAGGAGGTGTCCCTGCCCATGCAGGGGGTTGGAACTGGATGATCTCTAAGGTCCCTTCCAACCCAAACCATTCTATGGTTCTAAATAAAGCCACTGAGGGCTCAGGAGGGAGCAGATGGGTGAATAACCTGCTGCTTGTGCTGTGGGGTCACAATCAGCAGCCAGAGCAGAACTTTTCTTGGCACTTTTCTGGGCTTTTGCAACCTGCAGCCCCTTTTCTTGCTTTCCAGGCTCAAGTGTTGATGTTCAGCTCTTCCTTCAGCCCTGCTGCAGCCTCCTGGCCCTTGGGGCAGATGCAGTTAAGTCAAAGCCAGTTTGTGACCTGCTCCAGGGCCTGGGGTTTGGCTGGTTTGCTCTGTGTCTGGTCTGACAGCTGACACTTGTCTTGCAGCCTCACCTCCCTGGCTTTCTGTTGCATGGGCAAGCTTTTGGAGGGCAGATTTTGTGCTTAGCACAGCAGGGAGTGCAACACCTGAGGTCAACCCCTGTGTCATTGGTGCCAAAATCAATCTCTAGCTTTTAACAAGATGTGGGAGAAGCAAGTGTCTGGAGTTCTGGAGTTAAGGTGTTTGCAGTTCTGTTGGGTGGGCTCTGTGCCTCCTGGTCCAGCACAGGGGCAGATTCTGATACCAATTCTCCCATGAACCCTGATCCAGAGTGAGCTGAAATCACTTAGAGTCTTTCTAATAGCTCCATAGCTGTTAGCTCAGCTCTGCTGAGCATGACCAATCTTACTTTGGTCCAGTTTAGGCTTTGGATGCTGTGTTATTGTGCATCTGAGTGTGACCCAAAGCAGAGCGCTGAGGAAGAAGTGTTGGAAAGACAGGGGCCTGCATTGTGCCTGTGAATGTACATTCAGAGTCAGCATCTTGAAAAGACCCAAAATTTATCTCTCTGCTGTTGTCATTTCCCATTCAATGGTCCAGCTGAATAAAGGAGGGCTGCACAGAGCTCTGCATAACTTGTTTGACTTTAAGAGTCAGTAAATGATAGATGTCTGTATCCTTGGATGAGGATAATCCAATTGTACAGTCTGGCTGGATTTCAGCTGCTCTCAGAGAGAGGAGGAAAGGAGTGAAATGTTTACTCTTGGTGCTTTGCACAAGGGGAGATGACAGAGCGTGGGAAAATACAAACTAGTCCTGGTGGGCAGGGGTTGCAGGGGAAGAGTAGTGAGGAAAATCTAATCTGCTTTCTGGTAGGAAAGGACATAAAGGGTATAAAGGGTCTTGGCAGGAAAAGAGCCATTCTTTTGATTTCTCAGAGGCAAAAGATGAAGGCAGCATATTCAATGAACATAACTCCAGAGTTGTCAATGCAGTCAGGTCTGTTTATGCCAGCCACACAATTTGACCCAGAGCTTTGATTAAAAAAAATCAGGATTCCCAAATGTTCCAATAAAAAAGAGGTTATGAAAAAATGTGTGCTTTGGTTAAAGAGCACCCAGCTCCAGAGTAATTTATAACAGCTGAAAGGATTAAATGTCATCAGGAAAACCAAAAAGAAAATGAGTCTGTAATTAAATGTTTAGCTCAGCCAAGACTGTATGGCACTGCCAGTCTGAATAATGTATAGAGGAAGTATCCCAGGATCTATGCTCTTTTTTTTTTTTTTTTTCCTTTTTTTTTTTCCTCCATTAACTGAATCTATATTAATGCAAAACAGGATAGCTGGGTGATTTTCAACATACTCTGGGTTTGTTAGCATTTTGATGATACCGGTACTCAAAAGCTTCAGCCGACATCAGTGCCAGCTTGTGTTTGGAGTTATGCAAACATCTAGAAGATGTGATCCCTGCCAGGAAAAGCAAACAGGAGAGCAAGTGAAAACAAACAGTGAAATGTCTACCAAGCCCTGACCGTGGCAGAACTGTGTCTGGAAATCCCTGGCCAGGGCATTCTCCTCTTTACCAGCCTTGTCTGTGCAAACCTGCACAGATTGCTTAAGAGTTGGAACAAGCTGGAGATTTCTTTTCTAATTAATGTTATTAACTGAATACAATGCAAAGATGGTAGTTGGCTGTGTAACAGAGAATTAAATATATAGTGTTCTCTTACCTTGCGCACATCAACGGATATGAGATATGAATGGTTCAGCTTATAATGCATAGCAATCAAAGTGGTGCAAAAAGGTCATTTAACTTGATTTTGTGGTATGATTCTGGGAAGACCTTTTTTTTTTTTTTTTTTCCAAATATGGAGGCTTAGTGCCAAGGATTTTAAGTCTAATCAAGCTTACCAATTAGTAGAGGTATTCTCAGTGACAATTGTCAATTAACCTTAAGGTCAGAAATTCAGTATAACCTGAACCATTGCTTAAACTCAAGTCAGAGGCAAAAATCCTATTCCATAATATTCGAATACTGCTACAACCCCCTGATATACCTGCTACGTCTTTTTGAAAACTATTTTCCAGTTCTTATTAAACATTTTTTTTTTTTCAGCTAAATAGTATTATTAACCTTCAGAGCTTTCTGTCCTACTTAGGCTAATCAAAGCCACAGCAACTGATTTTATTAGATCATTGATTCTTCTGTCTCCAAATTGGTTATTGTTTCTGCCTCTCCCCTCCAGCTGTGATCATGCCTATTGTGGTATCTGACCTTGCAAGTATTTAAGTTTTACCTGGTCTTTCACTTTTCTTCTGTTCTAGATAGAAAGGGACATGCTTGGCTTTCACAATTGGCACCACTACAATCCCTTGTAGTCAGCAAGGGATTTCAGTTTGCCTCTCTTTCTCTCTTTCCACCCAGCCTCTTGCTTTCCACACAGACAGCTAAAGATGCAGGACAGATCACATGCTAAATGCCACAGAAGTTCATTGAAGAGCCAAGACTCAAATTCCCATTTTCTTGGCATTCAAGCCAGAAGTTCTTCAGACACAGCCTCCCTCCCCGCTGCAAGGAATCCAGACCAGGGTGTTTGCAAATGGAAGCCCAGAGCTGGTGGAGGCAGTGCTTCCCTTCTGGGCTGTCCCTGCTCTCCAAGCTGGGTCTGCTCCCCAGGTAGGCTCAGCACGGAGCTCCTGGAGCAAACCCTTTGCAAAGAGCATTGCAAATGCACAACAGCAGGAGCTGACCCTGGGCACTGATACATTGTTATGCTGTGGTTTGGCAAACTTGCAACTCTAGCTATTACTTGCCCCTTGATGGGCAGAAGTTTTCTTTTTCTGCTGAGCCTGTTGTTAGTTTCAGGAAAACCAGCTGATGAAATGAGGCACAGTCTGAATGGGAAATTCAGGCTGTTCTTATGCTAAAGGAGTGACTTATGAAAAATTGTCTGCTTGCAAACCTACAATCATCAGCTTTTTGATGTGATTCTACCAATGAGAAAAGGACTCCAGAACTGCACAAGTCTAACTGATGGGCTGTTGAGACTGTATTTAGCTCTGGGCCTTAGCAAAAAAGTCTGAAGCAAAAGAGCATAGGAGGTGGTGTACCTACAGAGATACTGCTGCCTTCCTGAGCACAGCCCTGCTAAACCAGCTCTCTCTGGTATCTACTCTCCCTGGACACAGGCATTTCAATGAAGGCTGAGTAAATCTAGAATTACTTGAGAAGGTGGCCCCTGTGTTCCTAGGAAGGGTGATTTTTTAATGTAGGGAAAACCATCTCCCTTCAAATCCACATAATGCTACTTTAAGGAAAGGATGGCCTTCACTTCCAGGACGTTGCAAGAACCATTTAGGTTTGATTTGTGAGACAACCTCTGCCAGAGCAGACTTTGTGCATCTCTGCTGGGGCTGAGAGCTCACCACGTGCTGGGTGAAGGTGTGCCAGTGGTTGTAGGCACACGGGGAGAGGCTCTGTGTGCCTGGGTGCCTGCATCATTAAGATGTTGCACTTTATTTTAGTGACCCCTGGGTTCCAAGGAGAATTTTAATAGGTTTTGGGTTACATCTCAGGAATTCTGCAACATTTTCAGGTTAATAATGCTGGCGTGTCTTATCGCTCCTTCGCCCTCAGAGCTGTAACAGGGAAGAACCCAGCATATTGTTAGGAGTTTTAGAACTGCCTTGAAATCTGTCAAGGGAGATAAACCATCTTTATATCAGAAAATAGCTTCCCTCTTGCTATCTCATGGAGCAACACATGGCTCCAAAAAAGATGCTCCTGCCTAACAGCTTATTAGGAAAAGACAGACTCCCAGAGTCCAAGAACTTCAGGGATTTTGTGTGGGACTTGAAGAGGGGAGATGCTGGGATTTCAAGGAGATGAGGTAAGTGAAACCTTTCACTTCAGGTAACTGATAGGAGTCCTGGAAAAGAGCAGCAATGTATCTTGATGATACAGGTAAAGGGTACGTCCTGTAGCAGCATCCTGCTTTGCACTTTTCCTGGATGAGTAGGGCTGCAGTGATGAGAGGTGAGATGCTCTTAGGATGAGGTGTTCCCTGAAATGGTAGAGGTGTGATTCTGCTCACACTTTGTCACAGCAAGGAGGTGGAACTGAATAGTCTGGCTGGAAATTGCACTATCAGACAAAGATCTGAACAGATTTTCGTACAGAATAGTTTGAGGTATGGCTTTTTGGTGGCTTGGAGAATGTTTCTTGTTAACTTTAAAGTGTTTTATGCAAGTAAAGCATTTCCTGCCAGGAGATCATTTTGAGATGAAAAGCCAAAATACTCCCATCTGCAAAAATACCCAAATGAAATATTACCAAAAATCAATATCTAAATTATGTCTCTTAACTGAGTGACTTTATTGAACAAAGGTGAATGATGCCATAACAAAAATGTTTAGAGGAAGGCGTTCTAAGGATGGGATTACTTCTGACATTGGTGACAAGTAACCAAAGTCCAGAATTACTTTGGGAGCATGAGGTTTCTAGCTGAAAGTCCTTTCAGGCAACAGAGGTGCTAGCTCAGGTGGACCAGTTTGAAAAATCACCTCCACTTGCTCCTGAGATTGTGTTTTCCACTGGGCTCCACATTCCTGTGTCAGCTCATGGAAGGGGGAGCTCTTCCAAAAAGCTCAACATTTGAGAATAGGCAAGCAAAACAACCTGCCTGCTTCTGGTGGGACATCTCTTAAAAAGAGATATTAATAAAAAGATTTCAGAGCTCAGGTGTTTTAGACAGCTATTCCAAACATCATCCTATGCCTCCACCCTCCAAAAAAAATAAAAAAAAAGAAAGAAAGAAACCAAAATGGGGCAGTAGACCTTGGCTCACAACACATATCAGATGCCAGATTTTCTGTTGGGAGGCAGTATGTTAACAAATTCCTCATTCCCTTTATTCAGACAGTGAAAGTGATTTCCTGTTACTCATTGCACAGAGTTCTCAGAGAAGTGCCATGTTCACTCCCTCTCTTTGCTTACTGCATCTTTTACTTTCCTGCAGATTGTATTTGGTTTGGAGTCACTTTGGTTCCCTGGCAGACATTCCCTTCCTCAATTAGGATGCAGTTGAAGGGCAACAGGATACTTTTTCATCTGGATTGCTTAGTTCTGTGACTGTAGGAGAAAAATGCTTCTGTTCCTTGGGGGTTTCTGTGTATTGCCTCTGAGGTCCTCTGCTGTGAGGATGGTGAGGACCTGGTCCTCTCATTCTCCACCTTGTATTGCTTCAGAGACTCCAGAGGTGGAGCCTCGTGAAAAACTGAACCTGAAATTTGTGGGGTGCTGGATTTTTCTCCCTGTGGGGATATCTTGCTGTAGATTGGGACCTGTGTTCCTAGGGGTCTTCAAGGTGCAAGTGGCATTGTTCCATTCTCAGCTGTTCAGTATAGATGGGTGCTTGCTGTGTGAGCAGGGACCCTCAGGGCAGTCCATAACCATGCACAGCCCAATACCTGTCCTTCATTCTAGCTTCCCTGGGGGAGCATTCCCAGTTTTCACCTCTGCTGGTTTTCTGCCTTCATTCCTGCTTCCTACTAGAGACTTTATTCTATCCCTTGGTGGGATAGACTGCTCCCTTCAGGAGATCACACTTCTGGGTGTATGGGCTTATATCTTCAGCCCATGGTGCCTTCAGCTCTTGGAGACCTCTTTCCTACTCAAGTGGAAAGAGGAATTTGACAGCCCCCCCCATCCCCAGTGGTTGTAGCTCATTAGTAGAGAACTACTGAGATCTTTTCCAGCCCATGGCATGGTTGGAGGTACTAATAACAGCCTTCAGGTGTGGAGAGATAAGGACCTCAGTCAGCAGAGAGAGAGGTTTTCTGGGTAATAAGTTCAATTAACTCCAAACCCTTCTTCAGCTGATGCCCTGACTTCTGCTGCAGGTAAGACATTGACCTTCCCTTTTCCTGAGGCTGCTGGAATGTTCCAGATCAAATCCCCAGCAGGAGTTTCTAATGCAGAGAAGCCTCATTAGAGAGCCAGGTCTTCACATCAGGTGTGAAGGCTCACTGGGGAGTCAGCAGCTTATGACTGATTGTTTAAGAGACTCCTGGGAGAGCAGTTTGCAGTCCTGGTTCTTGCTGGGCAGGGTTATCTTGTTGCAGTGGCACAGAGGTAGGCTCAGCCTGGAGAGGAAGGTACTAGTTCATCTCCTGCTGGTCCTCAGGAAGGAGTGGTTGTCCTTGGGAGACTGTGCCATGCCATGGACAATGCTATGAAGATGGGTGTGTTGGGGTTCTTGAAGGTAAGGAAGCTTTGTGGAAAGGACATCTGAGATTTTTAGTATACATTGAGAAAAGTAATATTGGTGATAATATCTGGGGCTTTGAGGTGGCTTTTCTGGGATTTTTGGTGTGTACAGAGACTTTTCCAGCACCATTTTTTTGGCTTTTTTGGGTTTTTTTGGTTTTTTTTTTTTTTTTGTTTGTTTGTTTGTTTCTTCTGAATCTGCATCCTGGGTGTCAGGTTTTTTGAAGTGGGAGGTTGGCTGCCCTTTCCTCCAGATGGCTCATGAGAAGACTTCCTCAGGGTACTCACTTCCATGGGGAGGAAACATACAAAAGCAGAGGAGATAAAAACAGCAAAGCTGAAGGTCAGTTTCTGAACTAGGTTAGTTTCTAGTGCCATGAGCCAGTACTGAGCCAGGAGCTGCTGCTGTGTTTGTGCTCATAAATTGGCTGGTGTAGGAGGGCAGGCAGTAGGAAGGATGGGGGAAGCACTGTTTTTAAAGAGGTATATGTGGAGGATATCAACATTTGGCATTTCCCGATTTCAGAACAGTGGAGGAGGAACTAAGAACTTCATCCCTCCTCCTCCTTCCCTCTGTGCCAATTAGGACCACAGTCTGCTAACCCTCCAGCAGATGCATCAGCCACTGAGTTAACTGGTGCCAAGCAGCACCTTCTTTCATTAGCAGTTTCCTTCCAGTGGTTCACAGGAACAAAACCATCCCTGCGAGGTTTCCTGTGTGCAGGGTATGTGCACACAGGCTGTTTCACTGAATTAGCATCCAGTGCCAAGAGATTCTCCCTTCCAGTGCCTACAGCTCAGATGTTTCATGCCCCTCACCTTTGAAGAGCTCTGGAAAGCAGTCAGCTACTCGACTTTTCAGCTGTTTTGTTTACACCCTTGCAAACAAGTGACCTCTTCTGACCTAAAGCGATTAGAGCATCTTGAGTAAAACACTAATTCTCTGAACAGCCAGGCAAGGGGGGCACTTCCCACTCAGTTCAAGGACCCACCTGGACGTTTAACTAAAGTATCCTATCCTGCCGCCCCCAGCTCCCCATCTGCCTCCCAGGTTGCTGCCCAAAGTCCTCTAGTAGTCTGCATTTCTCTGAGCTGCCTCCTGGAGGTTCCAAGTCTCAAGCAGCCTTTCCCTCCTCTCTGTTCTGGGCTAGTCTCCCAGATATTTGCATTTCTTTTCTCCATACCCTGCCATCACCTGCTGCCACAGCACTTTGCATCTTGGCAGCCTGCTTTTGTCAGAGGGATTGATCCAAAAACATTGCAAGGTGTTGGAAAAAATCTGAGTGAAACGAGAAGCTGTTGTTTTTAGCAGCATCTGGACTTTCCAGCTCCTCTTTGTTGCTGGTGATTTCAATCACTGCTCCTTGGCAGGGGTGCAGCATCCCTGGGAAGCTCATTTTTCCCCTCATTGTCTGGTGACCGTACTGAGCATAGGGGTCTTCAAATCATGTGTCTCTCATGGCACAGGAACATTTGTCTGTTCCCCACTGCATTACAGGGCAAACAGTTTTTTTCCATGGAGCTCTGAATTTCGCCCCCCCCCCCCCCCCCCCCAGTTCCTTGGGCTGATGCAGTAATTCCTGCTCTTGCACTTTGGACTCCTCCATCCAGAACCATTTGCATTCCCATCCCGGAGCAAGCTGGGACAAAGCTTAAAGCTGCTTCTGGTCTGAAGAGCCACCTGCCCCAAGGCATGGTAGAGGACAGAGCCTGGCCACTGCTTCATCCTTCTCTGCTCAGCTGTGCAGTCATCTACCTTCCCAGAGGGTGCTGGGAGCAGAGAAATGAGGGAAGAGAATCGTTGGACTGAAGAATGAAGGAGGACATGAAAGTTGCTTTCCAAGGCTGAGTTGGGGAACAGTATCCAGTTCTCATTGTTAGGTTGAGCTCTTGTAGGAGTGGATGAAGAGAAATGACAGAGAAAACAAGAAGCTTTTATGCATGGAATGACCTCTTCTGCCTCCACTCCACAAGGATGATGCTTTTCCATGCTGGCCTCAAACCTTTCTTTATTTCTTCCAGAGCTAAATCCAGAACAATTACTTGTTTCCCCCCTTTCAGTCCACAATTCTCCTAGCTACAAGAAATGGCAAGCCCACAGTGATGTGCCTAGGTGAATTCCATTCCCAAAACCCAGGGTAAGGAGAACTTATTCCCAGTAAGAAAAAGCTGCTTTGCAGGGAATGGGCTAGTTCACAGCCTGGAGATAGCACATGCTCCCAGTAGCAATGCAGTAGAGAGATCAGTGGCAATCCTCATAATCCTTTTATCTTTAGTAATAGTTTCCCCAGAAAGCCTTGGGTTTTTTCCTCTCCTTACAAGAAAAAAAAAAAATCTGATTATGAGGTTTTGTTTCTGTTTTTGTTAGAGGGTTTTAACAGAGCAACACTGTCAAAAATTGCTGCTTTGAGGATTTCATTTAACTTTTTTTTTTTTGAGTGGATGCCTTGCAAATTTTGTGCAGACTCTAAGTTTTGTTTCAAATTGTCTCATTTTATTAAGAAACAGTGTATAAATTTGCTAAATAAATCCTATCTGCTGTGTTTAAAAGGGGATGAGTTTAGCAGCTGGGCATTTTTGAAGAAAGGTATTGGCTCTGTTTGGGCTGCATTTGAGGCTGCTATAAATATCTAAGCTTTGAGGACTTCAGGATCAAACACTGCTTTGGAAATCAGAAATAAAACCAATTAAAAAAAGTATTCCTTGTTAATGCCTACCTACTGGTTCTGTATGCATCAACATAGCTGTTTGGGAAGAACTCGAGGCAGGATTTTATCCCTCCATTTTTTTATTACGCAATGATTAAAGTCAGTGTAAAAGTCCTGCTGCTCTGTGCTGTGGTGTCAGCCAGGAGCTGTCTTCTGCAGTGGCACAGATGCACAGGACAGCCCAGCTAGCTCAGCATGGAGGGGTTGTTTAATTTTTATTTTTTGTTTTTTATTGTTTGGATGATTAAAGAACTTGGTTTTGTTTATGTTTGCACAGGTTAGTGCTAAGCCCATGCTGTCCTGAATCAGCAGTGAGGGATCATCTGCATTTCTAATTGAAGTGCCTTTGATTGCCTTTAGACCACTTTAGTGATTGCTCTCTGGGAGTTGCTGTGTTTGCAGAAGCTGCCCTGGAAAAGTCAGCAAGCTCTGGAGCTGGGGATTTCGGCTGTGAAGAGCCACATAACCCATAGCTCAAGGAGACGGACTAGAGCAGGGGAAATCTTGCCCCAAAGCCTGGCCATATGCTGCTCTTTGTTTGCTTTTTTTTTTTTTTTTTTTTTTTTTGTGGGTTTTGTTTTTTTTTCACCCCTTTGCAATTTCCAGGGATTCTTTTCCCTGGAGCTGCAGGCAGCATCAGCACAAAGGATTCTTGGCCTCTGGGATGCTGTGGTTCCAGCTGACTCATGTGTACACATGACTCTGCCTCGGGTCTCTCTGCTTCTCCCTGAAACTCAGGCAAGGATTCTCTTCTAAGGAGTCTTTAGCTCTTTGTGGAAAAAAATGTAGAAGGATTACTCAAGGGTGTAGCAGGTGGGAGGCTGAGTCTGGATGGAAGGTGGAAGTAATCCAAGGAGGTCATTGCAGTATTCCTGTTGCTTCTGCCTGCTCCTAGCTCTCAAGTGGGAGCTGAGCCCTGGCTTCCCAGCTTTGTCTTTGACTTCCCTGTTGGTGCATCTCCCAGAGATGCTGCAGTCTTCCAAGAGAAGCAAGGAGGGAGGCTCTGGTTGTGCCAAGCCACTTGCTGGAGCAGCCAGACTGCTTCTGCTTAAACCTCTGAGGGGCAGAGCGGAGGGGAAGTGGTTATAGGAAGGAAATAGAAGAAGTGGTGGATAACCCAGACTTGCAGTCCCCCTGCTCTGTGTTGTGTTGCATGCCTGGTAGAACAGTTACCATTTCTCTGAAGACACCACCCTAGAGATGTGAGAATGATGTTTGTTCTCAAGGTGGCTTGAGCTGCTGCCATGCCCTGGTGGCAAAGGACCTGTACCAGGGAGCAGTGATGATATCTTGCTGTGTTGGAACAGCTTTGCTCAGCTCCTGAGCTCTCTCCCAGATGACTCTCTGTTTACTTGGGAAAAATGCTATGAACTCCTCACTTGTGGTAGTGGTGTGGTTTTTTTGTTTTGTTTTGGGTTTTTTGGTGGTTGTGGCGGTGTGGTGTTTTGGTAGTGTTTTGTTTTTCTGATTGCTAATACATTTCCAGAATTTAGCCAAGTCTCCGGGCTCTTGAGCAGAGGATTGGGATTTGGTTTATCCCCAAGGGTCAATGCTTGGTGTACACAGAGTTTCAGATGCTTACACTGACCATAAATTGTTTGGCTCAGTTCTGGGCTAGACAGCCTCCCCAACAAGTAACAAGGAGTCTGGAGAAGATCATCATCTGTCAATGGGCAGAAGAGAGGCGAGATGAAACCACCCCATTGTTTCTTCTCCTGACCCCTGGAGATGGAGACTGCATCAGGGGTGCAGGGGCAGGATGTGGGAGGAGAAAGCCCCGGGTTTGTCACATATTTGTAGGCTTCAGGAGTGATCCAGAAGGGATCAAAGCTGGAGCCTAGAGTGAATGTCAGGAAGAATTCGATGGAGGCACCTGGTACTGGGGACAGTGTGGGCAGTTTGCTCAATTTTTCTCTGTAGACACTGCTTTGTTTGGAAGGTTGTAGACACATGTCAGCAGTGATGGATAGATTTGTTTGACTTCCTGTCAAATCAATGATTACTCATAGAAATCTCTTTTATTAGTTGATCATAGGAAGCTGAATGTCATTTGTCCCAGCAGAGGCTTGGCTAGCTGGTGGTGGTGAGCAGTGCTTGGGAGAGTTATGGTTATTTTGCTGCTGCTGCTTTTTATTTTTTTGACATATTTATTTTTGCCCTTGTTCCACAGTAGGAAAGGTTTGCTCCTCTTATGGCCCTGACTGCAACTGGGGTGTTTCATCTTTCCCATTCCAGCCTGGTCCCTTGGAAGTTTGCAGGGATTTGAGGTTTATCTTCACCTCCTGCTGAAGTCTGACTAGACAATGTCTGTGCCTTGGCATATTTGAATTGATGAAGGTCTTGATTTCTTAGGTGGTGTTGGAGTTAGAAATACTGGGGATGAATCAGAGGAAGAGGTGGTTGGTGAGTTAGAAGGTGATGCATTTTCCGTATCTTCTGCACTTGTTTTTGCTTTGCTTCATGCTCAGAGAGGAGCATGAGGAGGTGGAGCTCCTGGTCTCTAATGTTTTCATGCTGCTGTTCATGTGGACCTTGGGCTAGAGCACAGCTTTTTCGGCTGTCCTGTATGCAGCAACTTTGCTGGTAAGTTTCCTAATGCATTGTGAGATTTTAAGTGGGGGTAGGGAGACTTCTTCAGGTGTAGCTCATGCATACAAGAACTTGATAAATAATTGAGGCTTTGATTATGTGTCCCCACTTAAAAATTCAGGGAATTATTTCAGATCAAGTAATATTTGATCATATCAAATAGTATTTAATTTTGAACTGATCTGGGGGAAAATGGCTTAGGATCATTGTGGAACGAGAGATGCTTTCAAGTAAGTTTCAAAATTAATCTTCCAAACTTTTTTCTCTACGTAAAATCTCTGTTAAAAAAAAAAAAAAAGTCAAATGAAACATGGTTCTCAAGGTTTCTCATATGTAATAGAAATCAACAGAACTGAGGATGTTTTCTTGACCTGCTTTGTCCAGCAGGAATTCTCCCAGGGCCCAGCTGCGGCTCTTCCTTGCCCTCTTCAGTGGCTGAGCATGTGTGAAGCTTTGGAGACTGCTGCTCCTGCCAGGCTAACTGTGCTGACCTCCCAGCTCAAGTAGGAGAGACTTATGTTGTAAGGTCAAGAGATCCTTGGCTCAGTCCCTGAAGATAAACCAAGCAGGGAGATGACTACATGAGAGCAGAGCTTCACTCTCTCAACATACAGAAATCATTTCAACCACCAGTGAAGCGAAACAGCTGGGGGAACTGAGGTGGGTCTGGCACAGAAACACACATTGCACGTGTTGCTGATGCTTGGAAGCCTCCTTTCCCCCTCTCAGAGCCAAAGGTTTCTGTGTGCTCAAAAGCTGAGGTTGCTCCATTACTCCAGGGACTTTTAAGTCAGGCTGGGCCATGCTTCAATATGCTGGTGTTCCTTCATGAGGAGAGAAGTACTGCAGTTTTTCACAGAGATGTGGCCATGTGGTAGGAAAGGCATTTCTGTTGCTGAACTGGGGGGTGACTTGAAGCTGAACATTGAGTTTTGGATGGGCTTCTGCTCATCAAGACTGGAGCACCAGAGGCAAGTGGATGCTCCACCAAATGCTCCTCCTGCTGGTGTGCCCCTCAGCTGGGACTGATGCAGTCTCATGTCCTGTCTTGGTCCTGATTGTTTGACCTTGAGCTCTGCACAGCTGGATGTCTAAGATTTGTCCTTAGTGAAAAAACCTTGAGGGAGAGCACTGTCTATCTGTTGGCCTATGTTGTGGTTGTGGTGGCTGGGCTTGGAGTAAATCAAGCTGTGAGGAGAGAGGGAGTCATTGAAGACTTCAGTGCAAAGATAAAAGTCTCTTCTTAGATCAAAGGCAGTGGTGGAGAGGTGCACACTCCCTGAAAGCAAATAACCAACTGAACAACCAGGCTTCAAACATTAGGCTTGGATTTATCTCTTGCTCTGAGCTGAGGGCATATCATATCCCTCCATCAGTAGCTAATCACTTGCTCACAAACAGTATCCTGACAGTAGACAGCAATTGCCTCCCTTCTGATGGGCTGCTAGAACTGGGTCTGGGAAAAGAGCAATAGGGCTGTTGCTCTTCCCAGTGAAGGGATCTGTGCCTTCTGATGGGAAGTAAGAGCAGAGAGAGAAATCAATGTTTGCTGTTATCAGACTTTTCTACCCAGTAGTTAATTGGACCTAACATCTGATTTGGTTCTCAGGCAGCTCACAAATTAGTGAAAAGTGCAGGGTATGGGAGAAGTCACCTGGAGAAGGAACAGAGGTGTGGAGGAATCCTTGGGAGAGATGTGCAGCGCTTGCTGGCCCAGGGGGGGCCATTTGTGTTGCCAGCATGTAATGCAGAATGCAGTGGTTGTTCCAAACAGAAGTGATTTAACCTTGAGTAAGAGAAACATAACCAAACAGCAGCAGTAGAATAATAAAGAAATTCCATCTCTGATCTTGTGTGACCCACGTTCTGCTCAAATGGCTCAGATGTCACCGATCCATTATTTTCATGAGTGACTATAAGTGCATTATGCATGAGTGTGTGGCCACTGGTGAATAAACTGAGGATTCTTGGAGGGAGCATATATAATCTGTTTGATTTCATGGAGTCAGACTGTGCTGTTTTTTGAAAGATGGTTGCTGCTCGATGGAAGAGTGTGATTATTGTGCCTGTGTGAGTTTGGCAAAGAAAGGGATTTGTTGTATGGTCCCCTGTGGGTATGAATTGTTGCAGCCCCTAGCAGGAGAGCTCTTTAGCTCAAGTGGTAGCAGTGCATTTGGATGTCTATATATTCTGGGTTTCTTCTTGGTGCATCAGTTTGGAGTGAAGCTGAAACATATACTTCCCTAGCTTCTGGCATGTACCACTGCCACTTGGTGCCCCCACTGCTGGAGGGAAGATGAGAAGGTAGAACAGGCTGCCATGCCAAGGGTAACAGAGTGTACCCTGCTCATCTGAAAAAGGCTACCTGTTCTCCTACCACACTGGGTTGGGAAAGCAAGACATGTCAAAAGGCCTCAGGGACAGCCTGGTGACTGAGGTCTCACTTGTGCAGCTTTGTTTTCTGAGCACATTGTAGGAGCTTCTGACTTCTGCCCTGCAAGGCCATCAAAGCCACCCTTTCTGTGTGTGAAGGTGCTTTGGACAGATTGGGCACTGCTGGCAGTCCTGGCTCTTACCTGTCCATCTGTATTTCTTTGCAGGTGCCCACCATCCTTCAGCCTTATGGAAGAATTCTGTCCCAGAAGCAAGGTCCTGTTCTGCAGTGTAGTGCTAGTAAGTGCCCATCCTTCCTGCCCTCTGCCTTTCCAAATATAACTGATTACTGCTTTTTTGTCATCAGATAAAATTCTCACCCTGTAGTAAAGGAATCTGTCCCAGGGGCCAGGCTGTGCCATATGCCCATAAGCTCTACAAAGAGTGAGTGGTTGAGAAGCAGCCTTCTTCATTGCCCTGAGCCTTCTCTGTCTTGGGAGGCTGAAATAAAGGTGGTTTTTTCACCGAGAAAGAGGCTGAGAGCCCAACAGTGTTGGCTCCAGTGTCTGGGTGGGTTCATCTCGGGATCCTGCTGCCTAACAAGGAGCTTGGTGTGGGGGTGTTGAGGAGACCTGGAGCAAAGTGTAATGACTGATGCACAGGTCTGCAGTGAAGCATGCAGGATTTACAATTATATTTGCAACAAGCAGGTACCTGGGGAGAAATAAGGATGGATCAGGCTTTTCCAGGGCAGAGTACAGGTGTTGGGAGAATGCGCCAGCCTTGCTGCCTAAGCATGCACTGCAGCCTGCTGAAGGTTGTCTTCTACCAGCCTTGCAAAGCTGGTCTCTCTTAGTTACCCTTAATACCTAGTTCTTGCTTGGTACAAAGCTAGGAGCTCCTTTACCACCCTAGTTCTAGGCTCTGAATTTTTCCCCTGAGGCACTGCTGGGCTGTGCCTTTCTGGGGGACCAGATCATGGTGCAGTGATTTCTCTCTGTCCTTGGGATCTGGGCTGCAGTGTTACTGCCCCACGGGAGCTCTGATCTGTGGCAGGAATTAACAGCCTGCTTGAAATGAAAGGGTGTTTGTTCATTAGGTGAAACAATACATCAGAGGGAAAGGGATTTTAAAACAACAAAAGGCCCACAGCTTGTTTTACCTCATCTGTTCTTACAAGCTGTGTTTGATAGGCTTTTCTTTTCCCTTCAGCTTACATTCTCCTAGCAAAGCACTTGTTTTCCTGCTTCCCTCCATTCCTTGCTCAGTCAAATTTCTCCCTGGGAGCACCCACACAGCCTCAGGCCAAAAGGCTATTTAGTGTCCAGGGGACAGAAAGGTCATGTCAAGTGAGTTGATACTTGGTCACACCCTGTGGACCCCACCGTGCATCAAGATAGCTGTAGCTGGAGTGGGTTTTTTTCCCCCATAAATTTGTTTAATTTGGTCATTGTATTTCTTTTGAAACTGTCATAGACTTTTAGCCACCAAAGGAAGTCCAGATCAGCAGTTTGTGTTTCAGAGGGGTAGGGATGCATTTTTTTCCTTATGGTAAACATTAGTCTTGTGCTTTTGATCTGTGGGTTAGGTACAAATAGTCTGTGATTGACTTGAGTCACAACTGCTCTGAGTTGGAGGTTGTAGCCCAGGCACAGATGAAGTGGAGGACTGGAGCTGTTTTAAAAGGAGGTTTTCAGTGCTGGTCATGATCATCTTGGCCCATCCTGCTGAGAAGTCAGAGGGATACAGAAAACTGGTCTGTAGGGCTTCCAGTTGCCAAGGGAGCATCCATCCTTGATCCTGTTTCCACCAGGAGCAGAGCGGGGAGGGTAGGAGGCAAATGTTGCTCAACATTGACTCTTCCATCAACTTTAGATGCCACTGAATTGGCTTTTGCACATCAAGCTGGGAGAAAATGAGCAGTGCTGTTTGCTTCCTTTATCTGAGAAGGTGGTCCGTTGGCATCCCAAAACTTGGTAATCTGACTGCACTGGTGTTGCTTCTGAGAAGAAATAGGTATTTAGGAGGAACCAGTGGAATTATTTGGTAGCCACGTAGAGTATTTGCAAAATGTTATTTATCAGGGTAATGTCTGAAAGGATAAAGCACTGGTGCAGGATGCAATCACCTTGTGCTTGGTGTCCTGCCAGAGACAGGGTGTGCATAAACAGAGCATCAGGATTTGCAAGATCCTGTGCCAGGCAGAGCTCTGAAGTAAAGGCTGGGTGACAGTCCACCTGTCACTTGATAGCAAGGCCAGCCCTGGGCTTGTCCAGTAGGTGCCAGAATTACAGTAGTAAACAGTGTGCCATTCTTCAGCATTTTCTGCTATTCCCCAGCAATTTTTAAAGGTGTGGGGTTTTTTTTTGTTTTTTGTTTGTTTGTTTTGGTTTTTTTTGTTTGTTTTGGGCTGCTTTATGTTCACTGTTTGGATTAGGAACACAGAACTAATTAAACCAAGATCCTGAGCAACGTTGCATCAGAATGGCCTGCCAGTTGGGAAGGGGTGCTCTTCCACTGCGGGACTGCTGAGTGCTGATCCAGAACAAAGAGCTGTGGCATTCCCATATCATCCTGGGAAACAAACCCAGCCCCTAAACCACTATGCAGCCGGCGTGCAGAGTATCAGGCAGAGCTCTGGCTGACCTGAAACAACTCACTTCTGTTCAGCTTTTGTCATGTCCATTCTCTGATACGTGCTCTGGGGCAGGAATTTTCTCTTCTTCCACACGTGCATGTGGAACGATGAGTCTTTGATCTCAGCAGCTACATCCTGTATTACAGCAAAAAGTGTTTAATAATAAGAGTAAGAATCCAATTAAGAATTTTAAACTGTGCATATGTGCTTCTCTAAGGCACATACAATCCCTATCTGCTTCCTGAGACAATACATTTGCATTGGTGGTGCAAATAGGCCACTTGCCCTGTTTAAAAAGTCCATGCCTGCCTGGATCAACACTGGCTATAGCAACTAGGGGGGCATTGTGCTTTTTGCCTCTATTTAAAAAAAAAAAAATTATTTTTTCATTCTCAGGGGTTCTTCAAAGCCACTTAGAACTGTGTAGCACCTTATAAAAAACCCTTCTAGCTAGGTCACAAGGAGGATGCGTGGGGGATAGGAATGTTGCTGAGGGGAGAAGTGGCATTAAATTATCACACTGGGCAGGCTGGATGGATTTCAGGAGTGTGGATGCTCTGCAAGTTGGGCTTGGTGCTGGGAGCCCTGGTTTTTTTAGGAGTATTGGCAGAAAAAAACAGCTGGGGCTCCCCTCATTAAATTTGGTTGAGCTGCCTCTCTCTATCTGGGTTTGAAGGGCTGTTTGGCATGGCAGGAACTGAAGAGGGAGGGAGCGCTTTTCCTTACCTTGCCTGTTAAACTGAAGACTGAGAGTATTGTATTTTCTCCCAGATTCTTTCAGGAGAGGCTTCAGGAGCTGAGGGGTGCTCAGCCTGCTGAGGTTCTTGCAGAGCCCAAGGAGCATGTGGCTGGCTCACTTTGGGAAGGGAATTATCTGTGCCTTGTACTGCTGGTACAGTAAGTGAGCCTGACACAGCTCATTTTCTGGCTGTGCTTTTGTCTTTTAATTTTGGAGGATGTTCTTTTCTTGACAGAATTTCCAATTCACTTCATTTTCTCTGCAGTGGAAGGGGAGAAAAAGAGGTGGTTTTGAGGGGCTTGCTGCCTGTATTAAAAATTGTCCTCGATTCAAGACAGCGTAGCCTTTCTCTGCCTGATATTCCCTTTTCCTCATAACTAATATTGGCTGCAGGTTTGAAGGAGGGTTGGCGTTTGAAACTATATGGAGATCTTTGGGCTGGTGTTGCTTTCAAAGCTGGAAAAGGGGATCTGAAGCTAAAGTGGCACAGCACTGGAGTCATCGGGCGATTTAACCCTGTGTCCTAGAGCAGGTGGTTAATGAAGTTGCCTGTGTTCCCTGGGCTGGTTAAAACATTGCCCCGAAGATGCTGTGTCAGAACCTGTCCATTAGACAGCATTAAATCTGCAGAAGGATGCTTTTGTGTCTAGATGGGCAGGTTTGGGTCACTCCTAGCTCTGTTGATCCTAAGGCAAGCATGCTCTCGGATAATAATTACCAGTATTTCGTGCTGGGGCTGTGTGGTGCTGTGCTTTGATTTTTCAGGGCTGTCAGCTCCTCTTCCCACTGATCTTTAAGGTCCCAGGTAGAATGAGTTCTGTGATTTCAGCCCAGTTTCTGTCTTATGGCAGGATACTGGTGTCTTTTCAACTCAGTGGGATGTTTTTTAGGTTTCATGTTGCTAAAGCTGTTTAGCTAAATGAAGCCCTTCAGTCCAAAAGAGGTGAAACATTCTACTGGCAGAAGTTTTGGGGTCAGGTGAGTGTCCTGTTTCCATCAGTCACATCTAAAGGAGGGAAACAACATGTTTCCTAGAGGAAGTAGATAACCTGTGGACCTATCTAGAGGAGGAGCAGTAGAGGTAGCTTTGTTTGGTGTGCAAACCTGGTTCCTGCTTTTTCTTTTTTTTTGTTCCCCCCTCAAGCAATAATAATATCTTCTCATAACTCTTCTCAACATATTTGCACTTTGAACAAACCTTGGACACCGTGGACAGACATGGGGGGACTGCTGCTTGGTTTCAGTTCTAAGTGGATGGGGAAATGGTGTCTCCTGGGAGCTGAGCATCTACCTCTGACATATGCATGAAATATTCATTAAGAGAACCATCCCTGGGGGGGGGCTGTTTCAGTGTATGGTTCCCATCTCTCGGGTCAGCAGCCAGCCAGGGTTTGCTAAATCCCACACTGGTGTGAGCAGAGATGAAAGGGAGGAGGTGGGATTCTCCTCCCGCCAGGGCTCCATTTTAGGTTGCCTTCTTGGCCATCTTACCTGGCTCAGACTTCTTTTTGGGGAAAAAGCTCCCAGCTCTCTCCCTGATCACAGTAAATCCCTGTGTCTGACTCTTATTCCTCTTTAGCCCCTGACCTGAGTCCCACCACTTCCTTGTTGTAGTCTGGGCTGGCCCTCCATGGGGGGCAGCTCTGCCCTGACCTTGCTTGCAGCAAGTTTTTGCTGCTATTGTCTCTGGCTTTCCTGGAACTATCCAAATGGGATTGTCCTCTATCTGCTTTCTCTACCCCTGGATAGCCCCTTTCAGCTCAGCCCCCTCCCTGCCACCCTGCAGCTTTTTGGGGTGGAATCCAGCCCTGCTCCTGCTCCAAAGGCAAACATCTAAAGCCAATCAGAGCATGTCCAATAGGATTTGTGGTGCTTCAAATGTTCCAAAGTTAGTGACTCCCCCTTTCAAGTGTTTCTAGGGCTTTATCTGTTGGTAATAGGGAGAATTAATAAATTCCTTTTTTAAAAAAAAAAATCTGCTTAAAAAACCCTCAATTTTCTTAATCTGTTGTTTTTGTGTTGTTTTTTTTTAACATAAAAAGGCAAGTAAAAGACAGAACAAAGTTGTTAAAAGTTCAAAAGAAATGCTAATCCCTGTAATGTGGACTAATCAACTTTTATCCAGACAATCCCCTTGTATCTCTCTGGCCTTAGTGTGGTTAAGGATTCCCATGGCAAGTGCTGAGCTTTAACTCCTTCAGAGCTGCTGTAAAGCAGCTACAGTTACTCTTTCTGGAGTGATAATGCCATACTCTCCCTCAGAAACAATCTGGAATGTTGTACTTGGAACAGCTTCAAAAGTTCTTCAATTTCTTTGTTAATCTTTTTAAATAGATGTGGAAACAAAAAGTTCTTTTCTTTTGGAGGACTGAACCATCCTGGTGTGCATATCCGAGTGGAACAGCTCCAGCTGCAGTTGTATTCAGTGCTGGGGATAAAGTGCCATGAGACTGGACACGTACAAACAAACAGTTCCTCAGTACAGTGACTCTAGGAACAGTTTCTCCACCAGCAGACCTGTAGTGTGTAAGATATGATGCCCAAAAGTGTCAGCTATGTTTGGTTTGGGCTTGCTTGGATGCCTCTTTGCTACTCCAACCTTCATCGTAGAATCCCAGACTGGTTTGTGTTGGAAGGGACCTTAAAGCTCATCCAGTTCCAACCCCCTTTCATGGTCAGGGACACCTCCCACCAGCCCAGGTTGCTTCAAGCTCCATCCAACCTGACCTGAGACACTGCCAGGGATGGGGCAGCCACAGCTTCTCTGGGCAACCTGGGCCAGGGGCTCACCACCCTCACCAGAAATACATTTTTTTCCTAATGTCTAACCTAAATTGTACTGTACATCTTAGGGAAGGACAGACCTTCTCCCCCTGCCAAAAATCTTTTCTTCCCTCTGGCAAATTCCCTTTTTGCTATTCAAATTGCTCTTCTTCAAACAAATACCCAAAGGTGTCTCATTCCATTAAGTTTAAAACCACAAAGGAGGGAAAAATCTTTTTGTGTGCTCAGGTCTTGGAGTAGTAGGTGTTCACTGAGCTTTGCAAGCAGTTCTTTGGAGCTTTCAATGCTATATGAATGTCCCCTGGATGATTTGTGTGTTGCGATGAGACTTCTGCAGCTGCAGAGCTAAAAACAGGAGATGGTGCTGGTCTTTTTTGGAAGGGGCGAGCAATGTCGAATGGCTCAGCTGCAGAGACACATGTATTGGTGCTCACAAAATCACTGCCAGAGGTAGACAAATAACCATGCTGTTTTAGGCCTATTAGCAGTTGTTATAGCAAAGCCTTCTGCTTCTTTTTCATTTTGGAGAGTAGGATGTAATTTAGTTATTCTTTACTGACAGGCATTTCAGCTGTCCTGTTTTCACTGGCACTAACAGACCCCATTCTTGTCTTTTGGTTGTTCATCGGGCTTTGCTGGATTTGGTGTGATGAGTGGTGTGCAGGCAACCCTGAGGGGCTTGCATGTGTGTACTTGGTGCTAAGAATGAGAAGAAAGACTTTCTCCTCTTTGTCCTAGGCTGGGTGGTTGTTTCCACTGCCAGGAAATCTGCATCTTAGTGATGAGTGAACAGGGGGATAAATCTGAACTTGGTCTCCTTGAAACTGAGCATGTAGGAACAGTCCAGCCCTTTAACTCGGGGTGGGCTGTGGCAGGACTTCCTCACCATGCCTCTTCAGTGCACTGATGAAAGCAGCATCTGTTTGGGTTGACTGCTGTGAGCTCCATACACAGTGTGGGTTGCATGCAATGGTGCAATGCAGAGCAAGGTGTGACTGCAGCCAGGCAGCTGCACCCCAGCAGCAGTGGGAGCCCCTTGGGTTGGGGTTGCCTTTAGCAGCCTGTCAGCTCAGCTCAAAATAAATGAAAGAATAGAATCAAGGCAGGGTAGGAGGAGATAGGAAAAGGACTACATCAGACTGCTTGCCACTAGTGAGTGGGTTGTCCTTAAACAGCCCATCCCTCCTCTGAAGTCATCCAAAAATCAAACTGCTTAAGCTTTCCTGGTTGCTTCTCCAAACTGTCATAAAGATCCAGTCAGCCATTAAGCAGCTTTCCTTGAAAGCTGGAGTCCATTGAGGGGGAAAATGGAGCATTCTCAGTGAAAAGCTTAGATTAAAAATCAAAATTACTTTCTGATTTAATACTTCCTTGACTATTTTATAAACAGCTTAAAAAACAAAAAAACCAAAAAAACCCAACAACACTAAATGTTCTTGTGTGGGTTGTTTGGTGGTTTGTCTTTTTTTTTTTTTTTTTTTTTTTTTTTTTTATGGCTAAATTGAATTCTGCTTCCCAAAATAATTTTAGGGTTTTCAGATTACCTCTTTGAAGATACCTGGGCATTTTTTCTGAAATGACTTCCACTGCCTGGAGTTATATAGGGGTTAACAGGTTAATTAAATGTTGGAGCAGCTCACTGAAGTGTGAGCTGGCTTTTTTATGGCTTGGTGTTTGGAAATCAAGATGGGATGTGGTGCAGGAATCCCTGGGCAGCCTTCCCCTTGCCTGAGGGGAGGTGGATTGGAGAGGATTACTGTAGTAGGCACTCCTTCTGCAGCTTCTCAGAGGAGATCCCTGGGTACCCATTAATTCTCTCTCTTCCCCAGTGTAGATTCCCCTCTTGAGTCAAGCTTATGAAGCTCCCTTGGTTGGACTTGATAATCTTGAAGGTCCTTTCCAACCATGATGGTTCTAAGTGGCAGTTTTCTCTGAACACATCCTCCTCCATAAAGACTCTGGAGTTAGCTGGAGCCCTCACGCAAGGAGAAGGACCCCAGATGCTGTGATCCAGAGGACTCGGTGCCATTTGGGGGTAGTCAAGGCTGCAGGCAGCCTCGTAGCCATCCCTCCAATGTTCTCACCCTCTGTGCTCAAAGTCAAGATGGAGCAAAATCTTTTAATTTATGCCTGGATGTGAATGACTCGAATATGCCACATCTATCATTGTATCTCCTTAACTAAATGGATTAATTTTTTTGTCCTCTTCACAGGCTTAATTAGCAATCTGCAACACAAATTAAATCACTATCAACTAATTCCAACTATCCCTTCAGAGATAGCCATTAGCTAGCTGAATAATCTGGTTAGCATTGAAATGAGCCTGCATCTTACTCTGGAAACACCATCATGATTTCACAAAGCTGCCTTTTTAATTTCCTCTCTCCAGTGCTGATAACACTTTGTCCTTCCTAATGAGGGCAGCAGTCACTTGTGCTTGGAGCATGGTTGTGGCAGGGATTTTAGCAAGGTTTGGGAGTTTTTCCTTTTGTGTTTTAGGAAAAAGCTGTTCCATGGTGAGGGTTCTTGTCCTGACAGTGAGAGGGAACAGAAAAGACTGTCTCTTTCTGATGATGAACTAATTCAGGTACAAGGTTCCTTTCATGCACCTATGGGTAAACACAGGGATATATCCCGTATCCTCTGGGCAAAGGCAGCCTCTTACACACCTTAGTGTCTTGGCTTAAATATATGAACCAGCCTTCAGAAACTCTTGAGGACCCTGAGAAAGCTGGATTAACCTGTGAGCCTTCCAGACTTCATCCCACTATTTCTCCTTTGCCTTGTCTCCTTCATGGTCAGCACTGTCAGCAAAAGTAAGTTGTAAAAGCACAGTTCCTACTGGCCTGGTTTTATAGGGCTTGGACAACAACAGGAACATCTGATAGAAGTTCTGGGACAGTTCTTTCCAAAGACATGGCCAGATCTCTCAAAACTGGAGGGTGCTGAGGTTCCCACTGAGGTATTTTCCTCCATTTCTGCTTAGGTTATTTTCTCACAAGTTCTGTCTTGTTGGTGTCTAAAGTGTGAGATGCCAAGGGGCCGAGAACTTCTTCCTTTCTCCTCCAGATCTTCCTGGCCATGTGTTTGTCTCCATTTCAGCTGTTTGCTGCAGTCTCAGAGGAAGCTTTTGATTGTGGAGGTTAAACACATGTGGGCACTGATCTTCACTGATCTTATGCTCACAGTAATAGTAAAAAAGTTTTTTTATGTTCCCCCTCCTCAATTCTCTTGGCTGTTGCAAAAGGAATAAGAAAGAGGGAGTGGAGTAGAGCTGAGGAGCAGGAGAGGCCTTGACTATCCAGACTCCAATAATTTTGGTGCTCAGGCTTTTGGAAGGGAGACTTTACTATAATCAAGAACCAAGTTTCCTAACTATTTCCATGTTTATGAATTTACAGACTGCTTGGGGGTTTGGAAAGAGCTTGGAGGAATGTTTTTTTTCTGGACAGAGGAAGAGCAAATCCCCAGCCTGCTATAAAAACCTTCTGGCAAGGCATCCAGCTTTTAGTGCATGATGTTGCTTTTTGCCTCATACAGCTTGCATTTGATTGTTCAGGAGAAATAAAAAAATATGTCTGCTTATGTCATAGTCAAGTCCAAGAGGTGCCAGGGGGTCAAAGCTATTATGTCAAGGTTTCTTGATGGATTATATGAAGCAAAGGATTTGGTTGTGGGTTTTTTTGTTTTCCTCCTAGAATGTAAATATGTAAATACAATGTACATAGAAACATAGAGTAGATCCTCAAAAGTCTGTGTCTTTGAACAATCTGGTGTAGGGGGACCTGGTGGGAGTGGAGGGTGACAGAGGTTTGACAGGAAAGTATCTCCTTTCTTCTTTGTCTCCAGCCATCCCAACACTGTACGTGGCCTTGTGTGGAGCTCTGAGCCAACACGTTCTCCTTTCCCATAAAGGCTTCTCTCCATCTCCTCTTCTTTCCCTTTGTGGGGGGTAAATTGCATGTGACCATTCAGATCTCTATATCTCTGGCTGCTGTGCTGTGTATCCTAAGAGGTGGCAATATCAGAGTTGGAATCTTGCGTTTGGAAATGGAAGAGGAGAGCAAACCAGCTGCTTGCTCCTCTGTTACTGCAGCCTTGGAGCTATCTGCCCTCTCCAGGCAAACTGCTTAGAGCAGCTGGGTAGGGGATGAAAGCACAGGGACTGCCTCTTCTTTGCAACAAACCCAGTGTCAAACCTTATTCCTAGATCTGAGCATGCATTTAAATGCAGTAACCTGGTCTGCAGCAGACAGGCTGCTTGGAACAGAGTTCAGTGCTAATTGTCTCTTCAGATATTTTACTGAAAACACTGTGCAGGAGATACCCTCTGAAGTCTCTGCCAATGGATAATGAAGGGGAGGTATTGGTAGAGAAGAAGGTAGTGAAACGAGAGGACACCCTTAAATAAACAGCCTGCTGGCCTAGGTTAAGAAGCAGCTGTGAGTTACACAGCCAAGAACACAAAAAGAAGGATCAATTTAAGCATGGTGGTAGGTGAAGAGGAGGATATCTGGATGACCTGGCTTGGACCAGGCTTTTCAAAATATAATGCAGAATTAGAGGGAAGGAAAAGAGCTGGAGGCGTGGGGGGAATTATAACCACCCACAGTTATTTAGTGAAAGCTAGCACAGGCTCTGAGAAGCTGAGAATAGCTTTATCCAGGCAGGTGAACAGGCAAGGCAGTGGCAGATGAAATTAAATGTTGACAAATGCAAGTTAATGTGCATTGGAAGGCATAATATGACCTACTCATACACATTGCTGCATTTTAAATTAACTGTAACCACTTGGGGGAAAAGACCCAGAGGTTATTGTGAACAGCTCAATGAAAACATCTGTTAAATGAACAGAAGCAGTCAGTAAAGCAAACAGAACATTGGGCTGTACAAGGGAAATTTTCAGTTATCATTTGTATGATGATAATGCGTCAGGACACCGACAACTGCGCAACAGCTTTCTGTACTGCCAGGCTCTGGGTGAGCAGAGGGTGAAAAGCCATCTCCCAGCCTCAGCACTCACTCCCAGTGTGACCCAAGATGAGGCAGCTCAGGGTGTGCCTTCCCCAGCCAGCTGGCAGCAGAGCTGCCAGGAGCTGGGGAAAGCCAGGAGCATCCCCACTGCAGCCCTCTGGGGGGTTTGCTGGGCAGTGCCACCTACAAACCTTCCTGGCACTGCATGCAGCTCTACAAAGTCCTGCATGTGTCCTCTGTTGGAGGATATGTGCTCATTAGCCACAAGTTCCAAGCTCAAGATCCTGGCTTGAAGGTTAGGGCTTTCCTTTGGGGCCAAGGGAGGTGCTTCGCCCTGGGGTGCCCTGCCTCTTGAAGATGCCCTTTCCTCTTCCAGAGTGTGAGCAAGGCTCAGCTTAATTGGGTCTTCCAGGTTCTTTCAGCACAAAGTAGGGCTGGGGAGTTTTCTGTGTCGGACAGATCCTTTTCCCAGAAGAGATTAATCCAACTCTTCCTTCACTCCTTTTTCTGCCCAAAGCCTTGGTGGCTTTTGGGCATCTGTCCTGATGTGCCAGGGAGGCTGGGCAGGAGATTATTGCTCTCCCAGGGTGATGGGTGATTTAGCAGGTCAGTATTGCTACCCTGTTCCTAGTGATGTAGCACAGGCTGGGGTGACATATTCATTAAACGCCCTGAGCAGCCATTGGCATGAAAACATTCCTATGAGTTTGGTGCTTACCTTAACAGTGAGCAGATTCAGAGTTGTGCTCTGCCTCTGGCTTTATTGTAAAACATAGCTCTTGATTTGACGACTTTGTTTAAATGTACCCTGAGCCATGTCCTAAGCTTGGTTTACTATTTTAAAATTAGCATATACTTTTATATAGGTTATAAATATTTAACCTGCTGACCAACACTAACAGCAGCCCTCTAGACTTTGCAATGTAAAGTGATTACAGTGTAAAATAAACCATACAGAACAGTGTCTGCATCAGTATTCCTCTGTTCAAAATGGTCTCTCAACTTGGGACTGAAGGGATGAATAAAATCAAACTTGGTGATTATCGTTTAGGATGAATTTACTTGCTGCATTTGGAGGAAGAAGCTCTATTAATCAGATTCATTTCCTGGCTCACGTGCAGTGTGCTGCTGTGTACCTCTTGGAAGCTTAGTGATAAATACATATAAATATATATGCAGGAGCATAAATATATAGATGTTAAAATAGTATTAAAATTTTTCTGTCGGCTGCTCCATTACTCCTGTGATAAGGTGGAGAGATAAAAAGCCTCAAGGTTAAAATTTTCAAATTTCATTTTCTCATTTCTTGCTAATTTCCAAATACCTGGACCCACAGAGAAACCAAGTGGAATGAAATTAAAATTTCAGGCTTGCATGGGGACGCCAGCCAATGGAAATTTAGTGAAAGGTTAAAGGAGAGGACAAGAGGCAAACTGGGAAAAACCCTTTTAAAATCTAAGCATAGTATCTGTTGCCTCCTGCACTTTAATGCACATAAATTAAGACAATCATTCTAGGAGCTGAAGGCTCTGGTTTAACACTTGTGGTTTATGGTGGCCCTTGAGTCTTTCTGTGGAACTGCAACTTCATTAGGTAGAGCTGAGGAGGCATTATTCCTTCCATTATCTGCTGTGCTAACACAGTTACCACTGATGCGCCAGTGCTACTTGGATTCTCAAATTGTCCTGCAACCATTTATGTGGCTTTTTCTGCCAATTTGCCACTGAAATGACTTTTTCTTTGGTTGAGAAATGTGTATTCACCGCATCTAATTCCCAGGCTCCTCCAGATTAACTCAGCATTCCTCTTTGGAGGGATGCTGGGGGATGGTCCAGGTATGGGTGAGGTAAATACATAGCTGGAGCACTGGTGTTCAAGATTATTAATATTTTTAATCTAGTATGTGAGGTTTGTTAATTATTTTCCCCTTTCCTTCCTCTTCCTTTTTGTGCACAAGATGAAAGTCTGAGCAGCAAGAATACTGCTTTTATTCCTCTTCTGAGGTGGCTTAAATGTACAGGTTAAACAAATAGGTTCTTGTGCTTTCATTTAGAGGAAATTTTAGGTCAGAAAGAGGCCAGTGAGCTCATGTTAATGGAAAACAGTATCCCACGTCCTTTGTAGAAAAAAAATACATTTGGTCCTGGAATGCTGTAGAGCTCAGCAGAGCGTATCTTGATGGCTTATCAGAGAGATTTCGTTTAGCAGAACTGGCCCCACTTCCTCTTTGCTTTCAGCAGCTCATTTGTGGTAAGAGGGCAACGAATAACACCCTTCCCTAAAACTGCATTAAGCTGAGATCAGTGCTTGGGGTATGCCCCAGCAGCTGGAATGGGGTAGGACACTTCAGATGACAAGGTGGAGCTGGTTTGGTTGAAGAACTGTTGGGACATTAGCTCAAAAGATGATCCTTGAGGCCCTTTCCAACCCATTCCATGATCCTGTTAACTTATGGACTCCCACCAAGGAGGAGGTTTGGAAGCTAGGGAGCTTGGAAACCTTGGGGTCTGGGGAGATCTGAGGTGATAATCCTGGTTAATCTGCCCTGGGTTTACCTTTGCTCAAGGACAGCAGGAACTGCCTGCCCTGGAGACATTACCCACCTTGTAGGAGAACCCAGCTCTGTCAGGATTCCAGGGACCTTAGAAGAAGAAGGGAAAAAAAAAACAACTCATGCAAAGAGCAATTTGACCAGAGGGAGCTGCAGAGTGGTTGATCTCTTGTGATTTTTTTTTTTTTTTTTTTTTTTTGTCATTTCCACCACCACCACCCCTGCATCTTGAAATGTTTGCTGGCTTTTCAAGCCCCAGCTGTTGGAGTCAGGGGATCACACCACAACATCAGGTCTCCTCTCTTAAACAAACAAGCACAGCAGACTTCACCAGAGAAGAAACATGAAAGTGCAAATCCCCAGGGCTAAAAAACCCTCTGGAAGACAAAAGCTGCAACATTTATTAATTTGTTGAATAACCTGTTGGGGCCTGACTTGATTTTCAAATAAATGGAATTAGAATATCAATAGAATTCTGGGGTCCTAAAATATTCAGAAGCAGCTTCCTTTTATGTAGTTCCTTTCATGAAAACTGCATCATAAGGTGATTTGCAGTGCTAAATAATAAATAACAACACACACACAGAGAAATTAACAGCTGTGGCCAAGGGAGGAGAAGATTGTATTTTTCAGATGAGTTGTAGAAAGAAATGGGGAGTCAATGAGGCAGAGAGATACAAGGGATGTTGGGTCTGGGTCAGCTGTTTTATTTTGACTTTGGTTATTATTGGTCATTGGAGATAAAATAGAGCTGGTGTCTCTGGAGTGTTTTCCATGGACTTTGAAAGAGCAAGAAGCAGGAAAGTATGGAGGGAAATAAGAACCCATCTGGAGCAGGGATGGGTAGGTAGAGAAAGGTTTTACCATTGCAGAAGGTAGCCCTCACCCAGGTGGACTTGTGCTGGTTCTTTAGCCCAAGATGTGCACTACAGGTACCTGGTAACTTCCAGAGGTTTCTGTTAATGCTTGAGCCAGAAACCTTGCAAGAGGGGTGGAAGACCAAGCCAGTGACTAAGGCAGCTACAAGGCATGTGCAGGGGTTCACCTAAAGGAAAGGACTGGGAGCTCTGCTTCCCAGCCAGCACTTGACTCTTGAGCACTTACCATGTAGCAATAGCCCTTTTCTCAGTTTCTTTTCTGCACTTGTGGCTTTCGGTGCTGAACTCAATTTCCTTAGCAATTGGTGTGTGCTTGCATGGGATTCAGTCTCTCTGAATGAATGCTTCTTACTGGGAGGTTCCCATTAAAAAACTGGGAGGTCAGCCAGGGCAGCCCTTTGAAACCCTGTTCATATGGCTTATGTGGGGCTGAAGAGTGATCCATCCCATGCAAGTACTGGAGCAGGAAACAGTTTTGAGTTTACCTGGTGCTTAAGTTGATATGTACAGTCAGCTGCAGCAGCTTTATAGTGCTGTAAGAGCAGCACTTCCATGGGGAGTTCAGATAAATTATGAATTGAAGCAGTAGCCATCTACAGGGCAAGATCCAGCACCTTCTCAAGCAGCAGTTTGAGCCTTTATTTCCCCAGCTGTCACTGGGGGGTGTTTGCCATTCCCTTCTCTTAGGGGGAGTTGGGCAGTATATTAAGAGACATGTGAGGCTTGTGCCCCACCAAGTAAGTAATTTTGGAAGTACAGCCTTTCTTTGTTAATTTTGAGCTCCTGCTCTTCAGCCAAAGTTTGGGATGTAAATTAATTCTGTGCAATCTCCGGGAGCTTTGACACAGCTCAGCCTCCAAATGTGTTGTGGTGGGACAGCAGTGTGCACGCTGCACCTCATGGATAGGGCAGATCTTGGGCAGGTATGAACGCCTCCAAATGGGAGGCAAATACCATGAGCTGACCAAACCTAAACTATACCAGTGGAGAGGGGAGCATGGGAGAGAGATTCATCATGTTTGAGAGAGGGCAGCTGAAGTTTAGCAGCTGAAACCAGAAGAGGGAAGCGTGCCCTGTATGTGAGTGAAGAGTTGCAGGTGTGTGTGTGTTTCTACTTCATAGGAATCCTCATTGTTTCATGGCAGAAACCTCAGATGCTCTTTGTTTTGCCTTTGAATTTTGGGTTTCCTGGAATTTAAAACCTCAAGTTGGGGTTGCAAGTCAAGCAGTTCCTGAAGAGGTGCTGTAGATTGCAGCAGTGGACTTCAGCATTGCAGAAATGGTGGCCTTAAAGCAGAGATCATGTTGTGTTTGCTGTAAGCCCTGTAAAGAACAGATTTTCAATTCTGCTTTAAAAAGAAAGTCACTGTATGAACTTGACAGAACTTGTGCCTAACTCTGGCTGGTTACATCCTCACAAAGTTCAGCTATGCTGTCATTTGCTTGAGAAAAGTCTGTTGGGCTTTGTACCTTTCAGATGTCTTAGATTTGGTTTGATCCTTCAGGCAGGAAGGGTGTAGGGGATCTGTCTTTTGTTCCTCCTTTTCCTGAAGGGTTCGTGTTGGTGGAACAGGTTTCTTACCTGGAGTTGGGTCGGCTGGCCAGCTCCCCCAAGTGTCATCACAGCCACTAACTGTCCTTTCTATGACAAGCATGTGCTGTCCTTATGCCCTGGGTGCTGTGAAAGACTCTGGGATCTGCTTTACAAACAAAACCAGCCCTTGTGAGCATCCAGAGTATGTATGAATGAACATCTGTTAAGAACAAAATACCAACCCAAAATATTTGCCGTAAGTCTTCATCATGCTTTATCCTGTTTTCTGAAGTTTATCCTGTTATCTGCTTAGTGGGAGTATAATTCCAGTTAAATGTGTTGCTGAGCAATTGCTTGCAGCATTTAAGTCTTTGGATGCTTTCTGTATGTGAAGAATTGCTGTTGCAGTTGTAACTCTGTGCTAATTCTCCACAGAAATTGTCCCTGAGGCTTACCAGTAAGGCCCATCCATTATACCCCTTTGTAATAAAGTGTGAGGAGGCACTACCACAGCCCTGGGCTTTACCTCTACAGAGAGGCGGGCTGCAGGGAGGGAGTGTGGAGCAGAGCTCCTCTCCTTGGGGACAAGGAGGGGAGTGCTTAACCTCTGCTGTGTCATCCCCTGTGTTCCAGAGGAGAAATAGAAACCTTCTCTTATCCTTCCAGGACTGATGAGTAAGAAAGCAGCAGGGAGTCCTTTCTCTCAACTCCTCTGCCAGTCTGGTGCCCTTCCACCTGCAAAGTGGTTCTCAGGCAAACAGTTGAGAGAATTGCCGAGTGAGCAAAGGCTGCTTGTAGGCAGAAGGGGTTGCAGGATCAGGTCTCTGATAGCCAATTTTATTGAAAACAAATGCCTTATTTGTTTTATATCTCCTTAAAAATGCGAGCACTTGTGAGACAGCACTCCAGGCAGTACGTTTTTGTTAGCGTTCTCCCAACTGTCCCAGCTCAGTGTGTGGGGTGGTGGGACGAGGCTCCACAGAGAGTGGTTTCATTACCAAATTCCTGGAAACCTTTTGCAGTTGTTTTAAGCAACCTCAGATCTTGCCTGTAGTGAGACAATGGCCATGAAGCAGCCTGGTGCTGGGCTGGCTTTGAATGGTTCTGCCCAGTGGAGTGATTTGATTTGATGTCAAGCTTAGAGTTCTTGATCTTTATTGCCCTCCTCTGCCTCCTTGCCTGTCACCAGGAGCGCTTTTTTTTTGTCTTTTTCCCCTCCTGCTCTGCAGATCACGTAATTCCCTGCAAGGGGATTATACCATGGGCGTGTTTGCTCAGAGCAAGTGCCTCCTGCTGTCACCCAATTGTGGAGTTTCACTGGAGTGGAACAAGCAATAACAGAAATACACAGCGCTGGCTGCCGGCACTGGGCTGCTTAGGTGGCAGGGAGCAAACTGGGAGCCTTTCTCCTGCAAAATGGTTAACTAGGACCTGAGGGAGCTAGACAAGGATTTCACATGGCACCAAATAATCCTCTCTGTCCCTTTGAACTTGGAGTTATTCCCCTGCTGGGGAGGGAGAGTGTGGGAAGGGAAAGGGGAGATGATAGCAGCCTTTACTCGTGCCTGCCTGGGACATACTGGAGCCTGGGGTCAGAGCTACGACAAAGCTGCAAAGGGGATGGTTTCAGTGTGGGTTCAGTGCCAGGCTGAAAAAGGTGGCACACTGTGACTGTATGTGCCCTGCAGCAGGGCACGTAGCAGTGCAAGGCTTTGGAGGGTAAAGGAGCTTTGGTCAGAGGGAGGGAAGGAATAGGTGGTGGAGCAGTCAGGGCTCTCTGCTAGGCTTATTTTGTCCTTCTCTCTCAGAGAATCATTTATTGTCTTCTGCTTCGCTTTCTGAGTGAAAAGATGAGATTGTTAGCATGTCTGCTACCCCTGGGACTGCAAGGATGAGCTCTCTGAAGAGCTCAAGGTTAGCATGAGGAAGCTGTGGATGCACTCAGAGTCTGTCTTCTCTGAAGTCTGTGTGTGTGAGGAGTCACCTCTGTGCAAATCTCACGCTCCCCCTGTCCTTCAGCCCCAGGTTGTCCTTGCCTGGTTGATTTTTCTGCTCCATGCAGGTGGGTGGCCAATTTCACCAGGAAAGCAGAAGGAAATAGCCCTGCCCTGCATCTGGAGAGGATCAGTTTCACTGTGGTGCTCCGTGGTTTTATAAATCTCCTGTGAGATGTAAAGAGCAATAATTTGGCTGTTGCACTCACTCTTTTCTGAAAGAAAAAGTCCCCTCTGAGGCACAGAAGGACAGCACTTCCCTGCCTGGGATGACATGAGGAGGGAAAGGATCCTTGTGGGGAAGGTGGAATGTTGGGGCTCGGCTCTGCAGCCCCCATGGGTGGGGTGATGGTGGGAGGCACTTGTCAGCAAACAGGTGCCCAGTCCAGTCTTTACCTGAGGAAGTGACCCATGCCAGGAGGACAGAAACAGCCTCAACAGTGGTATCAGTTCCAAAGGGAAACATAAATAATGAGATTGAGTGCAGTGGTGGTGTTCCTTTGAATTGCTGCTTGATGCCCTTGGGCTCTAAGGGGCTGGCTGGGTTTGGGAGAGCAGCTTGTACAGTCTGTGTTCCACTGATAGGACTTTAATCTCTTCCGTGCCTGGTTTACACTTTAACATAGTTTAATTTTAAAGGCTCTTTCAAAAAAATTTTTTTGTTTTTTTACAAGGTGAATGGTGAGCAGCAATGTAATGAAAAGTTGACAGGCACAGATCTCTTAATAATTCTTATGTTGTGTAGCTTAAATTGGTTTAACTGAAGCTGAGCTGAATAATAAGCAGAAGTGAATTCATCTCATCAACCATGAATATTTTTAAGTCTCCGTTTGAAAGGGTTCAATAGGTTTGCTTCTTATTCCAAAAGAGTGGTACCATGGTTTGTCATACAGCTTTGGGCACTGTGTGAGAGATGGAGAGAGTGTCAGGGACGGGACTCACCATCTTCAAGCTGAAGCATGATGAGAAAGGAAATTCACTCATCTCCAGGCAGCTTCTGTTTCATCTGAACTGCACTGTGTGGAGCTGCACCAGCACCTGTCAATGGGCAAGGTTGGGTTTGAGAGGTTCTGAAGACCAAGCTTCTTTCCAGTCCTCTTCCCCAGCACCTACCATGGTATAGCAGTGCCTGGGAGAGACCCTGATGGAGCAGAGGGAGCCAAGAGGCAGGAGTAAACCCAATGTACATGCACTCAGACTACCAGGTGGAGATGAAAAGAAGAGGCTGCTTGAGAAGTTCATTACAGACCTGTGTGAGCAATGCTCGCAGGGACTGAGCACCTCATGGAGGTTTTTTGGGGGAATGGAGTTGCAGATCCTAAATGGAGGAAGGGAGCCTGGGGAGCAGAGAAAGGATTCTTGGCTGTTGGGAGAAGGCTGTCTTGTTTCTCTGGCTATAGTAGGAGCAGAAGAGGCTTCCAGAGTACCAGAGGACCTGGAGGCTGAGAGACAAAAGCTGCCCGTCCTTGTGTGAAAGCTGGGGAGAGGTTTCTGCTTAGTTAGCAGAGAGCTCAAAAATCTCCCTGTTGCCTTAAACATTTCAGGCTCTAGTGAAAAAACAGTCTTACAAGACAAGCTCTTTTCATGCTCTCTCTCTGAGTGTTTTCTCTTTCCTGTTTTTTGTTTTCTTACTGATAATACCCTTCATCTTTCTTTCGTCTGATTTATTCAGGGATGGCTCTGTTATTTTTCTCAATTTCATCCCTTTTTTCCCACATGTTTTGTATACATTTTCCTTCATTCTGTTTCTCCATCATCATGACAGCAACAAGCATGATGAAGCCACAAACCCCTGTGCTACAAAACCCTCTACCACAAACCCTCTGCTGCAAACAAAATAGGTATGAAATGTTTTCTCTCCAGGTGGCAAGAGCAAAAAGAAGTTTGGTGTCGTGGGGCTGGGTACTGCACTGAAACACCCAAATTCTACTCCATGGGTGCAAGTAGTAGGCGAGGGCGAGGTAGAGATCCCTGTGGGAGATAGCACCACTTTTTAAGCTGGCATGCAGAAATGTTCCAGTGAACCCAAAAGAAAAGCAGCCCTTGTGATAAGAACAATGATAAGGTTGTCCTATCAAGTGCTTACGAAGGTCTGTCCCTAAGTAGACAGGTTTTTCCATCCCCTCTGTGTGGAGCCTTTCTTGCATAACCTTTAATAATGTGATCACACATTATTTATTCTGCCTGCTCCCTTGCTTGGTGCTTGTGATGAGAGCTGGTTAGAAATGTTCGTCACACAAGTTGCCATTATAAAGTATGGCTTGCATTAAGGTGATTTTCTTTTACTATTTTTTTCTCGTGAAATTGTATCGATGGCTTTAATACTGGAAGTGTGTGCTTTTTAACATGAATATTTTGTGTTTGCTCCCAGGCTGTAGGGCTGGTTTTCCTTTTGAATTGGAATGAATTTTACATTAAGAAGTTCGAAAGAAAGAGGGTTGCTCTAAAAATGAGACTTTCAATTTGACCCTGAGCAGTTTTTTTCAGTGCGAGTTCATTCAGAAAACAACTTTGGTGTGGAGCCTTTCCCGGTGCTAAAGAGATGAAATGATGACTTTTTTCTTTCACTCTTCAGAAACTCAGTGCTCAGTTCTGGGTTTGGGATAGGAGAGAGGATGCCCTGCACTGCATATGAGACAGGCTGTGGGTACAAGGAGGAACAGCCTCATGAAATAAAGTCCTAGGCCAGGTTGGAAGATGGGAATCTCTAGCCATGAATCTTCTGTCGTGCAGAGCAAGAAGCTGAAAATATCAGTAACAAATATCTTCTGATGGCAGGTCGTAGGGCTGATGCATAGAAGAAATGCAGATAACTTCAGCTGAAAGTTTATAAGAGGTTTAACTCTATGTGTTCAAGTCAGTAAGATGCTAAATGACTCCTGGAGTGTCACAGAACTAGCAGTTACATTCAGTAGCTTTAATCTCCAGGTTCCTCAGTTTCCCACTTTTATATCTGGCATTGCTGAGAAATAATTTTATATTTATGAAATTGTTTATATATGACATTGTGGAAGGAAATTAAAAATTTCTGAAGTTCTCAGCTCCACTGATTGGAAAGCTAGAGCCAGGTTCAGGAGGAAATGAGCAGTTTTCTGTTGATTTGAGCCCCGATTTGGATGCTGTGTACTAAATAATAATTAGGGTCATAAAATCTGTGGTGAACAATTATCCGTTCAGTGAGCAAGGCAGGTGTTTGGGGGGGGGGAGAAATAGGAGGCAATTGGGTAATTAGACTGTACTGTAACATGGGAGCACAAGTGGGCCTAATAAAATTTGCACAGGCAATTTTAAATCTGGCATGGCCTCTTCTCTGAGCACCTGACTTGGAAACCTGAGTAACTTCTCACCATCATTTCTGATGTAGCACCACACCACCCAGGACAGGTACTCCTGAGTAAAAATGGCTGGGGGCTTTTGCCACTACAACAATCCAACTCACAGGAGAAACAAAAGGGAAGAGGGGGTTATTTGGTGTGAAGAGGGGGAAATGCTAAGTGCTGGCTTGGGCAAGGGGAGGGTTGGCTGATGCATGTTTGTTAATCCTCCCTTTACCTTCATTTCAGAGCTTTTCTGCTTACAAATCCATCCCTGCAAGGGAAGAAACAGACATGAGGGGCTTACGTGCTGCTTTGCAAATAGATGACTCCTCCTGGCTGGTCAGCCAGGCTTAGCAGGAGAGTCCTGACAGCTCTCCCACTGGTGATGAGGCTTTGCTCACGCCCCCGGTACCCTGGAGCCAATTCCCTGTCCCTGCTGCAGGATTTGCCGAGTGGAGGGAAGACAGTGTGCAGATGCCTTCAGCAGGATCCCTGCAGCAAGGACCATGCAGCTCTAGCCCAGCTCCCTTGCTAGGTGAAAATGTTTCATCTCAAGTAAACACTTGTCTCATTATCTAGCTGTGCTAGCTCTGCACTATCTGCTTACTGCCTGGCTTGGAGACACCTGTTCTGTGTCCAAGCATTTTAGAGAAAAAAAAAACCCCAAACCAACTATCCAAAGCTGTCAACAGCCATAAAAAGGCTGCCTGTTTCCATGGGAACCTGCTCTGCTGAGCCCTGAGTATAATGAGCAGAAGCACTGGACGTGGCTGGAGGAGCTTGGGGAATTGTTCACTGGTCTAGTTCAGAGATGCAGTCCCCTCCTCTGGCTGTCCTGGATGAGTGGTGTTCACAGGAGATGTCTGTGGGAGGACAGTGCCATGTCTTGGCAGTGCCCTTAGAGAGGATGGATGTGTGTTGCAGATGTTCCTGTGGGAGGGGAGGGGTGGGGTGAATGCTGGGCTTCTCACTGTGTTTGGTCCCTTGGGAGCTGGGTGTCTCGAGCTTCTCAAGAGTGCTGTTGTATCAGGGATGGAAGAGTCCCTCCAGGAAAGGATGAGAAATTTTTAGCCATGGGTTTTATGCCTCTTTTTACTGAGGAAGTGTCAAAAGAGTTCTTGTGCCGCAACTTCAAATGTGTATCATGTCTACTTTTGAGTCTGCTGTGGCCGCCGTTCCCTTCTGCTGCTGCAAGCTCTTTGGGGATGGAGGTAGGGGACGTGGCTGGGGGCTCAGGAGGTCACTTTGCATTCCATTCCTTTCTGGGAGGTTTCTCTCTTCAACCCATGCTCTAGTCACCTGCACTTTCCCACTCTTGAAGACTCCGAATCAATTCGTGACATTTCAGCAAGGAGGAGAGACCTTCTGCTAGTGTGTTTTAACATGTCCTCAAAGGAGGGCTGTGCAAAGCATATTGAAAAAAATGACTAGGAGTCTCTTCCAAATCTTTATTAGCAGGCTGAGAGTCCTAACTCAAGGATGGAAAAGCTGAATTGCTCACCGCAATGGGCATACTTTCAGTTAAAACTGCCTTGGAGTCAGAAATGGTTTTATGAAAAGCAGCTTACGTGATCTTGGTTCTCAAAAGGGCTCTTTGGAGGTCCAGAGAGTTAGAGACTTGAACTGGAGGAAAGAAGGAATAGGATCAACAGCCACCTAGATAAGGACAGTATGTCCTTCTGAAAGGGTGGGCATCAAGCTTCACAAATCTTGTTAGAAATCTTTGAAGGCATCAGGGACCATGTAGACAAGGTAAATCCAGTTAATGGAATCCACTTAGGTTTCTGAAGTGCTTTTGATCCGTTTGCTCAGTGAAGGAGCTTAAGGAAACTGAGCCCCTATGGGCTAAGAGGTTATAAGATGCTTATCTGTGAAAAGGACAGAAACCTGAAGGTTGGAGGAATGAGAGAGCTCAGTGGTGGTGCTCTGGAGGGACCTGTGCCAGCACTCTGCCCTGCCCTCTGTGTTCATAAATGCCCTGGAAGAGGAGCTCAAGACTTGAGTGTGAAGACTGAAGATGATGGTAGGGGTAGTAAAAAAAAAAAGACCACTTGTGAGATGGAGTGTCTGGGCAATAATGCAGATAAATGTGAAGGGATGCACTGGGGGAAAGGCAGTTGTCATTTTACATACAAAGTGATGAGTTCTGAACTGGGATCTCACTTTTTAGTGAGACTCGAGAGCTACTGTCAATTGTTCCATGGAAATGGCATTGCAGAGCTAACAAAAAGCAAGAGGGTTGGTGGGAAAGGATCGGAGAACAAATCAGACTGTGGCCAGGGCTCTGTGTCTGCTGGCCAGTTCTGTAGCCTCATCTCAAAAATGGCTTCTGGCAGCTGGGGAAGGCACAGAGAGGATCAGCAAGCATTGGCAACATAGAAAGCACTTGAATGTGAGGAATGATTAAAGAGACTGGAAACAAACCTGTGGAACAGGTGACTGCAGGATACAAATCGTACTGGTATAGTGGGAGGGGATGGGGACCAAGGAGATGTTGTTTGCTGTCTCTTCCAGCACAAGAATTGGGGGTCACTGAAACCAGTAGGTGAAGTATTCAAGTGAAAGGTGACACTTCACAAAACACATGAATAAACTGCTTGTAGCTACCTTGAATTCTGCAAGTTCAGATAGGATTTGTATCAATTCCTGGGGAGAAATCCATCAAGGAGAGCTCACAGACCTCTGGTGCCCTAGTTGCTGGGGGTTGGAGAGGACAGGGTATTTGAGAAGCACTTGGCACATTACCCTTCCCAGGGTATTTTCAGGCTGGATGTGGAGGTTAATAGACCTCTCCTCTGATGCCAGTACAGCCATTCTTCTGTAAATGGAGGGAAAAGAAACTGAGACAAAAAGGTTTTTTAAACAGTTGGTGTCTTCATGCTTCATACTGTGGTGCCTGGTTGTTAACATAAAAATTGTGCAAGCTCTAGGTAACGCTTTGTGCTGCTTATCGGTTTTTTTGCTAGGAGTTTGTTCATGGCCCTTTAAAAGCCTAAGAAAACAGGTTACCCTCTCCATGAGGCTTCTGGTTTTCTTAAGTGAGATTGGACAACATGTAAAAAGCATCAGACCTTTCTGCAGAGAAGAGAGCAGTGAAGTGTCAAGCAGGGAAAGAAGGACAGCCACTCTTGGGAGCACTTGTCACTTCTGTCTGTTAGTTCAGGTGTCTCAGGCACCTGTCACAGAGTTTCAGGGTATTTGTTCTATTCATTTGATGTTTTAGGCCAAAAGAAAAGGTCATCTGAGGAGGCAATCATTTACATTGGATGGCCATGATCCCAGAGGAGGTGCCAAAGTCCTACTTGCTGCTGCTGAGTGCATCTCCTAAGATCCCTTCTCAGCCCAGAAGCTAGTAATCCCAGCTGCACCCAGCCCAAAAGAGAGCCAGCAGGATCCAAAAGGCAGCTTTAGTGTTCCAGCCTGTAGCTGAAGTGCTGTGGGGATTATTCTACAGCTTCAGCAGGTTTTCATTAGGAGGAGTTCTGCTTTCATGCCCGGCAGCCACTGTTGTACACTGCCACTCTCTTATGTTAGATGCTGTAGGAGAGCAAAAGCAAAGGAGTTGAACTGTGGAATAAGTCATCCTAATGTCAGAGATATTAGGTGTAAGTACCCTGTTGATGGGATGGATGTGGTTAGCCCCAGGTCAGTAAGGTGTGTGATCAGACAACAGACTGCTGCTGTGTGCTTGATGCTAAGAAGGTGCTTCAGTGTGCTGCCAAGTCAGGCCCTGATAATTTATCCCAGTTCAAATCCAGGCAGCTGCCTGGCAGCACTGGTGCTGGGTCTTCTGCAGAGTTTGCTGCCTGGTCCCTGGGGAGCCCCGAGGGCTGGGGTGGTGGAGATCTGGGCAAGCTGCACAGCACCAGATCTTGGATTGCTCTTTCAAAAAAACCCAAACAGCAACGGCACAACAATGACAAAACAAAATGGAGAGAAAATGTAAATCTAATAATGCAAAAAGATGTAATGAAAGGTTAGTTTTGCAAGAGGCTGACAGGGTTGGTGGAGTGTTCATTATGTGCTGTATTAGTAAGTATATGAAATGTCAGTGTGAGGGGAATTCATTTCCCTGCAACAAGCGTGACAGACCATTGAATTTGCAGGGAGAGGGTGTCTGCAGGCAGCAGGGTGGCAAAGCCCTCATCAGAATTTCACTTTGCTGGAGTTTGCTTGAGGAGTATATTCATGCTGAGCTTTTGAAAGCCCAATTTTTTTTTTTTTTTTTTGCCTGATGCCAAGGCTCTGGTGGTGGATGCTGTGTGCAGAAATGGCGTGTTGGGTGGAGATTCAGGAGTGACAGCATGGGGAGCCTTTCCATCCACCATGTGAATGGTGTCCCTTTCTTTTGCTGTTTTTCCTTTTCCTGTCATATTTTGCTTCTCCTGGGCTCAGAAATCCCTTCCCCCTCCCCCCCGCCCCAAGTATCCTGAGCTCAGCCTTCAAGGACTTTGTGCCTTTTGGGTGCGAATTAGAAAAACCTCTTGTGGGCAAATACTTTCCCTCCATGGGGCTGTGGAGGCTCTGCTGAACTCAGCTGCACAGTGGGGAGAGAAATATCACGGCTCTGCTGACATGCTGAGGGGCAGGGGGAGGCACACAGCAGCAGAGAGGGAAGGAGGGAACAAGCTGAACCACAGGGATGCGAGTTGAAAGGGAATTGGCAAGCAGAGACAAAATCTGGACTGTGTACGAAGAGGTGGGTCATGGCCAAAAGCTTTTCCACAGGGTCAGGCTGGAGGTGAGGGTGGTGCAGGCTGTGGAGATCAGTCAGCACCCAAGCAAATACACATTTCTCATACATGGTGTCTCAGCAGACAGCCTGGCCAAAATGGAGACCTGTGCAGAGGGGAAAGTGTGATAGGGCTGGTGATGAGCGGCTGCTCCACTGAAGAGCACAGTGCCTAAAATCCAGACAAAAACTTGCTTTTTTTGGTCCACCTTTGTCACAGTCTAACACTGGGCTGGCAATTATCCAAATGACAGATGCTCTGTATTAATCCCCCTCCCTGATATAAAGAAAGGAGAGAGAATAAGGGAGAGAGACTTATGGGTTGGAAACTAAACTACACAGCTTTAATGAAACAGTAATGATAAAAAGGAAAAAATATTAAATATATACAAATACACAGAAAAAAAATACCACATTCCTCTCCCCTCTACCCCAGTAACTCACATCACCACCAAGGCTGCAGGGCAGCCCTGGGGAAGTCCAGGCTGGAATTCTGGAGTCAGCAGCAGTTGGGAGCTGGAGGCAGGAACACACAGATTCAGCCTGGCATGGATCAGGAGCACTGGCAGAGGAATGGATGGAATCCTCACAGGACGCTGCAGCAAACAGGGACAGGAGAAGAAGGGCAAAAGGTGAAGAGGAAAGGGTTTGACGCTCCTGATCCTTCAGATTTATACTGAGTATAACAAGTATGGGATGAAATACTCTGTTTGTTCTGTTTTGATCATTTATTTGGTCTGCTTCCACCTAAAGGAGGGTTGCAGGTGTGACCCCTGGACTCTCTTTCTCTTTCCAGATCATAAGAGGTTCCTCTGAACCGAGCAATGGCCTTGGTTCTGCACACCAGTCTCTAGCTGTAACTAAACATTGAGTGTTATCAGTCCTAGAAGCAGACACTGACTGAGAAACTTGCTGTTAATTTCAGCAAGGACAGCTACTTACAAGAGACTTAGCTGAAAGCAGAATTACAAGACAGAAAATTAGCTCTATCCTGGCCCAAACCAGGACAGCCTTAAAACCAGGCGGTGGATTGCAGCAGCTCAGCAAACTGAACTCTCTCTTCCCTGAGCCTCAGGAGGGGGGATGGTTGAGGAGAATTCCCCCTGCAGGGTTTGCCTGCAGATCAGAGCATGGTGTTACTGCTGGAAAGCCATTAGTTCAGCTAGAAATCCTGCTGAGTCCTCCCCCATAATAGTCATTCTCCCTTCCTCGGACCCTGCCCTCTCCAATCCCCCACTGTCATTAAGTGCCACCCAACATTCAGTGGCAGAGCTTTCCAAGCAGGGGCCCTCCAGGGTTGCCTCTTTCCCATAGTTTTCTTTCTTTTCTTTAAAACCATTCTGGATTCCCATCGTCCTGTTTTTCATTAGGGCTTTTTCTGTCCTCCCCATGTCTTTTGGAAGAGCATGACTACCCTGCTGGGTAACCTGCTTTATCTGGGCATGAGCCGAGCTCGGGGTACAGCCAGATGGATGAAACTCAATGTTCTGTGTTAGACAAGTCAGAACAAGGGACTGTTGGGTCTGACACATCTCAGGCAGTGAATATACAGCTCCAGGATGAATGTTCTGCAAATGAGACTTGTATTAGGGTAAAAAGCCCCAAAAGAACTGAGAGGTAGGAATAGAAAGGTAGGGGTCCTCTGAGACATTTATTGGCATAGTGACTTAGAAAGTAAGACTTAGTATATTATTTTTTTATTGCTACAAGAGTCTGCTCAGTAATTGGTGCTGCCCTATTACTGCAATAGAATTAATTGCACAGTGGCCATTGCTAAGCACGAGGGATCTGCACCAGGCAGTGATGGATGAAAGAGCTGAACATCCCTCACCTTCAGATCTGGACCGGTGTGAGAGTCTCTTGGCCATGAGGCACTTTTCCTGCAATTGCACAAGAAAATAGAAGACCATAGAATTAAAGGATGAAACAAATGACAGTATTCAAACTTTACTGTGTGATTTAAAAATTAATATCTGCTGCCCCTCTGAGCTACCTGTATGGGTGGTACTGACTGTCTCTCATTCAGCATTCATGCCAAGGGCTGGAGCACCTTCACTTTGCTTTTAAGTCCTTTGATCTGTCACATGAGGCACGCTGATTTACAAAATGGAGAGGAAAAAAAGAAAAAGAGTACAGCAGGCCCCAGGATTGTGGAGGGTTAGTGGGTTTTCAGCCACCGACATCAGTGCTGCAAATGCTTTGCTGCCAGTGTGGCCTTTTCTTTGTGGCTGGTGTCAGCAAAAGACTCTGTCAGCCCAGGTCTTTCTGAGGTGCAGAGCTCAGGGGGCTCTCCTGCTTCCAAGCACAGCTGGGAGGAGAAGCAGGAATATTTGAAGCTTGATTTGGTATGGACTTTGGACACAATAATATGTACTCAGCTATTTGGACAGCTTAGTGCCAGGCTGCAGTGGATTCTCCTAAACACAGAGCTGCCTGGAATACAGATGCTAAACGAAACTGGATGAATTTCTGTTTAGACCTGTGAGTTTCCAATGCAGGAGGATGACCCAGCAAGCTGTGGGGCTGCATGTGGTGAGTGCCTTGCAGGATCAGAGCTGTGAGGTGATGTTTGTTTTGGGCATTTCTCTGCTGTGAAGCAGGGGCCCAGCAGCCCTGCTGAGCTGTCAGCCTGAGCTGTCGGGGTCTATGCCTGGGACCCTCTCAGCTCAGCTCAGCTCTGCCTTTGGGACATGAGCTGCTGCAGCCTTTCTCATTAGGCTTCCTCTGTTCTCTTTTATCTAGGCCTGTGTACACCATCATCTCTGCAGCTGGCATGACTGGGTGTAAGGCAGCATCTCTGACTCACTTCCTAGGCAAAGGATGGCATGTGCTCCTCCCAGTTTATTTCCCTAGTCTATCTCACAGAATCACAGAATGGTTTGGGTTGGAAGGGACCTCCAACAGTTCAACTCCCTGCAGTAATCAGGGACACTCTCAGATTGCTCAGAGCCTCCCCAAGCCTCACCTTGAATGAGGTCTCAGCCACCTCCCTGGGCAACCTGGTTCATTGTTCCACTATCCTCATGATGAAGAACTTTTTCCTAAAAAGACAGACACCTTTCCCTGTGTATAATTATTCTTCCTTTTTTTTCCTGATGGGACCTAGTGTGTAAGGTTGGTGCTTTTACCCATTGTGTTTTTGTGTGGCAGTGTGGCTTCAAAAATCTTGAACAGGCAGTGAGGGGCACAGCCCTGCCTCTGACTGACACATGGAATCATAGAATCCCAGACTGATTTGGGTTGGAAGGGACCTTAAAGCTCATCCTGTTCCAACCTGCATGTGCAGGGACACTTCCCACCAGCCCAGGTTGCTCAAGGCTTTATCCAACCTGACCTGAGACGCTGCCAGGGATGGGGCAGCCACAGCTTCCTTGGGCAACCTATTCCAGTACCTTATTTCCTTCATTTTTTTCCTGGTATCAAACCTGAATATCCCCACTTTCAGTTTAAAACCATTACCCCCTAAACCCATTACCTTCTCTGGCACAAAGCCCTACCCCAGCTTTCCTGTAGCCCTTCATGGACTGGAAGGCTGCTCTAAGGTCTCCCTGGAGCATTCTCTTCTCCGGGCTGAATAGCTCCAGCTGCCCCAGATTGTCTTCATAGCAGAGGAGCTCCATCTCTTTGAGTGTACAAGATACCCATGACCATGGATCTGGGTTCCTTGCAGGGTTTCTTTGGGCAGGATAGCTGCCTGCACCCCTTCCCCTGCCTGCAGCATTCCGGGGTGGGTTTTGGATAAACTCCTGTCTGGCTGGCATGGCTTGCAAGGGAATAATCAGGGTATTTTCGTCCTTCCCACTGGGCTCAGATTTCTGGTAATTGTTCCAGTCTACATAACAGCAGAAGTCTCTCATCAGGCTGTGCTCCCCAGGCCTCAACTGTCAGCAGCCTCTGGGCTGTCCCTGAGTTGGGGCTGCTGCCCAGACCCCCCCTCTGTGTTTCCTGAAACTCCTCTGCCCGGACCAAGCACTGGGGAGCTGGGGGAGATGCTGCTGGGAGGAGGCCACTGGCCTCGGTGTGACCCAGGGGTGGGAGGGGAGTGCCTGCCATGTGTCAGGTTTTATAGATTTGTATTATCTGGCAGGGGGGCCGGATAGACAGCCCAATCTGGAACAAATCAGGGAGCCCTCGGTTGCTTTGGTTGTGTTTCTGGCTGAGGAACTGAGTGAGCTTCCTGCCTGTGCTCCTCTCCTGCTCCTGGGGAGGAGCTGAACCCTGGTGGGGAGGCTGCAGGGGGCTTGCTGGGGAGGGGATTTGGCTGGAGGAGGGTGAAGGCTGGATCTCCCCTTGCCTGCCCTCCCTGCACAGACAGATCTTCTTTGGCTGGCTTTGCCCACAAGCAAAATTCCCCTGTGGCAGGGCACCCAGTGCTGTGATTGTGCACTTTTGGCACTGTGAAACAGTTCCTCGGAGGCAAGTCTGTGCCTGTGCACAGTGTCTTTTTGGGATTGTTTTCCAAGACGTAAAATAATTTGGGTCTGATTAGATCATTGAGGCTGCTGGTGGTGGGTGATTTGCAAATCCATCTTGTGGAGTGCCAGCAGCTGTCTCAAGGGTGAGTGGGAGCTGCTCCCGTGGTTGAGGGGTTATCGGAACCCCAAAGCTGTAGCAGGGATGTTTTAAATAATTTCTTCCTGTCTTGCTGCTGTATTGCCCTTGTTTTGTGCTTCTGAAACCTGGTGCTCTGGCTGTCCCTTTGTCATCTCTGGTGGCTAGGCAGCTTTTGGGTGTGTGCTTAAGTGCTCAGAGGCTAGGACCCCTTTGTTGAAAGGGGAGCAGGGTCCCAGAGACCATGATCTCTGCAGTGTTTTGTTCACAGGAGGCTGCAAAGGCCCCCACAGAAAGCAGGGCAGAAGTGGAACCAATCAAAACCATCGAATATTCCAAAGGAAGCTGGTATCCCACTCTTCTGTTGTCTCAGACCTATTCCAGCCTACTTAATGTAGGGTGTTTTAGGAATACTTGGTCAGATTTACTCCTGTATATAATATAAAAAAAATATAACCTTGATACGGGTATGTATCCATTCCTGATGGATACATCATCAGTCGAAAATATGATCCTGGACCTGGGGACATTCAGGGGCCTGTCTGGGACTTCAGGGCTGTCTGAAGATGATGACAGGCAAGTCTTCCTTTCTTCAAGGCTCACTTGAGGAGCATTTCTGCATTTTTACACCTGTAACTTGAAGAGATTAAGGAGCATCTGGAGCTGTTCTGCCTCTGCTCCTCAAATCCCAGACTGGGTGTTCAGGGGCTTGATCCAAATGTTCCTCAAGATCAAAGAAACAGCTCTGTGAGTGTGGGACGGCTGCGGTGCCTCCATCATGCTGCTGGGAAGTCAGCCCATGGGGAGAGCTGCTGGAACTGCCCTGCAAATCTACGAGCAGCCACAAAACCTTCCCTCCCTTTGCAGAGCTCTCTGTGCAGTCCAGGCTCTTCCACACTGCTCCCTTTGTGCTCAGAGGGCTTTGGGAGCCTCTCTCCTGTCAGTGCCACACATCAGGGAGCTGGAGGGAGTATGATCACCCAGCTTCAGCCTGCTGTTCCTTGGGGTGAGGAGTGCTGCACCTTTTCCCAGCTAAAGTTTGTGGAGCAAACAGCTGATGGAAACATATCACAGAGCTGGTTCTGTGAACCCCAGGGTTCCTTAAGGTACTGGGGGAGAAAGACATGCATGTTAAACATAATGAGTTAATTCAGATGACACAGATTAGCTGCTTTGCCTCAGGATCAGCCAAAGAGTCAGTGGCTTCAGTCAGGGAGTGGTGCTGCATCAGGTGTTCACCTTAAGGAAGGAGATTTACCCAAGGGGAAGCATTGCCAGTGTGCAGGAATTAATTTCTGTTGGGGTGGTGTAGCAGAAGGGAAGGGTTTGCTGTGTGATTGCTGCTACTGGAGCCCTCAGACATTTTCAGTGACAAATTCAAAACCTTTGGAATGAAAATTTCTCCCTGGTGAACACATTTAATCAAAAAATATGCTGGGAAAAACATGGTTTCACCTCGGCTCCTAGACCTGCACATCAGGCTAGATAAGGAAGGAGATTTTCCATCCCTAATGTTCTTGCTGCATGTCGCTCCTTGGAGCTGGAAACAAGGTTTACCTAAAGCCATAGAGGCAGCTGCTCTGCATATACTGCAATCACTTTGCACACAGGAATATATGTTTGCAAATTGAAGACTAATCATTCCAGGTTTACCAGCCTCTCTCTGAGGAATACATAATGTAATAAAGCAGACAAAAGTTACTTTGAATAGAGGAACTTTATCAGCTCCATTCCTGGGGTGCTCATCATGGGCCGACGTGACAGTAATGCCACACAGAAATGCTCTGCTGTCCTTCCTAGCAGAAAAAAGGAGTTGAGATACTGGGGGCCTGTCACATCTTGACAGGCCTCATGCAACGCCCGGTGACAGTGTGGTAATTAACTTGCATCACCAGCCAGCCCTAAAGGGTTTGCTTGCTTGTACTATGCAATAAGGAGGATTAATTTGGGATATCAGTTATTTATTTATTTGGCATGAATCAGAGCATCCTACTGCATGTGCCACACCACTGTCAGGGTTGAAAATTAAGCTTTGTGGAACCACCCTTTCATACTGGCTGCTTCCCTGGCTCCTTTGAGGGTAGGAACTGGGCTGGCTGGAGTGACAGCATCTGAAACAGAGTTGTCCTTGGTGGGGGGATGGCTGCGGGGAGTGCAGCAGGGTGGACGGGAGAGAACCCTCCTTCTGAGGCTGAGAAACCTGGGTCTGTTCAGCCTTGAAAAGAGAAGTCTTAGGGAGGACCTTATTACCATGTTCCAGTACTTGTAGGTGGCTGCAAAGAAGATGGAGACTCCCTGTTGACAAGGAGTCCCATGGGCACAAGTTACTCCTTGAGTTGCTCTGTGAAATTCCAACTGGACACGAGGAAAGTTTTTCCCCAGGAGGACAGTCAGGTCTCCCAGGGAAAGTGGTGGGTTCCCCCACTTTGGAAAGTTTTAAGTCTTAGCTCGATGGGGTGCTGAGACATCTCACATCAACAATGATATTAGAAGGGCTGGACCAGATGATCCTCAAGGTCCCTTCCAAGCTGACTTTCTAGGGTTCTGTGATAATTCTATGATTCAGTTTCCCTTGCTTTCCACTCCTCTGTGCAGCATCAACCCTTGTTGAAGCTCCCAGTCCAACCTTTTCTAGTTTATCTTAGGCTTTGGGATATAGCAAAAGATCATTAATTTTTGCTTTTATGCCTTCACATCTCTCCATAGTTTAAAATTCCCAAATCTCTGCCTATAAAAAATATTTCTACCACATTGTGTCATTGGTGGGGGTGCACACCTCATATTTGGGAAGAGGCATACGTGGAGCACAAGTAGGTTTGGGCTGTAGTTGTTGCTTTTTGCGATGGCTTTCAGAGAGTCTGAAGTAAAGGTTGTGAAATTTCTCCCAGTTGAGCTCCTGATCTCATCTGGCAGCAAGGACTCTGTGAGTGGCTCGATGTTTCTTATACACACAGAAAGTTAAACCTCTGAGGCTTGTCAGCCTCCTCTCTGTTGGCAGCAATCTTCTTCCATGGGAATCATTCAGGGCACTGTCCCTGGAGCGCAGGAGCAGCATCCCCCCTGGTGATTTCCTGAAGCCTCTGCCTTTTGGAGCACGATTTTCTATTCTTTGCTGCTTCTTATGTTCCTTGCTGCCTCCAGCATGTCTCGGAGGAGGAGAAAGCTTGCTGCTGGGAAATGTCCTACTTCATCTCCTCCTTGGCAAGCCAAGGCTTTGCCAGTAAGGTGGATGTATGATCCTCTCCTCCCCTCCCCATCAGCCACAGCATGCGGAGAGCTTCTCATCGAGCAGTTCAGCAGCAGCTCAGATGCATGGCCTCATTCCCAGTCCATAATGGATTCTGTCTAATACATATTCTCCTTCTTTCTAATTAAGTGGTAACACCTTGGTGGCAGAGTGAGCCTGTAAAATAATAAAGGGGTTTGCACTTGGAGGCACGGGAAGGCAGGCCCTGGGGAGTGATACTCCCCAAGATACTGAAATTATTGCAATTACAGAGCAATTGCATGGAAAGGAGGATGGAACAGCAGACTTTTCAGACGCACTTTTCCGGCATTAATTTTTTTAATTAAGGTTATTGGCAGTGAGTTATGACTTTGGCATAGCAGAAGGCACAACCTCCACCGGCAAAGCACGTGTCTTATGCTGTCTTTTCCTGTGGTGGGTGAGACAGTGCAAAACGTGGTTCTGCAAATATTACCTTATTCCTGTGCAGACCCTTCTTACCTCCTGGAGTGGGGGCACTGTGGGAGCAACACAGTTCTCTTGCAATTCAGGGACAATTTTATTACTGTCAGATAATTCTGAGAGATCATCTTGGCTCCTGATCACCACTATGGCTCCTGCTCAAGCATGTAATGTTCCTCTTGTCTTACAGAGGGGATCCAGGAGACACAGTGGGATGTCAGAGGATCAAAGACATTTAATTTTTTGAAGACGTCACTCAGCATTGATTTTAAAAATCAATGTGTGTTAGGTGCTTCTGGAGACTCTTTCCCCTCTGCCCCACCTTGGGTGTCTAGTAACACTTTTATGAGTTTAAGGATCTTTAAATATCAGGCAGTAAATGGTTTGCTCAAGGTCACGTGGAAAGCCAAAGACAGATCGAGGAGCCAAAGCCCATTTATCATCCCAAACCCTTAGGAAACAAAGTTCTGCTGTGAGACTGTTGTTGTTGTTGTCATGTTACAGCACCTTCCCATCCACCAGCATCCTCCGTAGTTGGTAAGCAGTGGGGGCATTCCAGGAATGATGGAGACAGGAACACTGCAGTTTGGGAGCAGCAGCACAGGGAGAAGGCTCTCGCAGAATAGTACAAAATCTCAAAGAACCTTTCACATGCTGGCTCATATTCAGCCATAAAAGGCTAACTCCCTATCTACTGCTCTGCTTAGTCCCCAGAGTTCCTCAGCTTGAAAATGTCTTAGGTGGGTTATTCTACCAAAATATCAGCCAAGACCCTGAAAACAGCCTGTTGTCACAAGGGCACTGTTGGCTGGTACATGGGATTACTTCAGTTTCTGAGGCAAGGACGTATGCCTGGGTGGTGGTTTGGCTTTGAAGATGAGAGATGGCAGCAGCAAAGAAAACAATTCTCCAAGTTACATAGATCAGAAGGGTTTAGTGTTTGGATAGCTTGTGGCTGCAAGTCCACATCAGGAGGAATCAAGAGCTACCTGCTGCTTACAAAATACCACGTGTGGGCTTTGCAGTGGTCACAAGGTTTAAGGAGAACCTTTGTGATGGTGACCTCAGTTCTCTCAGCTGTGACATGGAGCTAGTAATGTGTGTCCTTACACCAGGTCTTCTTGTTTGGGGTTGTCATCTGAAGCAGGCCAGCTCTCCCTTGCCCCCAGTTACAAGAGCTGTGCTGTTTGGCAGACGGTGAAGCAAAGTGCTGGAGGCAAACCAGGAGCAGTACCTTTTTCAGCACACCCCTTCAGCTTTTTCAGGAGCTGGATGCAGCTCTCAGCATAGCTGGAAGAACATGAACCTGGGTTGTTTTTTGTTCTGGGGCCTGCAGGGCCAATCAGCTGAATCCATTGTGGTCTCCATCACCCCAAGGAAGACATTTAACCCCTCTGTGTCTTTGTGTATCTATCATTAAAGTTGAGGAACAAGGTGTTGTCTCAAGAGGGACTGCATGGGTCTAGAAATCGAAGAGGTGAGAAGTCATGGGGAAGCAGAGAGGAACAGAGATCTCCAGTTCTTCTGGTCTGTGATAGTCCTTGCTGTTTTTACTCAAGGAAATGCAGAAAGCAGGAGTGTTCCTCAAGGCCTTCCAAAATGACATCTGCACAATGACTGTGCTTGTCTTTAATTATTTTGGGGTATTTTAAGGAATTTTCTGTGGTCAGTTTAAGTGCTGTCATCACAAAGGTGTGCAGTGGTACTAGAGTGATTGGAGGCTTCCAGCCACTTCCAATACTACATTTTCTGGAGCATAAATAGAGGGCAGCTCCACATGTTGATGCTATGTTTGAAAGTTAACACCTTTTCCTCAGCCTTGGAAAAACTTCACCTCCATCTTTTTCAAAGCTGAGAGGGCAAGTTTGGTTGAGACTTCCCAAGGGTGGGGAAGGTGAATGGAGAGGGACAGCATCCTGAGTTCTGCAAGGGGTGATTGCAGCTGTCCTGAAGCACACAGACAGTTGTGGTGTTAGTTGAAATCCAGTGTTTTGCAGGTCATCCAGAATTCATGTGTCTGAACCCTGGATGTTGATATCATAAAGTAATATTAATTTTAATTATGTAGGCAGCAGGCAACTCTGTGTATCTCTTCTGTTTTGCTTTCCCTTTGGACACAGATGCAATCTATCAGCAAACAGTAGCTGTTTATTATGTTAATTCACAAACTCTTTGTCAGGAATATACTCAGAGGATTTTATTAACAGTATAAATTTTCTAACATTTCTTATTTTGCTCTGCCCATTAGTGTAGATGTTAATTTAATCAATTAGATTTCCTATATGACCTGTCCTCAAACTTCTGAAGTCAAATTCAGGTCAGTTCTCCTTGCGTGGTGGATATTTTTCTCTCTGAGCATGATAGCAACTTCCCTAGAGTTCTGCAGGAGAGCTCAGAATGTGGGATATTTCTGTGTAGTGCTTTTCTGAAAGGCCACAGGACATGGGTCATTGATGCCCTGCAGCCTTAGCCCCCAAAGCCTTGCCTCCAGGCAACAAAAAAGGTCTCTCCATCTTTTAGATGTCAGGTCAGTCTTTTGTTGCCTCTGCTCTAGATGGATCCACTAAGCTGCCAGGAAGATGGCCTCTCTCCTGACCAGGTCATGTTCATCAGTGTCACCTTACTGCCTCCTCCTTTGGCTTTGCTTCCTTCCTCCTTCCAAGCTGAGAGTTGCAGTTAGAGGAGATTAAAAAATAGCAGCTACAGCTGTGCTGTATGGAATCATAGGATCATTTGGGTAGGAAAAAACCTTTCATCAAGTCCAGCCCTTAACCCTGGACTACCAAGGCCACCACTAACCCATGTCCCTCAGCACCACATCTCCACGGCTTTGAAACCTCTCCAGGGTTGGGGACTTCACCACTGCCCTGGGCAGCCTGGCCAGTGCCTGACAACCCTTTCCAGGAAGAAATTGTTCCCAAGCTCCAACCTAAACCTCTCCTGGCACAACTTGAGGCTGTTTCCTCTTGGTCTATTCCTGGTTCCTTGGGAGCAGGCTCCCTGGCTCCAAACTGCTCTCAGGAGGTTGCAGAGAGCCAGAAGGTCTCCCCTCAGCCTCCTCTGCTCCAGGCTGAACACCCCCAGCTCTCTCAGCTGCTCCTGGTCAGACTTGTGCTCCAGACCCTTCCCCAGCTCTGTTGCCCTTCTCTGGACACTCCATCCCCTCAGTGTCCTTCTTGTAGTGAAGTGTGAGTGTCCTTGTCCAGTGGGCCCCAGAGAGGATGGAGCCAGCCAGGTGAGGGAAGCAGAGCACCCATCTTGTCTTCCTGCCTCTGGCCATGCCCTGGTGCTGCAGAGCCTGTGCTGCCTGGAGCTTGAGGCTGAGCTGCAGAGCCCATCTCACCAGAAGTAATTTCCAGGCAAAATTGCTGTAAAGAAAAAAATTGACTTTTGACATAGGCTGATAAGCACTGCTGTTTGTTTCCAAGAGTTTGTATTTTATGCAATTTAATACTTAACAATGAGTGACAACAGCGGTGATGGTGAAAAACATTAAAAATGAGGAAACTGCAGTCATTTCAGTCGGCTGCAAGCTCCTCTCCTGGTGGGTTTCCCACTGCCTGAGCCCTATGATTTCCAGCATAAAGCTTGGTCTTTCCTGTGCTGTTGGCATTGCAAGCTGAGGCTTGCATCCCTACCTATCAAATGTAAAACCAGTCGTCTCCACCAGGAATGCATTGAATGTGGTCTCACCTTTAAATGGGAAACATCTTTCCCCTCTGTGATTATCTTGAGGAAGGGGGGAAATGAAATAAGCATTAATGTAGGTTTTGTCCTTCAAAGAAACACCTCTTAATCGAGGTTCTTGCTGAAAGCTTTGCTCTGAAGAAAGACTCAGTTAAGCTTAGCGTTATTGCTCATCAATCATTTCTGTTTGGATCAATACTTCCTTTAGGACAAATATAACAAGGATTTGGAGGCAGAGGGCCAGAGGCAGGGTAGAAAAAGAATCAGCCTCTGATTCTTCTTTACTGGTGGTTAATGGGGTATGGCTTAAAAGAAAGCACTCTGGGAGTCTCAGGACCTCTTTTCTGTGTCTTCACCTTGGTGTACCTCCTGCTCATTCTGTGCTCCTTGTCTTTCACAGCACAGGACCTGAACTGGCCCAGTGAATGAAGTGTTGATGAGGTCCTGTTCTCCAGGCAGAGCCTGCTGAGGATGGCACAGCAAGAAGGTGAGCAAGGTGCAAGAGAATAGATGAGTTGAAATGTCCCCAGAGTGTAGTCCCAAGCATTTCAAGTAGAGCTTCCTCCAAAACTGCAACTTGCCAGTGTTTGAAATGTCCTGTCCCAGATGTTTGTTGTTGTGTCCATGGAGTGGAGGCATGGGGTGAAGGATCAGCCTGTATATGGTGCCCTGAAGCTTGGTATGAAGATAGATCAAAATTCTCCAGCATTTCAGGAGAAATGAGGTTTTCCTTAGAGGTAGGAGCTGGCCACATCACATCAGTGTCTGGTTGAATGTGGCAGCTCATGGTTGAAACATTTGTCTTTGCTTTCTTTCAGTACATTTCTGGGTCATCACCATTTCAGGTACTGGCCCAGTCTCCTAGTTTTTACAGACTATTTATCCAAGGATCCTGAGTCAAAGTCTTTTCTCATGTCATAGCTTTTCAGTCCGGCTTCTGTGCGATGTCTGTATATACTCCTGTAATTGGCAGTGGCTTGCGGGGTGGTTGGATGTGATGAAGTCCTGTGAAGTCAGGGAGGCTCAGAAATTGCTGAGAGCCTGAAGCATCAATACTCCATGCCAACTACAGGGACCCCTTTGTTTACTCCCATCTTTATTCATCATCATCATCATCATCGTTATTTATTAATCAGCTTGGTTTGCCGAGCCAACAGTGTGAGCTCATGTCTGGATGCAAGTTCATCTATAATTAATTGCTAAATGTTGCTTTATGTTGTTTTCAACAGAGAAATAGTGAGCCCAACAAAAAGCTTCTGGGAGTTCAGAGATCGTGTGCCACACTGACTCCTCTCTGAGCAGGAGGAATATTTGGTGTGAAATGTGTTGACCATGTGCCTTTTAAAAGATACACATTTACACTACACCTTAAGAAATGAATGAGCCTGTCAGCCCATCAAAAATCTTCCTTAGCAGCTTGGAGTCTAGTCTAAATCAAATAAAGCTTTTCCTTTTAATAACAGCTTACTTCCTCTGTTCTGCTGACCTTAGAATGAGAATCAGAGGGAGAAAAAAAAAAAGGTATCGTACATAAAACAAAAAAACAGAAAAAACCCACAAAGAAGCGAATTGAATTCTACCTAAATGTCACCTTGCAGGTTGGGTTTTATTATTTTGATAGCAAGGCAATTTTGCTGACAAATCTGTTATCGGGTGCATGTTGTACCAAAGCAGAGGCAGGCATGTTATAGGTCATTGAAAACTCATTTTTAAATAACACTGGCCTAAGTAGTGCGTTGGAGCACTTGTTAGGGAGTGTGTATGTAAACGCATTCAGAAGCACTGGAGAGCACTGGATGTAGGGGACATAAATCAATCCTGTTTAAGCTGTGCTGTTCCCTGGAAAGTCTGGGCATTTGGATGCATGACAGCAAAGGAAGCGTTGAGCTCCTCTGGGCAAGGGACAGAGATGCAGCAGCCTCCTGTTCCCGATAAGAGGGTTTTATGCTAAACTGCAGCAGGGTGCCCATCCCTCCTTCTGAGATATGGCAGCGTGGTGAGAAATTTCCATCATTAATGTGAGATCAGGGAAAGGGAAAGAAAACCCCTCAGTCCTCCTCCCTTCTTAATTTTGTTGCCCTCCTGTGCCTGAAGCCCTGATACTGATTTATACATAAAGGTGTTTTTCTCCTCTCTCCGGGATACAGAAATTGCACGAGCACCTGCTGGTCGTGGTACCCCTGCTTCTTGCTTGAAGGGGTGCATCATTGCCTGGCTCCATGCAGCCCTGCCAGCTCCTGTGGGTACCATCTCAAGCCTGCCTGTCAAGCAGGCTTGCAGCCTTGAGACAGGAGGGTTTGGAAGAGCTGGGGGTGTAGGTGGGCACAGATCTAGGAGAGCTGAACTCTGGGCAAGCCAGCATGCGCTAACTCAGCTTGATTTTGGGTAATTCACTTCCTCTGTTACTGTCTGCTGTGGTGGTGATTTGTATGCTGATCCTCCCTGGCTCTCATCTTTTTAAAGCTTTCTTCCATTCTTATACCTTGTCATGCTAGTACAGATAGAAATACAGTTCAGTTTCTGACTCTTTGGCTGAAAGAATTTCAAAATATGCTGAGCTGAGCAAAACTTTGTGCTCAAAACCAAGAGTAAGCCTTAAATTTCAGTAGGTTTATGTATTTGTCTTCTTATTAAAAGAGACTTTTTTTTTAAAAAAGCCAGCGTGCAAAATCTAAACACTTGGGTGAAGCACATACTGTAGTTGCCTACTAAACAAATAACTAACTAAGTAATCTGTGCAGTCATGGCAGCACACAGACCGTGACCTGTCTGCACATGTGGGGTTCCAAGGAACCACATGGAATTTTTGTTTTTGGGTAACTACATACATAGCTGCTGCTCTGCTGTTTCTGATGAACACTTGAGACTGAAGGGCAAACCTGCACCTGAAGCAAATGAGCTGTTTAGGAGTCAGCCCCATTACCACATGTTCTCAGGCTTAATTCAGTGCACATGCAACCCTGTAACTCCATGCTGTTAGGTTTGATGTTTTCTTACAAGGGCAGAGTTCGAATGCAGCCTGCTCTCCATGGAGAAGGCAAAGACAGTTGCCCAAATGTTCTTGATACCCTCCACAAAAGACTCCACCCCTCTGCAGCTTTGGGGCTGGAAATCATAGAATAGAATCATAGAATTGCTCAGGCTGGAAAAGACCTTCAAGATCATCAAGTTCAACCTTGTCCTAAACCTATTACCCTATCCTGATGACCCACCACTAAACCATGTCCCCAAGCACCACATCCACCACAAATCAAAGAGGGGCAGGGGAGAATCCCCCCCTCAGTGTCAGAGGCAGCAACAGAAAAGCAGTGCTGAGGCTTTGCCTTGAGCATCTGAGCTGCTCCTCCCTGTGTAGCTGTGAATTTATTCATTTTTTAGTTTCAACAAGGTCATTCACACTGCCAGCATAATCCCACACGTTAGCGGGAGTGCTGGCCGGCTCATTCGCACTCCATTAAGCAACAGCTCCTCAGGTTCTCTTCCTCTCTCCTACTTTTTTTCCCCCAGCCACACAGAGTCATCTCATGGAAGCCCAAGTACCTGTGAGCAGAACAGGTTTTCTTCTGTGGCACTTCCAGCCTGGTTGGAAAACCTGGGGCTTCCAGAGCTGCACATTCTGGTGGACTGACTGGGAATCCCAGCATGGTAACTGGACTTGTAAACTGGACATACTTTGAGCTCTAGGGTGCAATGACATAGCACTTGTTGCCTCGGGGTTCTTCATCTACACTGCAAGCTTCAGTTTAACATCACTGAAGTTCCAAATGTCTTCACGTATCCAGTTCTGGAGCCTCTACCAGAAGAAGCACATGGATCTGCTGGAGCCCGTCCAGAGAAGGGCCATGAGGATGATCAGAGGGCTGTAGCACCTCTCCTGTAAAGGCAGACTGAGAGAGTTGGGGTTGTTCAGTCGGGAGAGGAGATGACTCCAAGGAGACCTTATTGTAGCCTTCCAGTATCTGAAGGGGGCTACAAGAAAGCTGTGGAGGGACTTTTTAGGATCTCAGGTAGAGATAGGACATGGGGGAGTGGTTTCAAAGAGGAGAAAGGAAGATTTCGAGTGGAAGTTAGGAAGAAGTTCTTCACCATGAGGGTGGAACAGGTTGAGAGGTGGTGCAAGCCCCATCCCTAGGAAGTTTTTAAGGCCAGGGTTGATGAGGCTCTGAGCAACCTGATCTGGTGGGAGGTGTCCCTGTCCATGGCAGGGGGGTTGGAACTGGATGGTCATAAAGGTCTCTTCCAGTACTGGAAATTCTGTGATTCTATTGTCAGCATTTCATCTTTGCACAGGAAGCTGGCAAACCAGTTTTGCTTTTCCCCTTAACTTCGAATTTGCATCACACTTCCTACAGCCCCATGCTTACGTTTCAGATTTGCTTCCTGGTGGAAATCCAGCACAGCTTTTTTGACAGCAATTCTTCCACTGAATCAGAAAGAATCTCTTTGGGTTTGTTTCGCTGACCTGATTTTATGACAAAGCTCAAGAAGAATCACACTGCCTCAGCCTGCTAGGATAGATGTCAGTTCTGCATGAGTTGGGCCAACTTGAGAGGTTTTCAGAGAGAAATGTGCCTGTCAATAAGAATGTAGAAAGTGTCAGCAGGAGAGGAACCTCCCAGTCTCCTTGGAGGGATCACCTTTGGTGAGATGAGGTCCTTCTTCCGTATATGCCAGCAGTCCCTGTGCTGCTTTTCCCTTCCCTTTGTTGTGTGCCCAACCTGGTATATGAGGAGACAAGCTCTCCATCTCCTAGAGATATATATCTTCTTCTTCAGCTGTTCTTCAGCCTCCCCAGCAGTGGCTGTTCCCTGCTCAGACTTCTTTTATGAACTCTTCACAGTTTCTCCCTTTCTGTAAATTGCTGTTCTCCAGCTCTGCCCCATCTCCATCTTCTTGGAGATGCTTCTTTTCTTTACAGCTCTTAAAGCAGTAATCACCTGATTTCCCCACATATCGGTAGATGGGGATTGAGGCGAGCTCTGCTTTAGTTCTGGTTATTTCTCTCACAGACTGTGACTCTGAATAAATAACTGAGGACTCCTCTGTGTATGTGTCTTCCTTCTTTCCCTCTTGGTCACGCCTAGTTAGATCACAGATTGTTTGGAGACAAGGTTTCCTCCCTCCCTGTGTGCAGCTCTGCTCTCTGACCTGCCCCTGAAGCCGTGGTACTGAAGTTGGTTTAAAAGCAACCTTGAAGCTGGAGTTGTCATCTTCCCTTGGTCTGCTGGGACCCATCAGGTGCACATCTTGCTCACCCTGTCCTGGGAAGATCTGGGTCAGTCCACAGACCCCTTCTTGTGTGGTGCTCACCATGCCACACTGTCTCGGTTCAAATACCCAAGTTAAACTGAAGCCTGGGTAGAATAATGCGAGTCCCTGGAAATCAATGGAGAAGAGCTGCAAACAATTGATTGGAATCAAAACACACTGCAATCAAATTTGGAGGGATTGAACTAATGGATCATAAGGTGGCTTGTGAATGGGTCTGATTGAATTGAACTGAAAGGTCTTGCATCTTCATTACAGCTAACTGAAACTTGTATAAATGATGAATTTTCTAACAATGTTTAGTGTCTTTTTTTTTTCTGCACTGATATCTGGATTGTGAAACCAGTGGTTGGGAATTAACCCACATGTACAGAGTTGGCTGTATTTTACGAAACCTTTTTTCTCTGAAAGGGTTGTGAGACAGTGGAATAGGCTGCCCAAGGCAGTGGTGGAGTCACCATCCCTGGAGGTATTTAAACAGTGTGTGGGCCTGGTCCTTAGGGATGTGGCTTAGTGGTGAGCTTACAGTTCTGGTCAAAGGCTGGACTGGATGATCTTGAAGGTCTCTTCCAACCAAAGGCATTCTGTGATTGTGACAGAGTTTTGGGGTGGAGAGATGGGTTTCCCATCAGAGAATCTGCATTCAGCGAACATCCTGACCAAGGTGCATTTATGGTTGCATTTTGATTTTGACAACAGTACTGCAGGTTTGGAACATCTCCTCTTACTCCACCTAATCCTTGAAATACTTTGTAACTTCCATTATCCTAATGTAAGTCCCCTATATACCATCCAAAACAGGAGGCGTGAATGATTGACTGTTTTTTAGAAAGTCTCATTTTTTGGTCAGGCTGAACTTCCTGTGCTTTAACAAGTGATTTATGACTACAGTGATTAAGGCGCTGTTGATATTTCTGGAAATTTTCTTTCAGAGTTGAAGGCTTGCCTGAGAGGCAGAAGGCAGCAGAAATATCTGAATAACTGGGCGTGTAATGGAGTGTTTGCAGTTTCCTATTAAGACGCTGCTCATATTTGTTTCATGCTCCTGTGGACGGGTGTAGTGAATCAGGAGCCAAGTTGTCTAACTGCACTTGTTCTAGGGGAGCCCTCATATGGATGAAAACATTTTTGCATGAGCTCAGCACCTCTGTTTAGCTCGTGACAGCATTGAAGTCTGTTCTTGTGATTGCTAACTTGCTTTCTGGTTGGACTCAGCTTAGCACAGGGACACACTGCCTGGATCTCTTCTCACCCCCTCCAGGTGAGGAAGGAGCTTGTGTTGCCTTCCTTGACTAGCCGAGGTTTCTAACTACTTGATTGAGCAGCTCTGGATGTTTCTTGAAGTAGTATGACCCTTGGTGCTGAGCTTCAGGATCAGCCCCTGGCTTCTTAGAGAAGCCCACGTAACATTCAGCCCTCCCTTGTCTGCTGGGCAGGATGTGAAACTCTAAACATCCAGCATTGCCTGGGATGACTTCAGTCCCTTCAGGGCTTGTTTTTGGCTTGGCCTGCCCTTTGGCAGGGTTTAACCTGGAGTGCTTTTTCCAGAGCCTTCAAGAGCAGATCAGGCTCCCACAGCTGGTTTTACCACAAAAGGGAGAACACAAAGCCCCTTGGGAAGTTGGGCTCCTCCCCAGGATTCCTGCCCCAGGATTCCTGCCCCAGGCAATGCCCTGCTTGCCCCCAGTCTGGCACAAAGGGGTCTCTGGGTGGAAGGATGGCAGGGGAAGAGATGTGCAGCAGCCGCAGCCAAGCAGAGCCTCTCCCTAGCTGAAGCACTTCTGAACCTACTGCTGTGTATCATATGCAGATGGAGCTCCTTGGTTATGCCTGTCAGGTATAAGCTGGTTGCTGTTTTGTTTTTTTTTTTCCCAGCAGCTTGTTTATCAGACCTAATAGAAAATGAAGTTTTTTTGGGTTGATGAGCAATGTGAATCTCTGTCTCTTTCCTTGTCTACTCACCTGAAAGATGCACTTAATAACCATTGATTGTTTGGGAGGAGAAAGAGTGTGGCTGTAAATGTACCTTTCCACCCTTACAAGGTGTCTGATGAAAGAGTGGAGGCAGCAGCAGATCAGTGGGGCTTGTAGGCAGAGGACTGGTACAGTGGGTCCTGGTGGTTCTCATCAACTTCTGTTCATGCTTGTGCACCTCAAGTGTGAAGGCTTTTGCAGACAGCTCTAGACCTGGGTGCATTTGTACAACACGGGGAAGGTCCCTGGGAGGCTGGAGAGGAGTGAAAGGCAGCAGTCCTGGGGGGAGGGACGAGGCTGATGTGGCAACAAATGCGCGAGCCCCTGGGAGCAGCAGGTTGATGGTCTGAGACTTTAGCTAGGGAGAGTTACAGGGAATTAGTTGCATCATGGCCCAAGGTCTACCCTGCTGTACTGAAACATTTTCTTGGTGACAAAGCTCAGCTCTAGAACACATTTCTGAAATTCCACCAGTGTGATTCTGTTCTCTGTTAGCTCTCAGCATAATCTAAAGATCACGAGGAGACTTCATAATTGATTGCAAGAGATGGTTGGCCAAAGCCTCTGGAGATTTGCTGACTTTTCGTTTAGTCAAGACCAGAGATGACTGGAAATAAGTGAGGGGGTTTTTGAATGATGGCAAAAGCGTGAGATGGGACCATTTCTTTGGGAGACCTTTGGCTTGGGATATAGGGTGTTGGGTCTCTAAAGGATAATGAGGTTTAAAGACAGCTATCTTCAGAGCAGCCTATTCCACAGATATCTGAAAGGACTCTCAGGGTCCTTAAGAGACTCTTTTGGGTCTCACCACTCGAAGCTGCTCTCAGGAGTCCAACTGCTCCATTGTTAGCTTCAGCTTCTCCTTGACCATAGCTAAAAGGATACTGACTCAGATATCTGAGTGCTTTGTTTTCCATTCTGACTCAAATGTTAGGTTTATATTAAAAAGTTCCTCTTGAGAAAGAACAGACCTCTTCATTTCAGACCAAAGTGGATTTCTCTGCTCCAGAGCAATCGTAGGCAGGCAAAAGTCACAAGTGGTGCAGATGGATCTCCCCAGTTTTAAAAATAATTGTTCATTTCTCTGTGCGGTCAGGCGTGCTGGCAAGGTCACCAGAAGATAATGTTTTGGTATTGCTCAGATATTCTTCCATGAGTTCCAGGCACATCCAAAACTCTGCAGCTTGCTTGCTACTCCCTAGGCATGAACTCTTCACAGTTTTTCCCCTTCTGTAAATTGCTGTTCTCCAGCTCTGCCCCAGGATGAGTCTTCAGAGATTCAGACTCACTTTAATCAATGCTTTTTTGTTGTTGCACTTTGCAACAAACCTGTCTTTGTGACAACTGTAGGTTTGGCTTTAGAGGTGGGACTTTGGTCCTCTAAGTTGCCATGATACCTTTGAAAATTGTACCTGTCAACAGAGGGTGGCAAATCCTTGCAAAGGAATGTGCAAGGCAGGAAATGAGAAAGTAAAAGAGAGATTTCTCTTGCCTGGCACTGATAAACATCCATCCTCAGGGTCTGTCGCATTATTTTGCTCTATTTGAGAAGGTTTGAGGCCTCAGAGTCCAGGTTACCTGTTCCTTATTAAAAAAAATAACAAACCAAATTCCCCAGAGAAAATGGCCACTAGTGCAACCTGGAAGAATTTGTAGCAGAGAGACTAGCAGGAGTATATTTGCATAACAATTCAAATCAGTATCAATCACCTCCCAGAGCAGGCTGTCAGCTGCTCGTAAACATGTCCTCACTGTGACAGATGAGCCTGCCTGTGAAGGAGTGCTCTGTCTGCAATCATGGACTGTCAGGACTTGCTCCAAGACAGCACATCCTTCCTAGGGCATCTCAGAGAAAGAGACCCAAAATCACCAGGGTCACAGCATGAGCTTCTTCAAGCAGTGGGGTTGGCCTGAGCTTTTCTGAGATCATGGTCCAAGGAACTGGCTGTGGATTGTGGTTTTTCTTCCTTCCTTCCTTGAGTTCATGCTTTTAATTTGAGAGGTTTTGTTGGGTTTTTTTGTTTGTTTGTTTGTTTTTCCCTTTTGCTGTTTCTGAGAGTCCTTTCTGGCAGCTGGGGAAGATTTCCTTCATCAACTCTAAATCCAACACCAAACTATGTCCAGTTTACTTAGCAGATTGCAAATCCAAAATGAAAACTGAAGCTGATCCATCTCCAGCCTTCTCTAGTGAGCGATCCTACTCGAGCAGATAGCAGCCACTTGAGCAGATAGCAGCAACACCATCATCCCACAATTGGGAGGACTCTCCTCTGCTGAGCCAGATGCTTACAAATGCTGCCAGTGATTATCATAGTCAAAAGCACATTTTGAAAGCCTGTGAGCAGACTCTGAGGCATTTCCCAGCAGCTGCAGCCTCTGCCTTACAAGACCCAAGCTACAATGGAGCAGGGGCACAGCTGCTGCAAACATCTTTGAGAAACAGGGAGATCTTGCCCTTGACAAACAGAGGTTTAGTACTTCTGGTGTCCAGGGACCACAACATTCAACATGGGCAGAAGTCAAGAGGGCTTTTGAATTGACTAAACTTTCACTAGCTGGAGAAAACATCCTGTTGGACTCACACCCAGGGCCAGCCATCAGGTTCCATGCTTAGCATCCAACTTCCTGGCTCCAGATTCTGCCATCAGGTGATTTAAGCAAGTTCAGAATCTTTGTGCAAGAACTACCAATGATGCTCTGCAAACACTGCTGGGAAGTTGGCCAAGCTTTTGGTGGGTGCACCTCATGGCTGAGCAGCCAGCACCAAGATTTGTCAGCTACCTCAGGGCCCCCACAGACTGGACCCCCACTGGCTGGGAAGTCCTGAATTGTCTCAGAACTGTGGGTCTCAGCCAGGCTGGAAAGAGCTTTCCTCCAGAGGAGGTGACAGCATCGTAACGTGGGCCTGTGGGACAATGCAAGGGCTCATTGTCATTGCAGCCACATCCAGGGCAGGGTACAGGGGGTTTGGCAGGTGTGCAGCAAGACCTTGTCCCAATACATTTCCTCATTTGAGGAATATTTAATCAGAAATAATATCATAATGCCAGGAGTTGGAAGGGATCTCTGAAGATTACTCAGCCACCTGTAAAGCAAGTTATAAAAGGTATTGACTCCACCAGAAATTTGTTAAGACACTAAAGGCAGCATTCATTTTGCTAAAGACAGCTCATCTCAGGAGAAGTTAGGTATCTGTCTTGATCTATATGCGAGTTCTGCTGCCAGCAGTGAGGGGAGAGCTGCACTTCAGGAGAATCCAATCCCACCCTGAGTTAGACAAGGTAGACTCAGCCTTACAGCCAAGTCCTCAATTCAGGGAGCTGTGTTTAAGTACACATCATATGTATTTTCACTCAGGAACACATTTTGTTAGCTACTTAAGTTACCTCTGCCTCTAGATGTTCATGCTGCTGAGTGGTGTCCAGAAAAATGAGTTAACTCTTCAGGTTCCTGTTGTTGTACCATCTTCTTGTGTTTCTCAGCAAGACCACAGTGTGTAGTATATATATTTTTATAAATATATATATTTATAAATATTTATATATATTTATATATATACATATATATATGTGTATATATATATATAAAGGGCACTTCAAATCCAGATTTACTACAAAATGAATCTCTGTTACTTGGAAAGAGCCACTGTCAGTTACTGGAGGAATTGCCAAGGGTCCTGGTTCCTCTTCCCTCCCCACGTGTTCCCTACTCCTCCATCCTGCAGTATTCAGGGGAGGCTTCCTGAGGCAGGGGGACAATCCACAGTGACAGCTTCACTTCCTTAATAAGGACGCCTAAACTTAGCCCAACGCTTTGATACTTTATTTCAGAGATTCCCTTTGCAGGGTGTTGGGGTTGTGTCTTTGTTAACCTCCCTGGGGCTGCCTGAGCTCCTGCCAGAAGAAGATGGAGAGGGCAGTGCTTAAACCTGAGCTCCTCTTACTCCTGGCTGACAGCATGGGAGAGGATGGGGAGCCTTGGGTCTGTCAGTAAGAACTGTGAAAGCTGAACTGGAGGATCCTTTTTTTTTTTTTTTTTTTTTTTTTTTTTTTTTTTTTTTTTTTTTTTTTTTGTGCACATCCATCCTCCTTCCACTAATTGCTTGCCTCTGCAGTGCTGCTGGGGGCTATCAGGCTCTACACTTCAAAACTCACCCTGGGAAATTTGGCACAGAATAAAACACAGTGTTCAGGAAAATGCTGCGATTGTTCAGAAAGCCCACAGGGGTTTCAACACTGCCTTAAAATGGGTTTTTTTAGGTGTGAATTTTTTTTCTAGCAAATCACCAAGGAATATAGCATTGAAGATTAGGTTTCTCTAAGCATCCCATTAATTTTTTCATTCAGTTTGAGCTCAGCTAATATCTTTTGCCTTTGTGACAAGCAAAATGGAAGCTGCAACGCAATGTTTCAGGGCAATCAGCTGCCTATCAAGTCCTTGAAATGTATCTGCTTATTCATCCCTTTTGAAAATAGGAGGTAGCTCTTTCTCCATTGTTAAATACGTTCAATTTTGTTGATCTAGAGAGAAAGGAGAAAAAAAGTCTTCAAGCACAGTTGATACTTTTCCTAATATATTCAAGATTAGCCCATAGGCTACACTCACCTCAAGAGCTACCATTGGGCTTGCATCGTCTGAAGACCAAGAAATTCTTGTTCCCTTGACCAGGAGTCAGCATATTGCAGTTTGATTTTTTTAATACAGAGGTTTTAGAAATACCCAAGGGACGAATTTTGAAAAAAGGTGTTCATGTTACAACTGGTTGTTTCATTTTGATCCAGAGGACCGCTTCAAAATACCAAGGTTTTTCTGCACCTTCAGACAGTTCTCAGTGGGTCTTCTATTAAAAATCTATAACCATTGACCAAAATAACCATTATGCTTAAACAAGTAATCTCAAATATCTCACACTGTGGATCTTTATTATATAGCATGCTTAACCTGACTTAATGTATTATATAGTACCCATTAGTGGAATATATTAACTTCAGATATTCAGCTTTCTACATTAATAATGAAATCATGAATTCATGCCAGACAGTTTCTGCTCTAAATTGCGTAAGAAAGAGAGACTTGAAAAAGCAGTAAAAAACCTTGTCTGCATCTTTTGAATGAGAAAGATTTAATCATTTTAAATTCAATGTCATTCAGAGAGCTTTAAAACAAAATATTTGTGTTTGGGAACGACTGATGTGAAGAGAGGCAAAGCAGTGTCCTGGTCAAGGCTAAGACTTTTGTTGTAATGAAAGATGTGTTCCTCCGAGCTTGCCATGGGCAATGTGTTTGTTTGTTCATTAAATGGGAACTGTAAGGAGCCTGGGATCATTTCATTTGCTGGCTTTTAACTGCTTGTGCTTTTGAAAATGAGATGATAGGTAATTATAATATAATTGCTACTTAGCGATCTTTATTAGCCTTTGGCACGATGGCCTTTTTGTGTGATTTGGGAGGCTTTTAATATGGTGGCCTGAGCAAATTCTTTATAGTTTAGACAGGAACTATTTGGCATATGTTCTCAGAGGCTTGCCTGGCTGCAACTGCTGGGTGGATTGGTTTTTCTGTCAGAGAGGAAAAAAGGCAATATGAACAAGTCCCTGGTTGTCTGGTTGTAAATATTTGGTATTGACATTAGGTATCTGCTTAAAATAAGCTCACACAGTGAAAAAGAAATGCTCAAAGTCTCCAACCAGTGTGTTGAATAACTTTCAACAGCAAGAAGCCACAATTAGTTCATGCTCATTCCAGGAGCAGCAAGAAAGACTGAATTTGTCCTGTAGATCATGTCTTGTAAAGTATTCACTCCATCTTAATCCAGGTACTAGTGAGGCAGGAAGTTTTCCCTGGAAATCAGTAGTCAGATACAGGCCTTAGGGACAAGTAACACCAACTTGGTACGTCAGAAATGCAACTCTTTGTTTGAACATGGGTCAGGTAAAATGAAACAGTGTCACATGGGGACTAGACACTGAATCTGGTGCCTTCAGGTTGTTTCTGGCTGATGGGTCATCCCTGCTCATACAGATTTTTCTCTTCAGCTGAAGTTACTGTATTCCAGTTTTCTCCCCTCTGCATATCCATTCAGAAGTGGTGCTTGGGCAGGGACACGATGTGTGAGTGTAAGGGATGAAGTAAATCAAGCACTGCAAAGCCTTCAGGATTTAAAACAGTGTCTGGGTGTGCTTCATGCAGATGATGTGTTCTGCCCATGGCATATTGGCTGCTCCTGAGCCGTGGCTGTGTCTTGCTTGTTGCCAGAGGGAGGTCTCTTAGGGTGGACCTGCCCTGCCATGACTTTGCAACAGGTCTTTGGTCTCATCATGGTTCTCCATGAATCAATCAGTCATCATCAAGGAGTGATAGGGAGTGCTGAGGGAAGATGCAGCTAATAGACCAGCAGTCATTAGAGGTGCAGCTGGCACTAATACATCATCTCTGCTGGTGCTGGAGGAATTTGCATCGCCAGATTAACAAGCTCCTAAAGCAACGATTGCGAGATAAACTCTTGGCTCTGACTCTTGGGCTGTGGATTCCCACAGTTACCCAGGACCAGCTGCCTCTCCAGGGACCAGTGCCTGGGAGACATGGAACAAACCTCGTGAATGTGGTGGAGGTGAGGAAAGAAAATGCAAGAGATGGGACCCTGTCAGGGTCTCCTTGCCATAGCCAAACTCTTCCACCTGAGACTGAAGTCTCCAAGAGTTCCTCTGTGTCTGTGCATTTAAATTGGATTTCTCTCCATCCTCACCAGGCACAGGAGCGGGATAGCTGCAGGCAGGGCAGGTTTCACACACAGTGTGGGTCCCTCACACCCCTGGGTGAATGTCCTTCCTTCTCTTGGTCCTCTCAGCCCTTAGAGCAGGTCCCCCCAACCTTCTCCCTGGTCTGTAAGCAGTGAGCAAAGGAGGAGGAGGAGAACTGCTGTGGCAGGGAGAAATCCCTGTCCTCTGAAAGCAGCCCTCAGAGAGGGAACCTGCAGGAGCTCAAGGGGACATTTTGCTACCCAGGGCTGCTCCCCAGTGGAGCCAACTGCTGGAGGCTGGAGCTGAGGGACCTGCTGCCAGTCAGCTGTGTGCTGGGCTGCGGAGAGCCGCCTGTCACAGCTGCCTCTCTGGAGACACCATGGATCTGCTCTGCTGTCCCTTCCCTTCCCGCCCCACTGGGCAGCAGAGCAAGGGAAGGGGGAAGGCAGGGAGGAGGTGAGGACACCAGGCAGCCATCCCATCTGGGGAAGGGGATAGGTGTTGTCAGCAGTGCTGGGAGTCAGTCTGGAGGCCCTAGTGCAAGGTGGAGGAAACCAAGGCATCCAGAGGTGGCTTTAGTGTAGTGCTTGTCCCTGCGTCAGAGTCCTTGAGGTGACTGGGGAGCTGCTTGGAAGTTCTGCTTTGCTTCTGTCCCAGACAGCACCCAGCAAACACCTGAAGAACAACCTTGGGATGTGGGTTAATACCAAGTTCTTGGCAGTGCTGATCCAGCAGGCAGGGAAGCTGAGGACTCATCCCTTGCCATACCCATGGGATTGGATATGTCCGCCTTTCCCCTCCTTGTGGCTGTGGGCATGCCCTGCATGAGGCTGGTAGGGTGCTTGGTGGGTCTGTGCTAAATTTTCTATGTAAAACTACCACAGAAGAAAAGGCAGAGACGAAGCCACTCTCCTTTTGTTGCCAGCTCAGTGTAGTCCAGAGCCATCTGCACATTCACGGGATGACACTCCTGGCTCCCTGGCACAAGCTCTAACCCCCTCCCACAGCTCTCTCTTTTTGTCAACCTCACCCAGATATAACCTCTCCAGCAGCATGGGAGAGGCTTAAAAAATAATTGGGCAAAGTGGGAAATGCAGCCATCACCTTCTTAAGTCTGCCCACGTCTCTTGGGAGGGGGCATTGAGCAGGGACCCCCAGCACCCGCACCCAGGGCACCTGGGAGATGGCAGCCACTGCACAACACCAGCTCCCTGACCTCAATTTTCTCAGCAGAGAAAAGAGCAGGTCAAGTGGAAAGCACTTGAGGAGGAAATTTGTTTCCTTACAGACAGGGAGTCAGGAAGATAGGAGCTATCACATGTGCTGGGATAAACCAAATTAATTTTGTACTGTATGGTGAGGGGGGGGGGGCAAGAGAGAGAAGAAAAGAGAAAGCGTGGAGGATAATGGACTTTGATGTTTTACTTGAACATAACAAAACACCTGGCAAGAAGCAGGGATGCACTACAACTGCAGCTCGAAATGCCCCTAATCCAGGCAACTGCTTCCCTTTTGTTTTCTTTCTTTACAATCTAATCCCGAACATTAACCAGAGTGGGTTATATTTCCAGTGTAATAAAAGGTGCATTGTGAAGGGGAGATGGAGACAAGAGACTTAAATGACTTCCTTTACTTCTTCGAAAGGGCCTGTGCCATCCAGCTCCTGCTATGCAGAGCCCCCAAGGGGAGACCCCAGCGTGAAGGGGAGGACTGGGGGAAAGAGGAAGGGGCTGCCAGGAGGAACTGCTGGCATTGGTGCTGCATCTTTCTGGCAGACTTCTTCCAAACCTCTGTGTCTTCCTGCTGCAGCGGGGGTGGAAAGGTCTCTGAATCCTGAGCACTGATACCCTGTTAAAAATGTTGCTGTCAACACTGTCTTCCTTTGCTGCCTCATTTTCTCTCTCTCTGTCATCTGTGCAAGCCTCTCAGCATCAAATTCAAATCCCTTGAACCAGGCTCAACCTGGATTTTTGGGTTTTGTTTTTTTCTTTTTTTTTTTTTTGTATGGTCTGTAGATAGCTGTCAAACTTCTGCTTGCTCTTGTTCTCCAGTTTTGGGACAGGAACACAGGCACAAACTATTCCCCTAAAAACAATTTTCAAGTCAGGCTGAAACAAAAGTGACAGCACTCTTCTAATGCAAGCTGCTAAAAATACATTAGGTGGTTGATAATTGAATGCAAGATTAAAAGAAAGTTTCAAGCAGAAGTAAGAGCTGCCTATTTCTGGCAAATTCCCATCTCCCTCAGCCCCTTGTGAATTGTCAGTGCAGATCAGTATTGTCTGCATGGAAAAATTTAAATAATTTAAAATTCAGATTTTGGTGAACTGGCAATCTGGAATGAAAAAATGTCTATCTGGGCAATTTTTGGCTTTAACTAGAAATGCCTTTGGGCTCTCTGGCAGACCAGTACCCTCCCTGTTGTGGAGGGAGGGTGTTGTGACTTGGTGTGGCCATAATAAGGACCCAGAGCCAAGCAATGGGAATCAGAATTTTAGGTTGGAAGGGTTAGGTAGGACCTCAAAAGTCATCTATTGGTTATTAAATCATTTTTTTTCTTTTTTGTTTGCTTAGCCTAAAAAATTTTGAGACATCCATACCCACTTGTGGCTGCGTAACAAGGGCTTTCAGGGTATCTTTCCATTGCTCTTTAAAGATCTGCAGGTCATTAAATTATGTGATAGGACTTCTTTGTTAATCCCAAACTGGTGTTGCCCCATTTATCACCTCATTCCGATTGGTTGATATATCTGGTTTTGTAGAAAATGGGAAGGGTGAGCTCCTTAGCTTTAGCTTCCCTCACACAGTTGTGTTTTTACAGCTTCCCAGTGAAATACACTTCCACAAAAGGCTGGGAATTAGGTCATGCTGGGAATTTGCATTTTTCTGATAAAAACAAGATTTGGTGGTTTTGGGTTTGGTTTTTGGGCTTTTTTTTTGTTCTTTATTTTCCCTGAAGTTGCTGGTTTGAAGGTGTTGAGATGCCAAAGCTATTGCATGAGAAGCTGCTCCCAAGGTGTGTCCTCCCTGGTCAGCTGTCAGGAGGAGCCTTGGGGTCATGTGTGGAGTGAGGGTGACATCAGCCTGTGGGCACTTTCCTTTGCATGGTTGTAGCTTTCTTCTACCTGCAAAGTCTATGTGGGTGTCTTAAGGACAGGAACTCACCTGCTGACTTTGGGGCCAAACCAAGGCCCTTCTCTCCATGTCTTGTGTCCCCGAGCTTCTGGGGCCAGGAGAGGCATTTTTCTGAAGCTTAAAAATAATGTGAAAGCAAAGTCTCATTAAAAAGCAATAACCCTTCTACTCTTGAGTGTCCTTTGAATATGGCTGTGTCCAGATGCAGCAGGCCAGAGCGAGCAGTGAAAGACAAACCTGTTGGAACCTTCCCTCACAGGGGCTGGAAGCTGTTTCCCTTTTCCATCTGACTTCAGCAGCTATTTCGGAAGCTCGGCCATAGCTCTGCGTTCCACAACATAAATCCCCAGCAGGAGTTCATCCAGCTGAACCTTAAAGCTGACTGCTTCTCTTTATGGAGATCTCTCTCGTTTTTCATTGCCTTTGCATCAGACCTCATCGGTGCCGCTCTCCTGCCAGAATATGAAGTGCCATGGAAAATCTGATCTCTTGGAAGCTGACATTAAATTATGGCAAATAAATAGGTCTCTTCAACACAGTTTTAGCTGTCCACGTTGTTCCAGTGCACTGTACAAAGACCTCGTCCAAATTAGTAACTACATACCTGACCTCCATTATTAGCCATAAGCTTTTTGGAATAAAAGTAAATTGGCTATTCCCTAGGGACTTCTTTTTCTCTCATATGAGGGTTTGGTAGATACTATTTCAACTCGGTGCCTGTAAAGCTGCTTAAATCTAATTCTGTGGATTAAAAAACCTCCAGACCACGTTCCTAGTGCTGTATCTGACAAGGCCATAAGGTCACTAGAATAATGTGGCTGTATGTAACAGTGAAGTAAAGGTGGCATCCTGGATTCCCAAAGTTTTTCTCCATGATGGAGCCAACACAGCAGCCTCCTGCTAACCACACAGGAGTCATGCATGGGTGATAGCTGAGGAGTTGGGAGGCCCAGTAGTTATTTAATTAATAAAGAAGAGGAGGCTCAGTGTTGTCAGCTCACACTCTGAGCTGGGAATCCTGAGCAGGAAGAGAAGTTGTCTGAGATAAACACAGAGCAGCTTTGAACCTCTTAAAACTGTAGGAGCTGAAACCTTTGCATCGATCTACTGAACTCTGGTTTTGTGTTCTTTGGATGCATGAGAAAAAATGGAGTTGGGGGATTACAGTGGAGCAATTTTGTTATTTTGTTGACTCTCGATAGATCAGCAATAAGCTGGGCAAGTTCTAGTGAGAGGTGGGAGTACTAGTCCCATTGTGGCAGCAGTGGGTAATACTCAGAAAGAGCAGAGTCTGGAGTTGGTTACTGATGCATTTCCCTGTCTCTGGGCATCTGGTATTACATTACAACCAGACCTCTCCTCTTGCTCAGGCTGCCTCTGTAAAGCTGCTGTTTCAGGCTGGCTAGCTTTGATCCAGCAGCCAGGCTGGCAAAAGGACTCAGGCACGTGCTCATGATGCTCCAGCTCATTGCACCCCAAGGTCACTGCCTGCTGCTGGGTCAGTCTCAGTAATGGGGCTGGGACTAATGTTCCTGCTTCAGGAAATTATGTACCTGGCATGTAGGGGGTAATATCTGGGATGCTTAGCACTGTGACTCCAAAGAAGACCAGCAACTGCCTAAATTGAGCTATCCCACCTAAACTGGCAGCTCTGGGACCTGGGATTCAGAGAGCAAACAGCCTTTGCCTCCCATGGCTGATGGCATCTCAGCTGGGGCCAGTCCGGGTGGCTTCCTGGACCTCCCCAAGTCTTGGGCCATGCTTTCCAAACCCGTGCATCCCACAGCCATTCCTCCAGCCAAGCCTCACCTGATTGGGTAACTTCAGTACTCCGGTGCATAAACAGAGCCCTTTGCAACAGGACTTGATCTCCCTCTGGCTTCCCACGTAGGTGCAGTTGTCCATGGAGGGTCTCCTCTACTCTGCCCAGCTGGGCACAGTCCCCCGGGCAGAGGTGGCCGCCTGTGCCATTCATCAACACCAGCGCACAGATCGATGCCTCTTCTAGTGCTGTTGCATAGAAATGCTGTGCTATTGATTCTCTGTGCTTTCCCTTCTCTTACAACCCCCTGAAACATCTCCTTTTTGTCAGGCTCCTGGGAGCCCTTCTCCTGAGCCAACAGAATGGGCATTGTTACGAGAAATCTCACTGCATTTCCTTCACTGAAAGAGATTCTTGCTTTTTATCATTCATACAAGGTGTCTAAGCTGTGCTGTTTTCTTGCTACCTTGTTTATCATAAAAATCTAAGAATTCTCCTCTGAAGAAAAATTTCCCTTCTTTGCCAGCATCCTTTCCAAATAAACAGGAGAGCAGGTGGAGACGGGAGCCAGGAATGCATCTGGGAACATACTGAGATTTGCTGGGACAAATGCAGCAGGAGAAATGAGCATTATGCTCTGGCTAACAATTAGCATAATGTTCTTTAAATCTTCTGCTCAGTCATGATTATTAAGAAATGTGTCTTCTCAAGACTTCTTTTGTGAAAGGGAAGCAGAGCATTGTAATATCAATGGATCCTGTGTTTTGCTTAGGATAAAGACTGATTTTCAGTTCTGTGGAATTCCCCAGATGGGAGGAAGAGGAGGTTTTCAGAAGCAGTAATCATTGCTTTCTATGATTCTGTGTGGAAGGTGTCACTGCCCATGAAGGGGGCTGTATCTTGATGATCTTTGAGGTCCCTTCCAACCCTAACCATTCTATGATCCTGCCAATGGCAGAGGTGAAACACCAGTCCAATTGCTTTTGTAAGGCTGTGGCCTTTATTTGGTGCAGTGCATTCTCCTGGGGACAGCTCTTCAGAGAGGAAGGAAGCTGTTGCCTGCATCTCAGCTAGGCACACCTCACTGCAAATATGGCCTGTGTTTCTTTGTCACTTGCCTTGAGAAAGCCATTGCTGCCAGCTTGAAGATCCATGCTGAACAAGACTCTTCTCTTTTTTGGCTTCCGTTCCCACTCGTACCTCGTGTCCACCAGTTAAGCCACAAATTCATTGGAAGCAACATTTCCCTTAGGAATCTGCCACCTTTTCCAGCATGGTGCTCCACATTCCTTGCTGCCTCCCAGCCTGCTGTAAGGCAAGTCATACATAATGCAGTCTGTTCGTTTTGTTGTTCACCAAATAACTTCATTGCCAGAGAGCACTCAGAGATTTGAAGATGATGATGATGAACGCGTGGAGCATCTGTAAAGCCAAATGCTTGATAAAAGGCTCAGGGCAAACAAGGAGATCTTCGAGGTCCTGTTGGTGACCTTTTTGTTTACACCCTGCTTAAGCCTCATCTGGGAGGAAAGAAAAGCTGAGCAAAAAAGCTGGGGGGCTGTTGGCAAAGGGGGAGTGGAGGATCAGGTTTTTGTGCCTCTGCCAGGGGATGCAGGAGCAGCGTGGGCTCTTCTCCAGCTGTCAGCCCTGCACTGGGTTTTATCCCAGCTCCGTGGTTGTTGCAGGGAACCCAGGAGCTGGGGCTGCTCTCTTTGTTCTGGTGAGTGACGTGCAGCAGTCATTCCTGATGTGTGACAAATGTATTGCTGTAGCATAGAAATAAAGGCCTGCGTGGCACCCAGACAGATTCCCTCACCTAACTACCCACCTTGCTTGTGACTGGCAAAAAGACAGAGGTTTTCTTCCCTGCAGACAGGTAGTACACTAATGGAAAGATAAGGTGACCAGGCAGGCAGGCATGTGTATGATTTGCAGCTCCAGTTTGAAACCCCTACAGAGTGTAGTTCAGGCTTTATAAAATAAAAGCTAATAAGAATCATAACAGTTTTGCTTTCTCTCTATAGCCTGCAGCCAACCAGACGCAACATGGGAATTGAAGAATAAAGGCCATCAACTTCCCATTGCTCCCCTCCTACTACCTTCCTCCTCTTGCTCCAAATTGTTTTGAAAACATTGCTTCTCCCTTGCCTATTTCATTTTTGCAATGAAGTCATCAAACAAGATGACAGGGACTTTCCAAGACTGAAATCAATCAGCAAGTTTCTCCTTTGCTTTTTCTACTCAGGGAGGAAATAGGGGAATAAATTTTAAAGAATGTCCAAGAGAAGGGAAGGGGGCAATGAGTGGGTTGGACCTGGCATGGGGAGGTGTAGGTAAGCAGATGGAGCTTCTGGACTACATCTAACCCACCAAAAATAAATAAGCCTCTAGCATGTGTTTGTTCTGATGTGAGAAGTTTCAGCAAGTCACAGCAGCTCTCTGTTGTCCACCAGAAAATAACAGGGATGTTCTCAATGCATCCTGTCCCCTGCCACAGCAGCTCTGCTAAAAAAGGGAGTTGTGGTTTCTCATACCACCACCCCAGAGGAATAGATTCATTAAGGTTGGAAAGGGCCTCTGACATCATCAAGTCCAACCATCCATAGTTCACTCTTGATACTAAAATCCAGGTTCAAATCATGCCATGCTCCAGCTGTTGTTGTTTTAAAGACCTTGTGTGCCATTCTGCCATGCTGCACTGCACCCAGCTGAAGATCTGCTCCAGCCCAAGCAGATGAGGGATTGTCATCCAGGGCTGCTTCAGGGGGAGCCTGGATGATGAGCTGGGAGACCACATGTATGTTTTGGAGGTAATGGAAAGAACTCATGCAGCAGGATCACTCCACTGCAATTTCTTTTGGGACGAGGCTGGATAAAACTAATCGTGGGGGTTGTCTCAGCTTAGCCCCTGACTGCTTTTAGGAATAGATTATTCCTAGATCATATTTACTGGGACACAGGCAGCAACAGAATGTTGGCTGGGTAGTCGCATTTCTAGCACACAGAGGTAGGAAAATCCATTGTAATTTTTTAATGATTATTTTTATGCTGGCTTCTTCACTATTCCTCTCCAGTGCTCAAGCTGGGCATGGGAAGCATGGTCTCTACCCGCAGCCCTTTCCACCAAAGGCAATCTAAATGCAGTCAGAGAGCAGTAATTCCCTTGTACATTGTGCAAGAAAGTACTGACCCAGTAGCGCACACATACACACAAAAAATCACTGTCACCAACCAACAGGTTTTACCACAAAAGTGTTTGGTTTCAGCAAGACAATTTGAGATTTTGATTGAAAAGTTGACAGTTTCTCTAAAATGACCTCTTCCTTTCACACTGTTCACTTTGTTGAGATCCTCTGTGCTCTTGTCTTCTGCCACTAAAATAAGCACAAAAATGACAACACTGACCAAACTCCTTCAGTACATTTCTCATTAGTAACTTACTTTTGGGAAGCTTTGCTCTACTAATGAACATCAGTCAAGGTTGTAACTAAACCAGCTTTTCTTATGAGTCTTTTTAGTCTTCTGAAATGAGTGTGTTTATTAGAGTCTTCTACAAGGTTTTAATTCTTGCCTGTAAAGATGCACACTCATTGATAAACCATTGTCTCAGGCAGAACCAAATATTGGCTTCAGTTATTTTATTTATAACATATGCCCACACAGTCAGACCAAGCCGGTACCAGAGACCTTCATTTGGTTTTCCTTTGGGTCAGGGATGCAAAGAGGGTAGTGGTGGCATGTCCTGGTTACATCAGGAGCCTGGATGGTCCTGCAAGCCTCCCTGAGTAATGCAGAAGTACTCCAGGATGGGGTGTGCGGAGAGGCAGGAGGTTTGCCAGCAGTCAGGATCCTCTAGAAGGCACCACTGGGAAGCCACGAGGTGACAGTTTACTGGGAGGGGTTAGTGTTCCTAAAGATCAAGAGTTGAAGGACTCAGAAACACATTCCCAGGGGCAGGTGGGCTGTTAAGGATGTCAGGTGAGCACCTTTGCTTTCCCCCCCCCTCGCCACTTGAGTCCAGCCATCATCCAGGTTTAACTTTTATGTGATGTGCTCAGGCTTTGGGGTTGCTTGGTGACTTAAATGGCAAACAGAAGCTGTTTTGTTCCCCAGGGAGGCTGAGCCAGCTGTGCCAGCTGTGCCAACATCATGAGCTTCCCCCTGCCTCACAGAGGTGTTTCACTCCACTTTGGGTGGGAGATCTTTCCAGTGCATGAGGTGTAGGGATCCCTTGTGACAAGGACACTGCTCAGCCCCCCAGCACTGCAGAGCCTTGGGGTGCCAGGGTAGCTCCTGGTTTTGTGGGGACAGTGCTGTCACCACTTGATACCTGGGGTGGCAGACACCAGCTACAGCAGACAGCGTTAGGACCTGCTGATGCCTTCTATGTGCAGCAGCGCCAGTGCAGAGTACAAGTTTGGTATTAATATGGAAATATGGATAAGAGCTTATGCTGTGACAATGATTTACTGCTTTGGTAACCACACCTGATAACACAAATTCATCTTGGGCTCTCCACTTCAATTATATTTTTTCTAATATGTGTTTTGAAATACAGATTCTCTTGGTCACATGAATTTGTAGGAACTGCTGTGTGACTGGGGAGAATTCAAATGAGTGCAGGAACACTCCTTTGCACAGTGTTGGAGTGGCTTCTTGTGGATGCTCGACCACAGAATACATTTTTCCCCACTCTCAGTTAAAACAAAAGTAACATGGGCAGGCAGGCTCAGGCAGCTCCGAGGGGATCTGGCGGGCATCATTCCTGAACGACTTGCTGGAGTTTGGCAGCAGCAGCTGGATGTCTGCTCAGCATTTGCAATCTGGCTGGAGGATGTTTTGCTCACATCCCAGCAGGGTGGAGATTGAGAGGGACAGTCCCCAAGCACCTCGAGCAGGACTGCTACCTCCTGCCCTTGGGATGGCTTGGAAGGGATTCAGCAAGGGTGCAGGCAGCCCGGCCAGGTCTATATTCTGCAAGTGTTTTTCTCCCTGTGTCTTAATTGCTGCTGCTCCTGGAAGAAAGAACTGGGGGAGTGGCTGCCTTAGGGTGGAGGTAGTAGCAGGAACATCAGCACTCTGCCTTCCCAATCCGGGGGACAGCCCCCCATGGGCTATTCCTGCCTCCCCCAGGATGGAATGGAGAGGCCAGGCTAGAGGTCACAGTTAATCTCTGATGAAGACATCAGGCAAGGAACCACACCAGGTAGCTGCAGAAACCTGTTTCTGCCACACAGCAGTGACTGAGGTTCACTTTTCAGTTTACTTGAAAACACAGCTTGTGGTGGTGCTTTGAATGCTGGCCACGAGAAAGCAGACCTGACCCTTGGGCAGGAGCAAATGCCAGCACTGCATTTGTTCCAGAAATAAAAAAAAGTGCTGGAATTTTGCTTGGACAAGTCATTTGTCCACCTGCTTGCACTTACCAGCTGATAGCTGCTATTATTCTTAGTCATTCTACAAATCTCCACAAAGAGAAATGGATCCATTGTTTGGTTTTGGAGGCTGCTGTTGCTGCCACAGTCCTGATGCTGCTGCTCTTCTCTGGATGGGGAGCAGAGTAGCTCGTTCTGATGCTCTGGGTAGTGCAGGTGCCATTTGAGGGAAGGGTACAGGGGAGAAGATGCTGGAAACTGGAAGGGCTGTTTGTGTGGAACAAGATATCCCACTGCAGCTTGTGCTGAGGGGTGGACAGTTGTCTCCTGACAGATGCAATGCAGATCTTTTCTTCTGCAAACCCAAGTACATCTCCCGCAGTCAGGTGTGGAGTCTCAAATCCCACATATTTCCTCTGATGCCATGGCTCAACACTGAGATTAACCATCTTCTCTTGGTAGTGTGATTTCTATCTTCTGGGAGCTGTGCTGTCTCCTGGATGTGGCCACCTGAAATCCTGCTGAGATGCTCAGGGTCTCAGTATGAATTTGTTTTCCTTGTGCTAGCAGCAGGGATAGGGAAATTCCTGGGCAGTTTTCATCAGCCCTTTGATACAGGCCATTCTGAGATGAGATGGATCTTTTGGAATCTTGAGCCTTCAAGGTCCTTCAAGGAATGCTAGAGCAGAAAATGTGAACTGGATTCAGTCAGTCTTTCTTTCACAGGTCCTCTTTGGTTCTGGAGCCTTTTGTTCTCCCAGAGGATAATGCGACTGATAGAACCAGAGTAGCACATCCCTACTTCAAGATCAAACTTCAAAACACTTAAAAGTCAAACTTGCACAACACTTCAAAGGGCAGTCTTGTTTCAGCAGATCATCGTAGCTTCTGCTGAGGTCAGAAAGTTGGGAGATGACCACCAGAAAGCTGGGACCTCCTGCAGTCAGCGAGGAATCAGCATTTAGGAAAACCCTGATGTACGAAAGGGATTTATTTATTCATTCATTCATTTATTAAGGTTTTCATCAAAAAGAGCAAAGGAAGAATCACCCATTTCTACAAAGGCCTAACGTCTCACTGGAATGTTAGGTCATCTCAAAGATACTGGCGATTAAAAAGGCAATGCTCCCCAGGCAAGCTGATATTCAAAATTATGTTAAGTGCTTCTGATGGGCATTAGTAAGGAACATAGTGTAGTTACTTCCATTTGTCTGAAACTCAGAGTAAATGGGTTGAACCCCTGAGGGAGAAGGAGAGTGGAGATCTGCAAAAAGCTGTTTCAGTTTTTCTTCCCCCCACCCCAGGAAAAATGTCATTATTCAAAAATACTAAGTTTCTGCCCCAAAATGATGCCCATGCTTCATCTGTAAACTTCTCTTTCGTGTCTCTGACAGTTACCTATGTAATAGTGGATGCTATTCTTATGTAGGAAAAGACCTGTCAAGTGCATGGGAATATTTGATTGATAGAGTTATATCAAATGAAATCACCATCATCATTATTATTACTGCTGCTGTTAGATACATCAGCCATATGTAAGTCATTCTGCAAAAAATAACAGTCTTCCAAATGTAAGTCAAGAGTCCAAGAAGATGCAAAGTCTGGGTGCTGGGTGGTGTTGCTGAGGTGTCTCGTAGTGCTCCGTGAGGTCATGGCTGCCCTCAGCTGAGCAGTGTAAATAAAGCTCTCTCCAGACCTTGCCAATTCCAACTCAGGATTCAATCCAGCCGTGGCTGTGCAAATATTTTTTGTTTGCACAAATGTACAGAGAGGAACTTCTTGTAGGCAGAGGGAGTTGGGAAGGGATTTCTGTGCTGCCTTGGTGTGCAGAGAGCCTTTGGGGATGGAAGTGACTGTGGGGAGTGAGGTGAAGGATGATCTGAGAGTTGTGCTGGGAGAGGGAAGAGTTCCTGGGCTGTAATTCCTCCTCTAGGGATTGTTGCTTTGGTTTATGCCTTGGCTGTTTTGTAAAATAATTTTTTGCCAGTTTAGAAACAGAACCCCTCACAAGAACTTTTTCTTGTGGGCTCTCCAACAACTAAGCTGGGGAGCCACACTCTCCCAAGCTGGAGGCTTTTTCTTCTTCCCTCTCTAAATATCCTGACTTTTTCAGTGTCTGGTAGCCCAACTTGAACCAGAAGACTGAGCTACAATCCCTCTCTTCCCCAGCAGCCTCCTCCAAAAAGTGTAGGAGTTTGGGCATCCTCAGAGGAGGCAGAAGGTAAGCTCAGCCTGAGGAAGACACTAAATCTGTGTCTAACCCCTTCCCTGTGAAGGAGGCAGAGCTGTGAATTGTGTGAGCCCTTCCTCTTCACTACAGTTTGCATGGAGCACTGCTTGGATGCAGGAGGTGGAGGGATGCTGTCAGGGGTAGGCAGGACTTAGCCACAGTGGTGGACCAAAGTACTTTTTAGACATTCCCAAAGTGATTCACAATCCCTTAGCTCCACTGTGCAGTATCCAGATATGCCTATGATGGGAATTATGTGGGAACCACAGGTAGAAAGAGGAATTTGAATCCCACTTGACAGCAAATAAATCTACCTCATGTTCTTTCTTTCCCCCCTTAGTCGGGAAGAAGTTCTGGAATCAGTCTAAGAAAATGCAACAGTATTTATTGGGGGGGAGGGAGGGAAGAGACCGGAAAAGGACTGGGGCGAGAATGGTGAACTGCAGCAGATTTAGGAAAAAAGCCATCCTTCTGTTCTGCAAGAAATCCTCTGTAGTGTTTTGAACAGAAGGTAAAGTTTCTGGATGTGCTCATAGTTCATTAAGGTTAGCACCCATGCAGTGCCAGCCCCTGTTCTACTCAGCTCTGCAGGGCAGACCGGGCTTTTTGAGCAACAAGTATGATGCTGACAGGTTCCACTTGTGTGTCCTTCCCCTCGCCTGTGCTTCTATCCCATAATAACATTAGGGAGGGAAAGGGAAAGCTGTGTTTATTTGTGTCTGTCTAAATTCTCTCCTCCAGGGATGGCAACAGGACTCTGTTTATCTTTCAGTGCAGTGATGGTAAAATAGAATTACTGGTTAATAGATCAGGTTAAATTATTTCCCTGTGAGGCTTCGGGAGTGCCGTGCCCGCTGTCAACCTGACGGGAAAACCCTGGTGTGAGCAGTCTGGGTGCAGTCATCAGAGTCGATGTTCACTTCATAAATGTCACAAAACTTTTTCTTAATAGCCCCTGCATGCTTTTCCATCCGATGGAGCAGTTTTTTCCCCACGTATACAAATACGTTCCCAGAACACAGGACAGGGTGGGATTGTATAACGTGAGTGTGAGCAATGGGAAGTTCCTGCAGCAATATCATGGTGCCCAGAGCTATTTTGTGGCTTTCAGCAGGGCAAAGCTTCATTTACTTGCTTGCATACCTTGTTCTTACCCTTCCTAGGTTTCCTCTTTGGTTTGCTTTTTTTTTTTTTTTCAACCAAAGAGAAGTAGCTGGAGTAAATGTTTTCACCGCAGCACCAGTTTTGCTGTTAAATAAACAATTAGAAAGCAAAAGCTTCCTGCCACTTCATATGTGTAGGTTTTGAAAACCAAGCTACTTTTTTAGACAAACTAGAAAATGCAACTGCAAGTAAGCCCTAAAGAGTTTTGCTCACTTTCAGCTAGCTAACTGAAACCATAAAAAGAAATGTTCTTTGTCTAGATTATTTTCTTTTCCCATTTCTCAGCCCCTCATGCTTGTCTCACCATGCCACCCAGTCCTCCCACCCTCTCCAAAAGCTGGGATGAGCTGCCAGAGGGAGTTTTGTGCCTTGCCCAGGTAAGGGGATCAAAGATGTTTGTGGACATTGAATTCTCCCATGGGTCAGCAATGTGTCTTTGTGGCCAAGAGGGCCAATGGTATCCTGGGGTGCATCAAAAAGTCTGCCCAGTGGATATGGGAAGGTTCTCCACCCCCTCTATGCTGCCCTGGTGAGACCACATCTGGAATACTGGATCCAGTTTTGGGCTCCCCAGTTTAAGAGAGACTGGAGAAAGTCCAAGGGAGAGTTATGAGGATGATGAAGGGACTTGGACATCTCTCCTATGAAGAAAGGCTGAGAGACCTGGGACTGTTGAGCCTTGAGAAAAGAAGGCTGAGAGGGGATCATTGATGGAGAATGTCCATCAATATCTGAGGGGTGGGTTTCAAGAGGATGAAGCCAATCTCTTTTCAGTGGTGCCCAGTGATAGGACAAGGAATAACAAGTTGAAGCAGGAACATAGGAAGTTCCACCTCAATATGAGGAGAAACTTCTTGCCTGCGAGGGTGAGGGAGCCCTGGCCCAGGCTGCCCAGAGAGGTTGTGAGGTCTCCTTCTCTGGAGACTTTCCAAACCCACCTGGGTGTGTTCCTGTGTGGCCTGCGCTGGGTGACCTTGCTCTGGCAGGGGTGTTGGACTCAAGAATCTCTAGAGGTCCCTTCCAACCCCTGACATTCTGTAATTCTACGTTGCTGTGTTCCATGCCAACACCATCCCCAGCTTGCTGGTGGAGCGGGTGCTCCGGTGCTCTGTACCCGGGTAAGGAGCCCAATGAACTCCCAGCCCCCTAAATTCCACAGCTGACCTTGGAAAGTGAAGGCATTAATCCACAGTGCTGCGCAGGCCCTCGTGCTCCTAATCCTCTCACTGATGAAGGACAACATTATCATGTTGGCAAAGTCAATGGTAATGGCTTACGACAGGCTCCCTCCCCACGGCTCCTTCTGCATTATATTAACTTTATCTACAGCTTGCTGAACCGCCGGCGGGAAGAGAAGGGGAAGGGAAGGATTTCTACCCGACATGTTAGACAATAACCTGCTTTGGAGGCATCCGTGGGGAATATTAAATAGCTCAGGGAATGAAAGGACTCCATTTCCAAGGGACAACCCACCCCCCGCCCCCTGGTTTTGGAAGGCAGCCTGGAAAGGTGTGCAAGCTCCTGGGGCTGGGTACCCGCGGCATCACCATGCCAACCAGCCCAGGGCTGCTGCTGCTGCCATGGGTTGCTCATTCTGCACCTCCTCCTCCCTCCTAAAAATCACCTCCCCTGGAATTATAAGTGAGGGACACCCCTCCATTCCCTGGGGAGCAGCTTTCCTTCCTGAGCTGCACCTCTTCCTTTGGTTCAAAGGAGGAGAAATGTGCTGATAGGAGATGGAAAAATGACAGAGAGGAAAAAAGCAGGAGGCACAGAGTGGCTGCACCGAGAGGGTTTGTTTCATCCCCTGCACTACTGAATTCCTTCTGGACTGGAGTGGGGAGACTTTGTGCAGGATCCAGGGCACAGAGCTGCTAACGGTGGTGTAGCAGTGGTCCCTGGAAGAGGGCAGCCCATGACACAGCTCGGTCCCTCCTGAGCATCTGTCTGGGTTAACAAAGAGTGGACTGGGTGAGGAATAGGATTGGGGGGGGGTGGGAGGGTTTGCAAAATATCTCTTGGCTTTGTCTTTTCCTCTGCATTGGATTATCAAGTCTTGCGAAAGCTTTCATGTCAAAAAAAGAGGTGGAAAAGCACCTCGGGGAAACCCCCTGCCTAGAGAAGTCTGGGGGAGGCTCCTGTTTATATATTTTTCTTGGAACCAGGGCTTGTGTGGGAAGGAGGCCACATCAGTGCCTTACGTCCCATCTCTAGGGTCAGGAGCTTTCGTCATCCTCCTCCCCGCAGTCCCCAGCATTTAATTGTGTGGAGAAGGCAGAAGAGCCTCAGTAGATGAGGCTGAGAGAAGTGACTGCATCTTCCCATGCTTCAGGCAGTGATTTGGGGCAGGTTGGAGTCTGGCTTTCACATTATCCCTCCAGCATTCCTCTGTCTGTCTCTGCCTCATCTTTGGCATCTGGGCTTTGGGAAACCTCCACATCAACATCAGGAGTTTTTATGTCGAATCTACATTTTCAGGCTTAAGGCAGAAAGTTAAATCCCTGCTTGTGGGCCCTACCTGGCCTGGGGTATCCACAACACCCACCCTCCCCCTGAGCAGCCCCAAGAACCCTCTTAGTAATCTGGGAAGAGGTCTTCAGTGATGGCTTCCACAGCTTTGCTGCATGCCAGCACAAAGCCCCCAGGGCTTTCAGGGTGTGAAGAGTCTGAGGTGGACTTTAGGGCTCATACACCCCAGTGCAGGGTATGGGGAGGGATTTTCCTTCAGCTTGGTGCTTAACCACGTGGTTAATTTAAAGCATGTGCTGTGCTCTTCCTGATGCCGGTTGGGGTTTAAGCATGTGCTTAATGTTAACTACAACTTTATGAGGCAGGAGGCTTTCTCCATTCCTGGTTGTCCTCATGTTTGCCAAGAACATTTGCTTGCGTAGATGTTTACAGAAACACCCCAGTACAGATAAGCTCAAGCAACTCTCTTCCCTTCCAACAAACGTTCTCCTGTAGTTATCCCCATGGTGGTGTTCCTGCAGCACACCCCCAGTCTCTCCCTCTGGCTAGCCTGTGGCCCACCGATCCTGGACACCCTCAGTCTTCTGCCAGCACCAGTCTTTTCCTTCCTTAAATGCAGTTTTAGTAGGAATCAGCCTGTGCTCATCCTGGCAGAGCATCCAGGCTGCAGGGAGCTCTCAGGGCAGGCAGAGCATCGCTTCATCCTCTCCAGCCAAAAGCTCTTTAAAGGCTGTCACTGAGTGCAGGGTTTCTGTGTTTCCTTTACCCAAAAAGAGCAGTAAATGAAGGGGAAGATCTGAAGGCTTTTTTTTTTTTTTTTTTCCTGATTGGGCAGCATGTAATACACATGAAAGAAGGGCTGAGAGAGAGAAAGCCAACTGCTGGGGGTTGATATCCTCGCCTTTTTTGGAGCCCAGCTTTGTCAAACAGCCACAGAGCTTGGTGAAAGGAATAAAAAGATCTTCTTTGTCTCCCTCCATCTTTTTCCCTCTTTAAATCAATCCCCTGCCCTTCCCACACATATTGGCAAACTGACCCTGCCTTTCACCTTTCCCATGAGCAGCAATCATTCTCCTTTGATTTTACCTCCAGCCTCTGGGCTGTTCCACGCTGTCTCCTGACCTTCAGCAGGCTGAGCACGGGGAAGACATCTCTGCCCACTTGTCCCTAGGGCTGGGAGTAGAAACTGCCACAGAGGAACATGGAGCTGAGGGCGAGTGGAAAAACTGTTTGCACACCCACCCCCCAGGGATGGTAGCAACCATTACAGGGTCAGTGTGTTTCTATTGCAGTCCCAACAAAGAAATCTAGGGACAAAATGCTACAAAGCACTGGGAAAGGACAAGAAATAACTGCATCAGAGAGCAAGGTTGCTACAGGAGTTGAGAGAAGGGGAACCCACGGAGAAACAAGGCATGAGGTGGCAGAGAAACCAAACTTTGTGAGCCCTGTGGGTTATGGCTCCTTGTTTATTCATAGCCTCCCTTCTTCAGCAGGGTGTCTCAGGTTCCTTCCCTTGTATTTGGCACCAGGACTTGCCCTCAGCTCCCAGAACAACACAAGGCTTGGACCCTAACCTCAGGGTCTTCATTGTGGTAGCACAGGGTTATGTGGTAGCATGTGGTTGGCCCGGGGGAGGTTTAGATTGGATGTTAGGAAGAATTTCTTCTTCACCTAAAGGATTATCAGGCATTGGAAGAGGCTGCCCAGGGCAATGGTGGAGTCACCATCCTTGGAGGCATTGAAGAGCTGTGTAGACATAGTGATTAGGGCTATGGTTTAGTTAAGGTCTTGTCAATGTTAGGTTATGATTGGACTCAATGATCTTGAAAGTCTTTTCCAACCAAAGTGATTCTGTAATTCTGTTGTGGTTTTGTGCAATTCCTTTTGTTTCATAGGGTGGTTTGCATGAGCTTTGGACATCACCATCCATGCTTCTGCTGGACTACATCTTTGCTCAGGATAGCTTCTTGGGCTCCGTGGGAGTGAAGCACTGGGGTTATAGGGCAAGAAACCTTTCCCGGGGCAGAAGGTCCTTGTCCTTGGCACTGAAGGGCTTAGACACACAGCTGCCTGTCTCAGGGATGTACCTAGGTGGAAGGGATAGAGCTTGTGGGTAACAGGAGAAGGGAAATGGTTGGAAAGAAGAAAGTGATATGCAGATTTGGGGGCTCTCTTTTACTTAAGACATCTTATGGTTCAGTCTAGGAACAAGACTATTTTTGTTTACTGTCTCCTCAACAAGGTAAGCACTAAGATATCTCTGAATGAGAAATCCAACTGTTTTTTAACTTTACAGGGTGTGATGAGAGAAAGAGTTGGTTCCATTTCCATGGCCTTTCTGCTCTCCCAGCCACACATGCCTTCTGCAATCTCAGACATCCCCAGTGAGACCAGTACCTGCTGGTGCTGAGCTTCAGAAAGTCCCAGATTCACCGCCAGCCTCCTCTCCTCTTGATGAAAATCGTAAGTTTTTTTGGGGACAGCATTCCTCAGCTGACCCTGCCTAGCTGCTTTTAAGCAAGCCACACGCCCTGGGCTGCAGAGGTCCCCCCCACTCCTCCCCTCTTGCTCCCACAAAGCTGGGAGAAGTTTGGTGAGTTTTTCTTCTGTGCATTTGGCCAGGATTCCTGTCACTGTCCAGACACCCATTTATGAGCAACAAAACCAGAGGAAAGGTAGGTAAATCATCTCAGATTTGTTGGAAGGTAAATACTGTTCTCTCCATTGCCCCCGACAGCCTGCGACACAGCTGAATTCCCCCCAGGAGCTCACTCCCATTAATCACCTTCAAAATGGATCGTTCCACCTCACAGTTTTTGCTGTGGCATGAGGTTAGGCTGGAAACCTGCTTCCAGTCCCCCACACTCCTCATTTGGGGAAAATCTGATGCTGGACGGGAGCCAGCTCTCACTTATCTGCCTTGCTTCCAGCTGCTGAAAAGAATGAAATATTTTTAATTCAGTTGTTTTTCCTTTCCCCTTTGCCTCCTTTTTTTCTTTCTTTTTTTTTTTTTTTTTTTTTTTTTTTTTTTTTTTTTTTTTCCTTTTTTTTTTTCCTTTTCCCTCCTGCCCTCCTCCCCCCTTTTTTAACTTATCTGGGAAGAGCTGAAGGCGAATCCACTTATCGCTGGCTGCAGCAAGTGTGGAGCCCCGCGAGCACCACTATAGTTTTTGGGATTATAAAATGGCAGCCTGCACACTGCTAATAAGAAAAGGAGGAGAGAGGATTATGATTTTTTTTTTTTTCCTGAAAGGGAGGGGTATGCATTATCTGTGCCTGTAAACGTCTCTGTGACCTGCCTGTGTTTCCTGACAGTGGATTTGTTGGTAACACTGAAGTCTCCCAAAGACCTCTGCGGTCTCTGAGAGGTTTTGCTCTGCCTTCCTTGGGCTCCCCAACAGACTGCTGCTGACTTCTCATCCCTTCTTATTTTATTCTTGATCTTGCAAGGCTGTTCTGGTAATTTGCCTTCACTGAAAGCTGAATTTTGCCTCCTGCCTCCTCCTATTCCCTGTCCCAGCCTACTCCCTGCTCAGATGCCCTGTGTCCCTGCAGCCCCCACCACTTGGTTGCTTTTCAGCCATGTTAACAAGAGGGACTTTGCTTGTGAAAGCAGTTGATCAGAAGGATTACAATTAGCACTTTGCAGCCTCTGGACATTGTTTGCTGGGCTTTCCCTGTCCTACACTAGTGTCTTGTTGGCTCATTGCTTGCAACACCTAAGTGGTTGGTAAAGCACTAATTTTCAGTGCTGCTAAAAGCAGCTGCCTCCAGAGGATCCTGGCGCTCAGGAGAGGAGGTTGCCTTCTCCAGCAAGGTCCATCCCTCCTTGGAATTGCTTTCCTGACCTGTGTGTCTAAGTCTCATGGGTGGGAGCAGCCAGGCTGCTGATGAGCAGAGCCACTCACTTTTCTACTCCCTTTCCTTTTTTCTTTTTACCACAGGCTTTCTCCCTCCACCCTCCCAAGCTCCTCGCAGCTGTTCAAAATACTCTTCATCTTCTCAGAGTGTTTTTAATTGCTGCACCTCACCCAGCATGCTGGCAAAAGCAGATGGAAAGCTCAGAGGTCTCCCTTGCTGGAAAGTTAGGCTTTTTTTTTTTTCTAATTTGGAAGACCTCAATTAATAAAATATTCCTCATTTTTCTAAGGTCAGGTTTTAACAGCCAGGCCTCGTGTGTGCCTTTTCCTGGGGATGTCTGCTTGCTGGAATCTCATTAGCTCGTGCAACATATCAGAAACTGAATAGAACAGAAAAGTGGCTGTTTCACTTTTTCTCATCTCTGGGTCTGGTGTGAGGTGAATAGACCTTGTGCCTCTGCATTTTGTCCTCTCTGCCCCACTAATGCAATGTATTCTTTCACCCAGTGTCTAACCAACCTTCATCTTCTTGCAAATCTCTGCTGATTTGGGCAGGATCTGGGGCAAAATGGTGCCTGGCAACTCGATGAGGAGTGCTCCTGGCAGGGTGGCTGCTGGCAGCTCTGGCTGTTTGAGTCTCAATCATCTTGTGTGAATGAGGCCAGCAGAGTGACTCCAGATTTCCATCCTGTTTAGCTGGAAGTAGCTTTGGGTTTCTAAATTCATAAGTCACTATCAGAACATCCATTTTAATAGAGTTCAGGCTGTGCACCCTTGAAGGAAATTGTTCTGCAATAACCATAGATAGGTGTGCCCTAAGCAAAAGGTTCTCACCATAGTGTATGATTTGACTCCTCCCTGAGGTGCACTTCTTTAATGACTAGCTATTATTATTTATTATTTCTACTGTGCCATAAACATGTGTGGCACTTCATAGCAAATGCAGGACAATATCCCTGCCTAGAAGAGGTTACCACGTCCCTGCCCTTGCTCCAGCCAAACCTGTGCCATGATCCAGGTATGCAGGGAAGGAAGGCAGGAAGAGTGTCCAGCAGAAATATCATCGCCTTGGCCCTCTCTGGCTGCTGGGGGATGAAACTGAGGCATCAACCCCCATGAAAAGAGGGAAGTAGCAGGGAGAAACATCTAAGAAAATAAAGCTGCATGACACAGAGGAATCCACAACTGCCCAGTGTCTCTACCACCAGGAAAGACTTTCAGAGCAAAGCTTGGTGAGATGGGAAGTGGAGGAAGGGTATGTGCCCACTCCCTTTCAACCATGCTGCCCAGCACTGCCTACCAAGAGGCTGATCTTTGGGTGTCCCACATGGAAACCTCTGCCCCCAAGGGCACACTGACTCCAGGCAATGCCATCATATTCATGCCCTGTTAAATGGTGGTGAACTCAAGACAGAAGCTCACATGAAAGCACAGCCCAACCTGTAGTGTCTGCTTTGTCCTCTCTGATGTGGTCTGGGCCCTCAGGGAATTTCATCCAGATGTGTTTTATGTGTAAACATGTTTTCCTCCATGGATTTCAACGTTTGTGACACCTGCTGCCTCTGTTGACCAGCATATCAAGAGAGATAATCTCCGCATCTACTATGCTCTTGTGAGACCCCACCTCAAGTACTGCACCCAGTTCTGGCGTCTCCATCATAAGAAGGACATGGATCCATTGGAATGAGTCCAGAGGAGGGACACAAAGATGATCCAGGGGCTGGAGCACCTCTCCTGTGAGGAGAGGCTGAGGGAGCTGGGATTGTTCAGACTGGAGAAGAGTCTGGGGGGACCTTAGAGCTGCCTTCCAGTGCCTGAAGGGAACCTACAGGAAGGCTGCAGAGGGACTTTTCGTAAAGTGTCCAGTGATAGGACAAGGGGAAATGGATTTAAACTAAACGAGAAAAAGTTTAGACTGGATCTTAGGAAGAAGTTCTTCAGTATGAGGGTGGTGAGACTCTGTCCCTGGTTGCCCAGAGAAGCTGTGGCTGTCCCCTCCCTGGAGGTGTTCAGGGCCAGGCTGAATGAGTCCTTGAGCAACCTTGTCTGGAAGAGAGGTGTCCCTGGCCGTGGCAAGGGGGTTGGACTAGATGAGATGATCTGTAAGGTCCCTTCCAACCTAAACCATTCTGTGATTCCCCAGCTCCAGTTAGGAAAGATCCCTGATAGCTGTCTATGCATCTCCCATGGCAAGTGTTCAGACCTTCCAGTAACATTTTCCTATGAAAAGAGCATATTCCAGAAATAAAACCCAGGGACTAAACTCCCAGCTCAGCCATGTGATAGAAGTGGTACATTTGCAGCATTGCAATATCCTAGGGCAGAATCTGGGAACTTTCATTTATAGTGACAGCAGACTTTGTTGAACACCAACATACACCTTGATTTTACATGTTGGAGTCCAGAGCTGGAATCCACATGTTTCTCCCAGGAATTTTCTGTCTCAGGCCCCACCACCCACCCACATTCCTGATGGAAGACAGGCTTCCTAGGACCCTTCCCCAAAATCTGTGGTCACCCCCATTTTTCACCAGCACCAGACAAGCATCTCTTGGAGAGCATCTCCAGCAGCAGTGGGCAGACCTGGGGGTGTGATGGAAATGAAGCCATCACCAGAGGTTCTGCCATGGCCTGGAGGCAGGTTCCTGAGCCCCGTGCAGCCCTTTCTGGCTATGCTGTTCTCCTGTAAGCACACTCCTCCTGTATTTTCTGCAGCAGCTGGGCTGAGCAGAGCAGCATCACTTTGACACAAACATTTTTGCCAGGGATTTCGCAATTGGCTGCCCTCCCTCACCTCCCAGCTGGGACTTCTTGCCAAGTACGTGTTTCCCAGCAATGCACTTCCAACCCTGTCACCTGCAAACACAATTACTCCTTGCTTTCCATCAGCTTCATTAGCCAGGGGAATGGAAAAGGACTGAAATGAAGCATGCTACATTCACCAGAGCTGGGGTGGGGGGGGGTGGAGGGGGGCACGTTGTTAGCAGGCAAAAGAGGAGGACATTTGCCAAACCAGCTCTGTCAAACTCAGGGCAGCTGTTCCTGGTGAAGCTCTCACTCTCTGATGGAAGTCAGCGAGGCATGAAGAAGGCTTCTGGGAGCTGGAGAAGGGATCTTATTAATAGTGGTATATTAAGCATGCAGAGAACGTAGATGTAACAGAGCCATGAATGGTGTTGGCTCAGAGACTCAACACCTTCCCTTCTCAAGGGTGATGGAGGAGATGCTGCTCAGGAGTAGCTGTTCAGGGGGGATTTGATATTTTTCATGGTCTTTGACATTGGAGTTTGTTTTCATGGGGAAATGTAGAGAAACAAGATATCCAGGTGCCTCGAGTTACCAAAGAGTGGGTGTGAGTCCACCTGTGCCTGATTAGGACAGACCCCCTATTGGGCATGAGCAAGACCAGGGGGCCAATAAAGGTGGGACCCATACCCACAGAGAAAGCTCACTCTGGTGCGAGGCAATGGAGAAGCCAGGAGCTCGTTGAGCCTCAGGAGCAAGAAAGGCTCTTCCCGCAACAGGGAAAAGCAGGCTGGAAGAAGCAGCATGGTCATTCTTGTAATGTGTTGCACAGCAGCCTTTGGTAAGCACAGGAGGGATGATTTAAGGCTTTCTTGCCAATCATCACTTTGAGAACTTTGCTTTCTTTTTTGAATGTATTTTCTAGATGGAGAGGACCTCAGGAACATCTGCAGTACTTGTGGACTCCCCTGGTCCCTCCCTCCGTGTTTGGGATGATGACTGTAGGGTCTCAACAAATGGTTCTTTGTGGCAGGTGGTGCAGGAGAACCTGGGGTCTGTGGTTTCGTGGAACTTGAAATGTTGCATGGTTGCTTGCATGGTTTTGGGCAGGTAGGACTTCTCTTGAGGCTGCTCTTGTGCAATCCATGTTTGTGGGAAAGAGGAGTGGTTTGGAGGAGGTGAAGAAGGAAGGAGAGAAAGAGGAATCGTATCCTGTTCTGTGCAACCAGAACCTGATGCCAGTAGGTTTGAATCCACTGCTGAACACACAGCAATAGCAAAACTCTCATACAAAAATCAGGAGGCCAATGCCAAGATGGAGAGCCTGGCCCAGTAGCTTGAAGTGCTGAAGGAACAGGGTAGATATGGTTGCATAGTCCACTTCTGGTACCCAGTACTGTGGGTTTGGCAAACTGGTTTTGAGTGGCAACGTGGCCAAGGGACTGACTTTGGTGTCCCTTTTTTGGTGTAACTGTGGTAGCCTGTTCCTACCCAACCCTCAGAGTGAAATTTAGCCTTCTTTGATCTATGTTTTGGGGACTTCTACTTCCTAGACTTTTGTGGAAAGGATTTGAATTCTTCTGGCTGTGAGAGCTGAGCCAGGATCTGCTGGCTGGCTCCCAGGGCTTTGCCCTTTAACAGGGGTTAACTGGGTTGCTTCCCCCTTGTCTGTGTCCCCTGGAGGTACCACATCCTCAAGGGCTGCAGGAGTCCACCACGGTTCATGCACTCACTCATTGCTTGTGGAAGGACCAAAAATGGTGGCACCTCTCCCAAACTCCATCATGTGAAATCACCAATAATAATAATTTTAAAAAACCAACAAAAAAACCCCATGCATTTAAATTCAATCTGGATTGGATAGTGTGGTAATAGCAAATTTCATCACTGGGAACTGAATTTCTGTTGATTTTCAAGCACAGAGCACAAAAGCTTCATGTTCTTCCAAAACAGGCAGTGTTTTTCTGGCACCCATTGTCAATGCAGTGTCACCACTTGGGTTAATGTTATCAGCAACCAACTGGAGCCCAAAGCAGACAGGAGGCATGGACAGTCTTCTCCTGAGTCATTCCCATTTGGCAGCCTGTGGACAAACAGAGGAGTGTTGTGTGACCTTGCTGGTAGAGGCTCTCCTGGAGTAGCTTGGAGTAGCTGATGGCTTTTTTCAGCAAAGAGCACTGTGTGGTGGGGTTGAATCACTCCTTTGGCAGCAGAGGTGGTGGGAGGGAGCTGAGGAGGAGGTGGTGGGCTCAGGGATCCCTCCCGTTGTGCTTGCTCCTTTGGGCAGCCTCAGAGCCTGGGTCCAATGAGCCTCTGCTCCAATGAATTCCTTTGAAGGCTTGTTTGGCAAAGCATCCTTCCCACCTTCATGGGTGGACACGTGGAGGGATGGTGAGCTGCATGGAAAGAAAAGAGGAGGTGGCATTTGTCCTTTTCTTTCCTTTGTTGTCCTCCTGCTTCCCCCCCCCCCAAGATTTTGCTCTTGCTTAGAACTTCCTGCGGGACAGAAGGAGAGAGAGATCGTGCAGCTGCATCTTGACCTTATAGCTGGAGCTGGGCACATAACAACCAACTGTGAGCTCATATTTCATTTCCCCAGGAGCTTTGGGCAAGGCTGGCTGCTTCCAGTGAGTGATTTACCCAGTGGATTCTGAGTGCTGGCAGAATTCATTATTTTGCTAGGATGTTTTGTTATCCAGTTGTCTCTCTGTGTTCCCAACACTTTGCTATCTGAACACCTTCTGGTAGTGCCTTGGGCAATTCAACCAGTGGCTGCTTTTTGTGGGTTGTTTTCCTATCCAGTTCCCCGGGAGAAGCAAATAGAGGAGAGCAGGGAGAGAAGATTGTTGATTTGTTTTCCATTTATTTATTCATAGCTAGTGTCTGCACAGGCTTGTGTTTGTGTTAGAAAAAAGATGCTGAGGAAATGCTCCTCACACATGACATGGCCTTCCAAGAGAGGATCTTCTCCTGGATTCTGGTTTAGGTCACAGGAAGGCTTTCACCAACCTGCAGAGCTCCCCAGGGTTCCACAAAGCCAGGCTGTCCACACAACCCTCACCATGGGTTATATGTGTCTGAGATCACCCCAGTCAGTGCCAGGGAAAACCTTCAAAACAAGGGGCAAGATCTTGTCCTAATTTGTTTTTTTGTAGGGAGTTGGTGTAAAAACCAAGAGCCTCATACTCTGAGAGACTGTGCTTGAAGAGCTCAAATGTGACTGTAGATTCTTTCAAGCATTTCTCTCTGCCAACAAACATTTGCTTGAATGCACCTCATCCAGATGTTGCTCTTGGCCAAGCACTAGTCCATGTTGACAGCAGTCGTGTGGTGAAGCAGGAAGCCTCATGCAGACAGCTGGTGCTTGAATCCATCTGACCACTTTGCCTTCAAGCTGCTTTTGGTGATGGAGCAGACCTGGAGAGAGAAGGGGTCTTTGTGTCAGTGTCACGGGGGAAGCACAGGTTCCTGTCACAGTTTGGGTGTAGCACACCAGGAAGGCCTCCAGGCATTTCTCACATCCTCTGGATCCGTGCCACTTTGCAGGCGAGAGAGCAGGGCTGCAGACTGTCATTATCAGCCAGTTGTATGGATGTGACATCCTGCTTTCATTATCTTTATTTTTAGCCTCTGTCTCCTCCTGGCACATCTGTTCTGTGCAACCATTAGCCAGGAGCTAGTGGCCAGAGATGGAAGAGAGATATCTTTGTTGATCACACCAAGAGACCTGTGAGGAGAGACCAAAGCTCGAGAGTTTGTGAAGTAATTGTTCCCAGGTTTGTCGCTGAACCTTTGGTATTATGGGAAGCAGGACTTCTCTGAAAGCTGGCCATCCTTCCCAAGAGGTGTTCATGGAAAGCAGCCAGCTGGGCTATCTGTCCACAAACAAGGTCTCACTGCTCCAGAGCCATCCAAGTTTTTGTTATAAACAGCAATGCCAGCATGGCCCCTTCAAAATATTCATCCAAGAGAGCAGAGCTCTCCCCACTGACTCTTCCAGGGGCTGGACCTCCCCACTGCCTGTCTATGGGGTTCCCCAGAATCACCTTCTGTAGCAATGAAGAGCCCAGTTAGTGAGTGGGTTCTTGTTATAGCTAGAATTCTGAAAGACCACTTAACACTGAAAGAACAACAGCTCCTGGGATTTATATTCATCCCATGTCCGGAAGATCAGGCTGTAGAGATTTCTCCACAGGTTCTGTGAGGAGCTGTCTTAGATGCTGAACTCTCACTTCAGTCCTCCTTTTTAGGTCCCAGTGGGTCTGATTAGGCTGACAAAGAAATGAAAGCTGCCAAAGCACTTCCTAGAACAGACACTGGGCAAAATTGACACTGAAGGGGATGGAGGGGACAGTTCTTCTTTGTAAAGGTTTCCAGAATGCCCTCATCTAATAAGCAGAAGTGACTTGTGATGGAGAACTAGGCAGAAGCCCCAGCAGCTACCTGCTGACATTCATTTTAATTGCAGAACATCAGCAAAAGTGTCACAATCCAAATCATTTCCTCAAGAAGAGACTGAATGAGCTCTGGGTTGTACAAAGAAAGGGCATATGGTCCACAGGGAAACATTCAGAAGAGTTTTTGGGTCACAAGAAAATGTCCAGTAGTGGTGTGACCAAACTGAGGTGATCATTGAACAGAATTTCATCTGCTCCAAGTCCCCTTGTGCTTGCAGAAGTGGCTTTTAGGAGTCATAGCGTCAGTGTGGTCCCTGTGTGCTACACAAGTTGCAGATTTTAAAGATACTCGGAGGTTGTGGTGGTCCACAACAGAGGAATGTCACTTGTTGGGCATGTAGCAGCTTTTTGGTGCATCACAGAGTCCAGGATGCTTTTCCAGGAGTTCATCTGAAGCATCAGTTTTTATTTTTGTTGTAAGTTGTAGACATTTCTTGAAAGAAATGGAACATGAGCAGGGACTGTAGACTCAAGTGTTAATTCAGACCCAGGGGAGGTAGATGAAGACTTTGCACAACAGAATGGAAACCACCTGGCTCATCCCATCCTCTCTCTTTTGTTGGAAAGGGATATTGTTGGATCTCACTGTGTGAATTACCAGTCTAAGAATCCCCTGACTCACACCACAAATGCTACTAAGGGACTCAGCATGGTGTCAGTATAACACAGCTTGTCCTGTGCCAGATCCGTAGAGAAACCACTGCAGGGGCTGTTTGACCTTTACACAGAAGATGGATCTGTCTTGCCTACCTTTTGGCTTCTTAAAGTTAGTCTTCCAGGCAAACCTGGTTTTCTGAGCTCCTATATTCAGAGATAGGCAGCTCCAAAACATGGTTCTGCCCTTCCACAGATTGCTCCTGAGGCCAATCTCACTCCCATAACTGTAGAAAGAGTCCACAGCTCTCCCATTAGCAACCAGGTTAGGTGAGATTGTTGCCACAAGGGCTGTATAGCATGGACTGCTTCCCATCCCCTCCTGTCCCTTCTTGCTCACTAGGATGCATTATTTGCTTTGAGGACCTGCTGATCTCTAAGCAGCGAATTAGGTCTCTTGTATTTCTTAAAAGCTGAAACCCTCACAGTTTGGTATGGAACACATCAGGAAGGAGTTTTTGTCTACTACTGCTACAAACAAAATGAAATCAAATTAATCCAGTGCGTGGAAAGCCAGGAAGAAAGCCCTTCATGACACAGCAGGGATCTTACATGGTTCTTCTGGCTGAGCCAGCAGCAAGATGAAGCTGCAAAGGTCCCTGCTTCACTACTGGAAGGACCTTGAGATCATGGTCCGGAGCTTGCACTCAAGGCTGATGCTCCTGGGGTTGTGCTGAGCCAGCCCCAGTATCTCTCATTAGGTAGTACAAAATACCCCACAAACATGTGATCATACAACCACAGAACTGTTTTGGTTGGAAAAGACCTTTTAAGATTGTCAAATTCAAGCATTAACCAAGCATTTCCAAGGCCACCATTAAACCGTGGCCCTCACCACCACATCTGCATGGCTTTGAAATATGGTGCTTGGTTTGTACATCTTGAGAACGTGTTACAGAGCCTAAGGAGTCTTCCTCATCATTGCTGAGTTACCATCATCTTGCTATCTCTGCTCTGGGTTTTCCTGGTTAAATGGTGGCATCTCCTGCTGTTCCTTGGCCTGTGCCAGAAAGATGAGGAGAGCAATAAACTGGGAATGGAAGTGATGAGGTGATCCTGGGTATTGGATTTTGTAACAGAGAGCTCGGCTCTGAACCTTGGGAAGTCAGAATGATTATTCCTCTTTCCACAGCTTGGAAACATGAAGGTGAACATCTGTACCTTGCCCTTCCCGTTGGCCCTCTTAGCCATGGGCCAGCTCCAGCCAGGAGCCGTCTTTATTTTTCAACATCAAGCAATGCAGAGCATTCTCCAGCTACTGCTGGCCAGCTGCACTCGACACAGAGTCTTCTTCCCAAGACATGGGAACTCTGAGGGGCAGTTTGAAGGTGTTTCAGTGCTGTCGTCAGCCCGGAATGGCACACTTCATTTTCAGATCCAATGCAGCTTCTATTCATGTGTGCACTGTGTGGACCTCTTTGCGTGCTCTGAAACACTTGGTTTCTTCTTGCCTGCCTACTGCTTGTGGACTCGGAGAAAGGTTTGGGTTCAATGGAACCTTAAAGGTCATGTAGTTCCAAGCCCCTGCCTGAAACAGGGCCACCTTCCACTAGACAAGGTTTCTCAAAGCCCCATCGTGCCTCTATGGGCTGAGCCACCAAGATGCTCCCTTCTCATCCTTCATCAGAGGGATGCTCTGCTCTCCTCTGGCACAGATAACCTTTTGGAGGTGTTTGTGGGTGGAGGGCCAGCTGTGAATCACAGGATGTGATGGGCAGGATGAGGCAGGCTGCTTGGCTCTGTGAGGGGTGGCAGAACAGCCCCCAGCTCTATACCTCCAGGTGTGAGTGAGTTGGAGCTGCCTGGTGCCCACTTCCAAATCTGCTGTGCTTCTGGAGTCCCACAGCTGAACCACCCACTTGCAAAATGCCAAACTGTGTGGGGAGAGGAAGCCTGGGTGTCATGGCAGCCATTGCTCTTCTGTCATCAGCAAGGGGAGCTGACTCATGAAAGAAGAGAAGGAGCAAAGCATGGAGATGAATAAATGAGCCACTGAGCAGCTGCTGAAGCAATGCCTTGGGCCACAGTTTTGCTAGGAAAAGCCTCTGGAGCCCCACCTGGCATGGCCAGCGGGTGAGCAGGTACTGATTTACTCCTCGTGTGATGATCAAGGTGACAGTCCCCTGTCCCTGACGTCATTAGGGTCTGTAGCACAGAGGTTCCTCACATGTTGCTCCTCTGTCTGGCCACCACTTCATGACCATCCCTAATGTGAGGCCTCCTCTTCCCCCTCACTGTTGAGTGCCCCATGGCTGGTAATATCCCTGGCATGTAAAAGCTTTAGTAAACGAATGTTGAGCACAGGTTCACACCTTGTCAGAAAGATGCAAAGTTTAATAAACCTTGGAGCCAAACTGTTGCCTCCTTGGAATGAATGCAGGCGAGCAGCTGGAAACAGCTCGACAGAAGAAACTTGCAGCAGGATGCTGGAGTCAGAGCACCCAGAAATTCCCCAGCAGCTGTTTTGCTCAGGTGCTGTGCCCATTGCCTCTGGAAATGGGGACTGTAATGAACCAACCAAAGAGGAACAGTGCCCCAGGCAAAAAAAAAGATACAAGTGCACATACAGTCTTACAGAGATCTAGGAACACTTCCCCCCTACGCACTGCTTCATCCTCATGCATCTGCAGAATTTGTAAAGATGAGCCCAGCCCTTTTCAAGTTTTTTTCTGGCTTTCTGGAGCCCCAAACACAGAAAGGACATAAAGGTCTTGGAGCAAAGCCAGAGAAGGGCCACAATGGTGATCCAAGGGCTGGAGAACCTCTGCTATGGAGCCAGAAAGAGTTGGGGTTGTTCAGCCTGGAGAAGAGAAGACTCTGAGGACATCTTATAGTGGCCTTCCAATATCTGAAGGGGCTACAGGGCAAAGGCCTGCAGTGATAGGACAAGGGGTAATGGTTTTATGTTGAAAGAGGAGAGATTTAGGTTGGGCATTAGGAGGAAACTCTTTCCTGTGAGGGTGCTGAGACCCTGGCCCAGGTTGCCCAGAGAAGCTGTGGCTGCCCCATCCCTGGCAGTGTCTCAGGTCAGGTTGGGTGGGGCTTGGAGCAACCTGGGCTGGTGGGAGGTGTCCCTGAATGTGGCAGGGGCTTGGAACTGTATGAGTTTTAATGTCCCTTCCCAAACCATTCTATGATCTTCCCCACTAGAGCCTTCCACAGCCCTGAAAAACAACTTTGTTTTCAGGTACTGATAGCAATGTAAACTAATCAGGAGTTCTGGTCTCAGCTGTTGCCTTTTCAGCCTGGGGGGGGCTCTCAATGAGTGCAAAGCCCATCCTGGGGCAGTGTTGGAGGCAGAGGAGCCTGGTGTGGGTTTGCCCTGTTGCCACAGGGGCTCCCTGGGGAGGGAGGGGAGATCCATGGTGCTTGGGAGCTGCAGAGCCTCCATTCTTCTTCCCACTGAAGGATCAACCCACTGCCTGTAGTGATTCATATCCCTCCTTTGGATGGCTTAACCCGTTCCTAAAGCAGGCACTGAGATCAGTTTCAGTCTGTTATTTAATCAGATTTGTTAGGACTCCTTCCCAGCAAGGCTTCAGCTGGGGAGGGAACTGGTTCAAGAGCATGACCTAGGTGGAGTCCTGCACCAAGTGTTTTGGCTGTGGGGTAGGAACAAGCATCCAGACACTGGTTCCATGTCCTAGAATTTCTCTCTTGGCTTTCTCTGGCAAAGGATGTTAGCACCAACATCCCTGCAGCTCCTCTTCCTTCCCTGGCTTTATTCAGGGGGTCTCAGAAACTTCTCTGCACACCCAGCCACTACTTTTGAGGTTTCCTGTACTGAGCTAAGCACAGGAACACTTGGTCTGCCTGTGGCTCTGGAGAAGGTCTTACCCAGATCTGTCACCAGGAGGCTAACAAGGGGAGCCCAGTCTGGTATTTTAAAAAAGAAATAGATTTTAAAATCCTGTCTTTAAGCTTATCTTGCATGTGCTTGGCACCTGAATTGTGGTATTTCACTGCCTGGCTTTGACCATCATGGAAATACCTAAAAATTGAGCAGGATATGAGTCCTCTGCAGGAGATCTCTCAGTATTAAGAGTTCTTCTGGGTTTTGGTGGTGTCTTCATGCCACCTGCGGTCCAAGTACTGCAAAATGAGTCAATCTGGGTGTTTCACCAAGTGCAGACAGCACACAGGGCGTACATAAGCTTCTTAAAAGAGGCCCAGTGATCTCTGAAGGGATCAATTCATCTCTGCTCAGCTTCCCTGTGACAGTTCAAATGGTGGAAAAAATGAGCCTCGCCTGGAAGCAGCTTAAACATGCCTTATTTTGGGACTGAGCTGAAAAAGGCCTCATGAAGAATAGCTCCTGCAGGGGGAAGAGGAAGAGCCCAGATTAGTTACAACTGTCTAACTGGGAAGGGTTAGAGCTGGGTTTTATGACTGATGATGATGCACAGCGTGAGGGTTTATTGTCAGAGCTCCCAGGTTTCTCCCTGCCCACCCCTTCGTTGCTCTTGCAAGTTTTGGTGAAGCTGTTGGCTGCCTTGCTACCTCTCTTGACACACACTTCCCCAAGTGCTGGCGGCAAATCCTGGTGGTTCTGTGGGATTTGTTGGCAGCAGGAGAAGTGTCTGGGTTTGGCAGTGGCTGTAACACACCTGGATCCCAAAGGAGAAGCAGCACGGGGTTGGTGGCAGGGGTGGACTCCTTGGCTGAGCATGTGACATCCATCCTGCACTGCAGGGTGGCCTGGCTGGCAAACTGGGCCCTCTGTAGTTGTTCGTGATGCCAGGAACATGTGGGGAAGCTGGAGGGAAAAGATTTTCTGGGTTCTGGCAGGCATTACTTGGCTTTGTGGAGCATTCCTCTTGCTGCAAGCTTCAGCATTTTTTATAGGTGTGAGCTTTCCCCTGCCCCAAAGTCGTGAAAAAAGATACCCTCCAACACTTGCTTGAGACTGGAGGAAGAAACATGGGACAGTCTGCAAAAATACTGATGTTTTGCAATTACTAGTAGGCATCAAGAAGCTCTGAAAGGCAGAATAAATTAACAGGGTGATTTTAAATATGGAGCCCATAACAAGGAGACAATTAAAACATTCCTTCTTAGTCATGCACACAACATCTGGATGAAATGCAGGTGGAAGTGATCTGTCTTGTCAAAGAGGAAGGAAAAAAAGAAAAGAAAACTCAGTGGCATATTTCTTTTAAAACTGCTTCTTTCTTCGACCTGCCTGATACACTGGAAGGGAAGAGAGAGTGAAAAGGTGTGATATCCACAACGTGCACACTGCTTCACTGACGAGGTAGAGCCAGCTGAGTTAATATCAGCTTCTTGAATGTGAGGAGCCAGAGGAGAAGCATGGTCATGAAAAGACACAGCCATTTTAATGAAGGGAGTGGATCTGCCTGCATCCCTCTTTAGCAGGCGCGTATTCCCACTATGCTGACGTGACCTTGGGCTCGTCGTGCCTTGTGATGGGCTGGGTTGCCATGGAGACTGCTGGGGTGGCATCGGTAGAAGCACAGCGAGGTGATGTGCAAAGAGAATATAGAGGCCTTGGAACTGTAAAAATTAAAACATGGCAAGGATGGGATTGCTGTGAAAGTCAGGAAATTGATCAATAAATGCCTGTGTTGGTCTAAGACCTGTGGCCTGCCTTGGGAGATGGAGATGGGGTATTGCAAGACCATAGTTATGTTAACTGAGTGTCAAGAAGGGCTTTGTGGAGATGGTGCCACATGGTTGTGTTGTAGGCAGCCAACTAGGCTGGAGATTGGCTGGTGGAGCAGTTTTCTAGAACTTACTAGAGCTGTTCCCTGTTCTCATCCCTTCCCTTTTCCCTCCACCTTTCTCTTTGGAGAATTGTGCCCCTCAACTGGCATTTTTTCTCACTTCAGCATCCCTCACCTTCAGGGGTGGCAGACAATGCAAAGACACCCTGCATGCTCTCCAGGACGTGCTGCCATCCTGTTGGCTCTGGGAGGAAGGTGGATACGGGTTTGTGGTGCTCGGCTGAGGTTTAGCAGCTCTGGCACAGAATTTCAGTGCAGCAGTGGGAGCCCAGGCAGGGTGTAGGGTATATGAAATCCCTGGTCAGCCTTCCTCACTTGCCCAGTTTACTTGTTTGCAGGGATGTATTCAGAGGTGGCCTTGCCATGGTCACACCAGGTCTTCAGAGCATTGTGTGCACAGTCTTGAATCTTTCTAGGTTGCCAGCTCTTTGTAGAAGAAAGGAAACAACCAAAGCTGTTTCTTCGTCTCAAATCTCAAGTTGTTGGAAGCAGCCGTGCTCCTGTTTCCATCCAGCCCCTGGACAAGGGGTGCTGTGATCTTGCTGGGGGCATTGCATTAAATTAAAATACAATTCAGAAGCAAGAAATAGGCATCAGCTTTGTCAGGATTTCATCTCAGCAGCATCCTCTCCTTTTCAGGGTCTAGAGCGCCCACCACCACCAGTGCTGGGGTATTCAGCCCAGGATGGACTTCTCCCCAGGGGCTGGCAGGACAAAACCACTCAAAATTTGCAACCTTTTGTCTTCCATTTTCGTTGGCTTCCATTTTCGTTCGGTGGCTGCCACGCCGAGGTAGGAGGGTTTGCACTGCAGCTGGGGTTTGAGGGTTCCAACCAGCATCAGAGGGTCTGTGCACTGGGAAAGGGGGCTTGGAAGAGAAACAGAGATGAAATTTATACCTTTTTATTATTATTTTTTTTTCCCTGTACTATGAAAAGCAAATGTACCATTTCTTTCTCCCCTTCCATCTCCCAGAACCAATATACAATTCTGACAAATCAGCCCTGAATGCCAATCCAATGAAGTTAGCATAATTGTCTTTATTATGAGGAGCTGGAACAGGCTGCTCTGCATGAAAATCAAAATAATAAACCACTAAAACATAATGCAATTGGGTGATTGCAAACTAAGTGTTCCTGGGAAGGCAGGGGTGTGGGTTGGGGAGCTGTGCACGGGGAGAGCCCTGGGCAGCTGGGCAGCTTCAGGCTGCTTTTTTTTTTCTGCCTGCTGGTGATTTTTAAAAGGAAACATACAAGGGAAAGGCAGATTATTTTCATGTATTAATGTTTAGCAGATGAAGAAGTAAAAATGAAACATTTCTCAAAAAAGAACCAGGAGATTTTGCTCCTTTTTGTGTTAATTGTGTCTGATTTTAAAAGATCACACAAACAACTGTTGTGAATAAAACAAATCAAAATATTTTGCTTAGAAAACATAGACACAAAAGCAGCTATTTCTCTCTCTTTTTTTTTTTTTCCTTTCAAGGAACTGTTCCAATTCTGCTGACATGACTCTGAAAGATGTGACGTGAGCGAGCACTAACAAATGTTGAGGTAGGAAAAGCTTTCACTGCTTCTTCTTAAGCCACAGCTCCAGGAGTCCTGAGAAAGCAGATTTGTAGCTTTTGTTAAAAAAACCAAGCAACCACAAAAGCTTTCATTTTCCTGATTAGGGCAAGCCAGAAAATGAAATAATTTTCTGCTGTGATGCTCAGGGGAACCTAGCCCTTGCCCCATGCAGGGGAGGCGGTGGCTTTGTGCCCCAGGGATCTTCTCCCTTCTCCTTCTCCTGGTCCCCTTCTTTCCCTCTGCAAAGAATCCTGCTTACATCCACTAACTGCTCAGTAAAGAATTGCTTTGAACAGGTTTCCCTCTGCACCTTGAGGTCGTGAAGGGGATGTGACCCACAGATAATTCTTGCACCTTCTCCTGCCTTTGCTGAGCAGGTGTCAGAACAGCTCTCCCCCTGGAGCACCCCAAGGCTGCTCCCAGCCCCACTGCATCCCGCCTGGGGAGAAATACCTTCCCAAAAATTGTGTTTAAAAAGAATCCCGGCTCCAGAAACTTCAAAAGTAGGGGAGCAAAACTCGGGATGCTGGAGGAGCCCAGGAAGAGCAGTTTGCTTCCTTGGGAGAAATTGATTTTCAAAGCTATTGATGTTGCTTTTGAAATGCAGCCTGCTGTTTCCCCGGCATTTAGATTACCTTTCTTTCTGTGCTCCGCCTTTGTTGTTTTAACATCAAAGAAACGCTGCCCTGCTCTGCTAAGACATCACCTCTCCCCTGCTACTCGGGGTATTTCCAGCCTTGTGTTCATCCCAGGGGGGGACTGGAGTGGGGGTCAGCTCCTTGAGAGGTAGCAGAGAACCCAGTAGCGTGTGGCCCCACAGCCATGATGGGCTTTGGCCCCACCATGGGCTGAGAGGGGCATCTGTAAAAGGGAGCACTGAGATGTCAATGGGGTTGGGGGACACCACAGCAGACACTGTGCCCCCCACTTCCACTGTGAAAGGCTGAGCTTTGGGGTTTTGTCCTTCTCATACCCAAGTGAGGCTCGTTAGTCCCCTGTTGGCTGCTCTGCCCTTTGTGGTGTTGCTTGGTCCCCAGGTCTCAAACGGTGTGGGTTTGGGTGGGCCCAGGAGTTCTGGCAGAATCCATAGCAGCTGCCTCTCTGCAAGATGGGGGTGGGCAGCAGTGCAGCTTTGTTTCTGACAGCTCTGCTCTGCCTGAGCAGAAGGTACTGGGGGGTTTGGCAAGCGAATCACGTCTGGAAATGACAGCATCAGCTCCTTTGGCTTTCTGTGGTTGCTTCTTCCTCCTCCCCAATCTCCTGCTTCAACCTGTGCTCTCGTAGAGGCTTTAGAGCTCATCTGTGCTATTGTGCAAAGGAAACCTCAGAAAGGTTAAACCAATCCAAATTGCTGAGTCTTTGAAATAAAATGAGAGTCCCTCCTAGCGGGAGATGTGCCGAACAAAAGGGCTTCAGCAGTCAGCTTGATTTCAGCAGCTTTTCCCAGAAGATTCAGAGGGGTGACCTGGCATCCAAATTCCCGCAGAGAGCGAGCTGAGACCCCTTTGAGGTGAAACGTGTTCTTCCCAGAGAGTCCTTTTATCTCCTGGCAGTCAGGCTCCCATGTTCCCTCCCCCTGGAGGAGGTGTCCCATGCCCTGGGCGAGCAGCTGGGGCAGCTCAGGGAACCCCCTTTTTGGTGCTCAGCCCCTCACAAGCTGAATCACCAGGGGCATGGGAGGCCCTGAAGCATTTCTCCTGTGGGAATACTATTTCATCAGCAAACCACAGGGCAGAAACCTCTGTGTGGAGGAGTGATGCTTTTTGCCTCCACACTGCACACAGGCTTCGTGCTCACAGGCTCCTCTGCATGAGTCCCTGTTCAGGGTGAAATGTGGGCTCCCTGTCAGTTTCTTCCCTTTCCTGTTTGCATAATTAAGAGAAATAACAGTATGCTTGGCCTGTAGTATTTGCATCATAAGCCTGATGATATCTGATTGCCTCAAATCTTCCCTGGGTGGCCCAAAAATCCACCCTCCCAAGGTAGCCAAGGGAGAGGTAATTTCATTTACGAGCATTTTTAGCCACTGCCAAGGTCCAGAGCAGGAACAAGCAATGGTGGTGGACATCATCCGAGACACTCTTCCACTTTGTGTAAATAATTGCAAGTCTTTGGGGGCACAGAAGGTAGAAAATTAGATAGAACACAGCAACTGTGGTTATGAACCCCTATGGGTTTACCTTGGTCTCTCGCTGAGAGCTGGGGGAGTCACATGGAGCAATAATCCCCTTTATGAATCAATCCCTGAGTTGTCTGGGACAAGGACAGCATGGGGACCTTGATCACAGCCACAGGACCTGACGATGTTGCTGTCATAAAAAAAAATATACATTGAAAATACAGTTTTTAATCCTCTTAATTGGTTGCATTGCTGATGCTCGCTGGCGCTGGCTGGGGAATGAGAAAATCTATAAAGCTGTCTTGGTTTTTCCATCCCAGCTTGTGCCTAAGATGGCATTGTCATTCAGAAGGAGAAGGGAAAGCACTTGAGCCCTCATCAAAGAAGTCCCTGCCCTCTCCATCAGCTCTGTACTGGGGTACTGGTCCCACTGGACCAGTTCCAGTTTGCAGCACCCAGAAACTGCTTACAGGCAAATGCTGTGAAGTTGTAATGAGGGACGAAGGGTTTGGGTTTGTTTTGTTTTTTTTAGGGGCCTAATTTTCTTCCCTAAACCTTTGCCAATGACAGACACTCTCATAAAGCATTTTTATTGGATTTTCGAACAATTTAATTACTGTCTCTGACTGTGATGGCTGCAGAATTGGTGCAGAGCCATCCCTGGGGACAGTAAAACAGAATTGGTGGCAGTGCTCTGCATGCATGGAGTGGAGGACGGCAGAAAACAGAGAGGGCAGAAGGATTTAGGAAAGCAACAGAGTTTGGCCATACCTCCTCCAAGGGTTGAGAGGAACCCAAGTTCCTGGATGTCTCCACCTGCCCCCTGAAAGGTACACTCCTGGCTGGCTTGGCTCCTTCCTGCCTCAAAGTGGGGACTTTGCTCTGGAGCAAACTGAGACATTCCCATGGACAAGATGCTTGGCCTTGGGGACAGCGTGAGTGTATCCAAAAGACCAAGGGGCCTATGACAAGTCCAGCCTCATTCCCTCTTCACCCCTTGCCATGGCCAAGCTGCCTTGAACCCATGTGGGTGAGACATGAATAGGAGTACAACTCTTGTTCATGGGCCTGATGAGCAGACTTACCTTTCTGCCTCCTACATCATGTTTGAGGAGCACAGCTCAAGGTTCCCAAGCCCCAGCTGGATGGTTTAAGACCAAGCTTCAGCAATTGAGGTCACTATCCTGGATGGGAAAGCTGCACAGGGCAGACTTCAGCCCTGCTCAGCCCACACACAAACCTGCTTTTTCCTTAGGAACCCACCAGAACACAGTCCAGTTGGGGCTGGATGGGCAACCATGCTGGCTCACGTGGAGCTGGCAGCAGTGGTCTCTCTGCAGCCCCCCATGTTCTGCTGGTCCTGGGTGGGCCTGACAGCTCTTTTTTTTTTTTTTCCTTTAAGTCAGTTTTAGTTATCTGCAGGGACAGAGATACAAAGGGGATCAGGGGCAGCTGCACCATGCAGAGGCAAGATGTTCATGAGCTTGAATGCCAGTTAGCACACAGGGCCTGTCTGGTTTATATCAGTGTGTGGCAGGGGCGTTAAGCTCTTCTTTTATATGGATCAAGTACGTGCTGCAGGATTAATTTTGGGCCTCTCCGAGTCCCACGGGTTCCTGCATCCCAGCAGCAACATCTGGCTGGCATCCCACCACCCAGGCTGTGCCGGATTTAGGGGGGTGGGTGCACCCCCGGCCAACCGTGCTGCCCCACGCTGTGCCCCAGCCCCAAAACTTGACTGATCACCCCATCCAGAAAGCAGGAGATGAGAAGCAGGACAGGAAAGAAGAGGAGAAAAGAGGGTGAAGTCATGGATTAAGGAAGGGCTACTGGAGAGCAGCCAAACTGAGAGCTTCCAGCCAGCTTCCTGACATGGGATTCCGAGGCAGGATGCAGTTTCATGGCAAAAATAGGTGCCCTGCACCCCAAATCCTCCACTCCTCTCAGGAATGGGCCCAGGAATTAACTGTTCCCAGGCACAAAGCCTATTTCTCATCAAGGCTTAGCTATCAAAAAAAAGGTTTTAGGTAAAAAAAGAGAGATTCTGGTTGGTCTGGACCAAGGCAGGGAAGGGTCTGCTTATGGAAGAGCTGTATTTAATGTTACCCAATTTATTAATACAGCTGCTATTCCAAGCTCAGGGATGAGCCCCAGATCTGTTGTGATCTCACAGACCTGTTTCAATGCTGCACATTACAGATTTTCCTGCCTGGCTTTCAGGAAGTTCAGAAGAACACCTTAAAAGGCTTCTTCCCAACTCAAGGGATTGCCAGCCAGGCACTCAGCCCAGCCTGCTGGTGAATTTCGTGGTGCTTTTCACTCTCCATCACACCCAAATCCCCCTCTGCAGCAACTGGGGCAGCTTTTCATTGGATGCAGCCCTATGTGTCTTTGGGAATGGACCTCCCTGTTGCCAAGGGTGGGCAACTGGGGGGCTTGGACCCAGCTGGATAACACTGGGTTATCCCTAAGCCACTGGACTCTCGGCATTTCAGACTCGTCAGCCATTTCCAGAGGCAGACTGTCATTCCCTCTTTCCACCCATCATCTCTCAGCTCTCTGACATGGCTAATGAGTTGCAGACATGTTCTGTGTTTTAGCTGGCATCGCTGTTTGCATTAGGTGGTGATTTTTCTAGGGAGCACAGGAAGGTAATTTTCCCCTGTATAGGGGACTCGTGCTAAAGGAAGGGGGGGGAAGAACTGAAGGCTTTAATTTTTGTAGTAAAAAGTGGTGGAAATTACTCCACAGCAGCAAATCTGTCCCTGTGGTTCTCCTCTTTGATGTGCAAAGAAATGTTTTAGCTGATCTCAATATTTTTAATTCTCTTGCTGATTTCCAAGGCCTCTTTAGCTTGAGCTACCACAGGATTGTAGATTAGCCTGTAAAAGCAGTTTTGTTATTGTCTCTCTTAACCCCGGCTAGCCTTCAATTTCCTGCCATCATTTTTATGATGTCTTCTTTCAGCTGGGAATGAACAATGAGCTTTATTAGAAGAAAAGGTGCGGAATGTAATAAGAAAAGTCCCTCCTGTATCGTGCCCTGGCTGGCTTAGCAATGCCATGTGAAGGCAGCAGCAGGCTTCTCCAAAACCCTCTCCTGCTCTCCCATATGGAATGAGCTGCAGGGGCTCTCTGCTGGCCCAGCTTTCTGAAATCAAAAGCTCTGATCAAAAGTTTTGCAGTGCTCTTTGCAGTATTTCTGCAAAAGACTCATGCCTACCACAGCTTTGGCAATTTGGTCCCATCGAGGTCCTTTTCCCGGTCGGGTTCTGACTCGGTTCTTCTCCTCCTTTTCAAAAAAAAAACCAAAAAAACCAAAAAACAAATGGTTATCTTGTTGTTGGCACAAAGGGGATGGAAAAATGGGGAAAAAAACCTCAGTAGAGAAGTTTCTCCTGCTTTATTCTTTCCTTTCCTCCCACAGAAAACAGGTTCTTTTTGCCCCTGACATCAGTATGGAATACATTTGTTCAGTGAAAAACAAAAGAGGAACTACCAGGGGAAGTTTACTATTACAAAGCCCCCTACTCATTTTTTTTTCCTAAATTTTCCAGGAATATAATGAATGGCTCTTTCATTAAGCTAGAAAAGTAAATTCAGGCCCTTAAAAACCTCCCCTTGCTCCCTCCCACCCTTGTTACTGTATGTTGTGCTACTTGTGCATTTCCCATGCCAAGCTCTAACATCATAAGAGTATTTTTGATACCCCAGTCAGGAAACGTCTCCGCAGTCTCAGGATGCTCAGGGTTTTTTTATTTGTTTATTTGTTTCTTTTTGCAGTAGAAATAGTTAAGGTTTACAACGTAGAAACCAAAAACTGCCTAAGTTTCAGTAGCTCCTTGCTTCTGCAGTTGGATAAATTGCTCACGCGCCGATTTTATGGTGCCACTAGTAAAGAGTCTTTATCCCTTCTGTGGAGTCTTTCACTCCCTGTCCTTTGAGAGGGTAAGCCTTTATTTGCACCAAGATTGGCTCTTGATGATATGGCTTGCTTACTTAGTGGCTTGGCTGTCACAGATAATTGTCCCATTGCCATTAGCACGAGTTCAAATGTTGGTGTGATTGTGGGAATACACCAAAGTCCGTTGCCGAGCGGGGTCATTTGGAAGCCGAGCTGAATGCTGAGCAGGTTGCGGAGGCAGCGTTTATGCAGAAAGCCTCACTCATCCTCTTGAACATTTTGTTTTTCCCATCATTTGAAGGTCTTAAAATAGTATCTGTCTAGGTAGGCTGGAGGGTTCAGTGAAGGAAGATCAACTGGCAGAGAGCACCATGCAAAAGCCTCCGCTGTAACGGAGCAGGGTGTCTGAAGTCATAATAAAAGGTAAAACGAATGTGCGTTGTGAGATAAAGGATGTTCTTGGGGTTGTGGGTGTTGAAACAGAGCACAACATTTCTATTCAGGCAGTCGTAGTTAAAATAGCTCCCCTGTAATTGCCGTTTAGTCCTGGTTGAAAACTTGAAAACTCCCTGCCAGTTTTCACTGGAAACCTGAGTTTGATCGGAGAAATGTTTTCACTTTCAGATCAGCTCTTCTTCAACGTTTGGGTTGTTAAAATCATCCGGCAACAACAACAGCAACAAAAAATAGCAAACCAAAAAACCCTCAACCACTGTAAAAACACATCTGGAACCTGACAAACAGCTCGGGGTTTGAGCCAAGAAAAAATCAGCAGCTTCCGTCAGTTTTTTGTTTGCCTGAGGGCTTTAGGGGGAGGCTGCAGTTTTAATACAACAACTCAGAGTTGCCTGTTGCAGGGTTTGGTTTTCCAGCACGTAAGTCAACACTGTCTCCTGAGAACCGAAAAAAAGACAAAATAAATCTACTTGCATTTAAATTTCCAGCAGAATAACACTCCTTATTCCTCCCTCTTTCCCCTCTAAATACAGGCTCTTGTTCCCCCTGAAGTAAACAGCCCTTTGTTACAGCCCAGCTATTCACCAGAGCATCTGAAGAGGACCATTTTACTCTCAAGTATTAGCCCAAGCAAGGCCAGGAAGGTCCTGCCAGCTCCTGGGTTAGTCTCAGGGGTGTGTAGAGCTACCATGAGGTGAAATGCTTTCCTCTTCTGGGACAGGGCCTAGAAAGTCTGCCTCTCATTTCCTAGGCTTCATCTGCCCACCTGATGTTCTTCTATGGGCTACATCACAAGGTCTCCTTGACTGTCTTGGCCATCTTTATGGGTGGTGCAGGCAGGCAGGGGACCAGGGCCATGGGTGCATTTTCATTGCTCTTACCACCCTCAGCTGGGATCTTTACCAACACACACCCTCTGCCAGTGACCCAGCAGCTACATTTAAGCTCACTTTGTCTGATCTGGAGCCACCTCTGATGTACCCAGCAACTGAGCTGAGACATACCAACCTTGCAGGACTGCCACCCTGCATGGGGCAGGACCAGTGTCCCCATGGAGGCCACTCGAGCTGGTGCTGGGTTTGGGTTCCAACCACTGGTGGAAGATTGCAGGTCCTGGGCTGAGGAGGAGGAGGGCAGGTGTCAGTTCTGGTCTTAGAAGCACGTATACAAGATGAAACCTCTGTGAGCTGAGGAATGCTGATTGGGTTTGTCTGCATGAGGGAGGTAGGAACTTTATTTTACAGTGCTAAGTGAGACAGGTGATATTTCCAAAACAAAATCTCCCAATTTAAAAAAAAAAAAAAAATCCAATTAGGGTTGCTAAGTAACAACATAGTTAACCAGCCAATGTTTGCTAAACCCAGGCTTTTGCAAGCCAGGGAGCAGCTTCAACAAATTGCACTAACAATATCTAAACACATTAATATTAAACCCAAACAAAAATCTATAGTTTGCTGCTACACAAAAACCTTTTAGCATTGACTGCTGGGGTTTTTCCTTGTTATCTGTAGGATTTCAGAAGCTGGGCTTTCAACTTTCCTGCCTGGGGGGCACGTACTTGAACTAGAGTAGTGGTGGGATGGGGAAGGAATCTGGCTGTGCAGCTGACAGGGTAGTACTGTGTAAGCTTCTTGATGAGCCTGTATCTTACGTGCCTGAACTGAGGAGCTGGAAAGTAATTTTGATGAAAAATAGTTGCTGGAGAATGCTCTTTAATTGTCAGCTACTCTGGTAGAACTGATACCCTGCAAAAATTACTGCAAGTTTTACTAAAACAGGTTGTTTTTCAATCCTGTCCTCAGCAGACACGTACATGGATCTCCACGTTCCCTCTTTATCTTTTTTTTCTGTTCCAGCCACAGCCTGCTCAGCCTCTGCTCTGCTCCCTCCCCAGCCTCCTGCTGCACCATGCAGTTGGTGCAGTTCCAAGCATGCCTGGGACAACTGGAACAACATCTCACCAGGAGATCCCAGGGATGCTCCAAAACACCATGGATCAACCATGGAATCTGCCAGGTAGTCCTCACCACCTCAAAGTCTGCCTGTCCCTGGAACTATGTGGGCACAATGCAGAAGCTAGGGACTGAGCATTGTGGGTTTTTTACTCCAATTTTTACATTTTAAGAACTCTGTGGTCTTTCCTGGTCTGTAGAACTCCAGAGATTGGCTGAGGGGGTTGGATAGAACTTACCAAAGGCTCTTCTGAGTTTGATTCCTATAGAAAAGGGTTTCTCCAGCAGAGCTCTCCTGGGCCAGAGACCCCCTCTGCAATGAGGATCTTTTCTTCTTTTGTTCAGTGGCTTTAGGACTTGCACTTCAGTCTCTTCTGAGTGTCAATAGGAAATGTTCCACAAGGATCTGCACCACTGCAGCAATCAAAGATCTTTGTCATGCCAAAGAGAACTCTTCTTGCTGGCTGTTTTATTCTCCCCTGGCTGCTGCCCTGTTCTGCTCAGGAGGCTGACAATCCTCTTGCATTTGTGCGGCTCTTTTGGGTCCCCACACATCCCCACAAATCCAAAGGCCTTTGGGTGATGTGGGGACAAGTTGATGTTTCTCCTGTGAGGAAAGCTGCTACTTTGGTTTCTTGAATGTTCATCCCAGCAAATTTATCTGTCTCTGATCAAGGATCTTTGTAAACACATGGACTAGAAATGTCAGGAGCTGCAAACTAGCATTTATTTTCTTTTACCAAGGAAGGATTATATTTCAAGACTTCTTCGTTTATATCAAAGGACAGCAGAAAATCTTAGTTAGATCAACCTGTCTTGAAGCAGATGGCCAACTTTGTTACTAGCTTCCTCCTTCTTTGTTCCTCCTTTGTGTGTTTGTTCCCTCTTGCAGTTTCTTAGTTTGAGGTAAGGCTTCCACATGCCATTTTTGAAAGGGCTTTCCAGCTCCAGCACTGAACCGCATGGAAAATGGTCTGTCAGATAAGTGGAGCATAAGCCTGAGTGTTGGAGCAGGTGAGAAGAGGCTTCTGGTTTGGCCAGTGATTTCTTTGCAATCCTAAGCAGCCCAGGCTGCTTCGTAGGAGAAGGTGCTTAAATGCATGTAAAGAATCATGAAAATGATCAATATTTCCATCTCTATACCTTTAAGATCCCTTTAATGGGGAGTGTTGGAGAGAGAACCCCAGCATCAGGGTAGGGGCACATTGCTCCCAATGCAGACACCTTCTCTGAAATGTTCCAGAAACTTTGGGAAGTTGGGCAGATAGGCCACTGGAAGAGCTCTGAGCCCAGGGATGGATCAGTAGCATTCCAGCTTTCCAGCTCTGGCCTTGGGTTACTTGCAGGCTAATGTCATGGTTGTATAAGCTTCCAGAAGCTGAGCTGACACTTCTCTGCAAACTGACTTGACTCCTGATTGCCCACATCACGTTGGCCCCATCTGTGAGTAAATTTAAGCATTTCTGGGACAAGGGAATGGGAGCAGTGTGGACCATTCCTCAGCCTGCCCAGACCCCCAGCTGCCTCCTGTTACAGAGATGAGTATGGTTTGGTGCTGTGGAGCAGTGTCCCAGCAGACCTATGGCATTCCCACATTCAGGAACCAGTGCCCAGGTGTCACTGCTGGCCAGTGTGTTGCCATGGCAGACCTGGTTCTTTAGCCTGGAGCAAAGGAGGCTGAGGAGACCTCACTTTCTACAACTCCCTGAAAGGTGTTTGGAGTGAGGGGAGGTTGAGCTTTTCTACCAAGGAGGAAGTGATAGAATGAGAGGACATGGCCTGAAGTTTTGATGGGGGAGATTTAGGGTGGATGTTAGAAGAAATTTCTTCCCTGAAAGGGTTGTCAGGCCCTGGTAGCCCAGAGAGGTGGCTGAATCACCGTCCCTGGAGGTGTTTATAAGCCATGTAGATGTGGTACTGAGGGACATGGCTTAGCACTGAGCTCAGTAGAGTTGGGTTAATGATTGTTGAGATCATGCCAATGATCTTAAAGGTCTTTTCCAACCCAGGTGATTCTGTGCTTCTCTGACAGGTGTGCAACTGGGACCCTGGAGACCACGGCATCAGGTTCTTGCCCAAAGTCAGCAGGGCTGTAAAGCAGTGTGCCAGCCAGCTGAGACTGGATATAATGGAAGTAATGAACAGTGAGGCTTCAAATTAAAATAAAGCTAATGGAAAGGGCAGAGACCTTAACTGTCACTCTGATGCATCTCAACAGAGTTGCTTATACTGTGCTGAGCTCACCAACTCTGGGTAGCGTGACCCTCCGGGTCTGAGGCTGGTGTGCCATTCTAATGATGCATTCCTACCCCTCCCAAGGGGAGTACAGGGTGAAGGGCTTGAGGAATGAGGGCTCGAGGGCAGGCACCTTTATTTAATACACCATGACGGTGCATAACTAAAGCTCTTTATCTCCCCAGATTTTGCTGATAGATGGCAATTCTAGCGTGGGCCTGATGAAGTTTGTCCCAGTCTTGGCAATGACATTGCTTTAACTTTTTTCCCCCTTACTGCTTCATTCCTGTTGTTACTCTCGTTTGGAGGTGAATGTTTTGTCCCTTCAAGAAGGAGACTAAGCTGGGAGACCTTACTAATAATACTGGTTCTTTTTTCCCTTCTTGATAAGGGCAATGAATTCTCTCTCACCCCTGTAGCATCCTGCCCCTCTGCACAGCCACCTTCCCAGCAGCTGGGAGCTTTTTGTCATGCGAGAGAGAAAACAAATAAAAATTTCCATTGGGTCTCCCTGAAGGTCTTCTCCAAGCAGCAAAGCAGAGTATGTGGCCACTCTTCTCACTAGGTCACCTCTCATGGCTGCAGCTTCAGTATGAAAATGCACTTGGATAGCTGGGAAATGAGTATTTGTTAGGAGAGTGCTTTTGAGGAGGAGGGCTTTATGTCTTGGATGCCATAAAACCACTTCTGGGAGCTTTGTATTACTCCTTGAGAGGCTTTGTGTCTCATTGAGAATTCAGCCAACACACTTGTGAGTTGAGAACATAGAGCTGGGACCAACTACATGTACAGGAGGATGACCCAGGATGGGAAGAAATCCATTAAGGATCTTGAGTGTGAAAACTGCTGGGTTGTGAACCCCAGGTATTTTCCTCCTTGGAAATGCCTACCACAATGCTGTGTCCTTCTCTCAAAGGGTAAGAGGAGAAAGTGCTAAGTGTCCTTTGTATCTGTCCAGATGGCTAAATCCCAGTTACTCCACCTGCCCGGTTTTCCTTGTAGTGACAGGTGAGGAGCTCACCAGTTCCCCTGAGCCTCACCCACAGCCTCTTTCGCCTTCCAGAATAGAAGAAGGATTCAGCAAGGATGCAAAAAGGATGCAGGGAGGTTTAGGTTGTATATTAGGAAAAATTTCTTTACTAAAAGAGTGGTGAGGCATTGGAATGGGCTACCCTGGGAGGTGATGGAGTTGAAGAAGCATTTAGATGTGGCACTTCAGGAGATGGTGTAGTTGTCTCGGTTGTTGGACTTGCTTATGAAGGTCTTTTCCAACATTAATGATTCTATGATTCTATGAAATATCAGCCCTTAATTTCACTGAAGTGCTTCACCATGAACTTCACTCTTGAGAATGAGAAGTAAGGCAATCTTCACCTCTATTTCCCTTTGAATGTGACATGGGGCTGAGGCTGGAATCACTGTGAGGGCTGGACTGGGGCTGTCTGGGGAAGCTGTGTGGTGGAGGGGCTAGGCTTCTGCCTCCCAGCTCAAAATGGGGAACATCAGGGATCCAGCTCCAGGTGCAGGTGGGGCAGAGCTGGAGGTCAGAGTTTGCTGTACCAACCCAAACAGCGGCATGCGAAGACTGAAGCATCCAGTGGCTGGAGAAAGATGGGTGCCTCCAGCAGCAGAGCTGGGTGCTGCTGGCCCTGGGTGGTTGCCAGGGGGCTTTTTCAAGCATAAGTGGAGCTCTGTATCTGTGGCACTTTCAGGCTGTTCTCTGGCAGGCATGGTGGTTTGTTTGGTTTTATTTTGCTTCATTTTACTGGGTTGATGGTTGGGCTCTGTGACCTTGGAGTGATTCTGTGATTCAGTGATTCTGTGTCATCCTGGGACCCCAAAACTGGGCAGTGTGTGTACAAACAACCATTGAAAGCTCCCAGGGGAGGTGGGGAGAGGGTGTTTCCCCAGCTTCCCTCAGACTAGGCAGGAGCGGGAAACAAATGCCTCTTGGAAGGACAAACGGCCCCGGCAGCAGGGACAGGAGTGGTAAATGGATGTGCTGTCTACAAAGCAGCTCTCCTGTCAGCTTTGTGCTGCTGTCTGCCTCTGCAGCCTTTATCCCTGGGGCTCCAGGGATCCCTGGCCAGAAGTTGTACACCCAGGGCTGCCTTCCTGCCACTGTCTCTCAGAGCTGGTGTCACCAACCTCCTGTCATCTTTTGCCTCTGCCCCCTGCTCCCTGCCTCACTCCACGCTGCCAGGTGAGTGGGTGCAGGGTCCTGAGGAACATGAGGAGCTCCTGGGTTCTGTCCTTGCCCCCCTCGCAGCCCTGGGGTCCTCTCATAGGGTGCTGAGCTGTCCCTCACTTTCTGTTCCCCATCCGTCACCCCCACAGGAGGGGCAGGGAAATTCTGAGACCTGGGGAGTGTATCAGTGTGCATCCATCCCTCAGGAACCTGAGCAGAGGGGCATCTGCTGATTTGGGGGAAAAAGCCCTGTGATGAATTGGATATGAAAAACCACTGGGCATTGGCTCCTGAGGGATGCAGGGCGGTGGAGAAGGGAGAAGCAGCCCAATAGATGTCTCCTTGGAGGCAGTGAGATGCTGCCTCTGTAGCACCAGGGGTTTTATAGAATCACAGAATGGTTTGGGTTGGAAGAGACCTTAAAGCTCATCGAGTCCCAGCCCCCTTGCATGGGCAGGGGCACCTCCTACCAGCCCAGGTTTGCTCCCAGCCTCATCCAGCCTGACCTGAGACACTGCCAGAGATGGGGCAGCCACAGCTTCTCTGGGCAACCTGGGCCAGGGGCTCACCAACCTCACAGGAAGAAATTCCTTCCTAATGTCCAACCTAAATCTCCCCTCTTAAGTTTTAAACGCTTTCCCCTTATCCTCTCACTACACCCCCATAGTGAGCCTTCCCCCATCTTTCTTGTAGCCCATTCAGATTTTGGAAAATTGCTATCAGGTCACCTGGGAGCCCCAATCCCTCATCCCGGCTTCACAGGGCGGTGCTCAGCCCTCTGAGCATTTCAGTGTGTCTGCTCTGGTCATGTTCCAGGAGCTCTGTGTCCTTCTTATGCTGGGGACTCCAGACCTGGACAGTATGGGGTCTCATAAGAGCAGAACAGAGGGAGATGCAGGGTCTCTTCAAACCCTGGGCTTGCCCCGCAGAGGTTCCCAGGACTGTCAGGAGTATGGCCTCTGGCTGTTCTCTGTGGGAACCCTGCTCCCTGTGCCACTTTCAGGAGTGCTGCTGCTAAATTGGGCTGGTGGCTGCAGAGGGAAAGGTGGAGGAGTGACCTGTAGCAGCAGCAGGTCTCCCTGGTTGATGGGATTGTGAAAGCAGCTCAGGAAATCGAGCTACCTGAAATGATTGCTCTGTCAGGCCTGGAGGAAGAGGGTAAGAAAAGGTTTCCCAACCCCTTTTTCTTCCATGAGCTCAAAAACCTGGTTGGCTGTGTCTGCCCACCTAGGGCAACCTGCAGGGAGAGTGAGGCAGTGTCTAACCTGTCAAAATACTTGCTGTAGTGTGTGGAAGGGAATTTTCTTACAAAGCAATCCACCACAGCTTTTGGAAATGGAACTCCAGGCCTCTTGGCAAGGTCATCACTGAGCCTCCAAGACATTCTCATGGTGGCTGTGGATGACCTCCCAGGGGAAGGAAGGTTCCCTGGCCCAAAGCTGAAAGACTTGGTACAGGTGAGACTTCTTTGTTAGGAACAATACGAGCAAGCAGCAGGGAGGGGTGCAGAGCTGGGCTGTTTCTTTTGCTACTTAGAGCTGCACACATCTTGAACTCCACTCAGAAAACGCTTTCGTACATCTCAGGTGTTCCCTGGAGTAGCAGCATCACAATAATCTTGATTTTGGGCTTCAGCAAGCCCCAGTTTCGGCAATCTGGAGTTGTCAACAAGAGGGCATCACATGTTGGGGTAGAATGCCTTGATTTTCGCTGCAAGACCACGCAAGAGACCTTGCTGGAGGTTTTGGGCAGGCTCATGCTCCTTTGAGACAGAAGAGCTAGACGGGAGGACTGAGTCATGGAGTATTGCTTAAGATGTTTAACAGGTCCCTTAGACAACAGCTTCCCTTAGAGCTGCCCCATCTTCTGCTGGTGGCCTTGGGTGAGGCCAGCCAGGTGATAAGGGAGCTGCAGGCAGCGCATGCTGAGAAGGATATAAAGGACTTGAAAGAGCCGCCCCACCTTCTGCTGGTGGCTTCAAAAAAGGCCAGTCAGGTGATACGGGAGCGGCCGCCTGTGCTGCCCAGAGGGATATAAAGGAGTGCGAAGAGCCGCCCCACCTTCTGCTGGTGGCTTCAGGTGAGGCCAGTCAGGTGGTAAGGGAGCGGCAGCCAGCGCTTCTGAGAGCGATATAAGGGGCGATATAAGCGCTAGCGATCCGGAGCTCAGCAAGCAGGAAAGTGGCACAGCAGGTAGTGAGGCAGGGGAAGCATGAGGGTCACAGCCAACTTCCAGCTCTGTTTTATGAGCAATGGTCTCCAAAAAAGCAAATCCTGGTGCTTTTACAACGCAGGGTTTGTCCACACAGACGGTACCCTTGAAAAGGGACAGCAAGAGGGACGTAGCTTTTCAGGACTCTGGCTGTGTAGAGTGTCTGAGCCTCGTGTTAGCACCAGAGGACATTGTGGGTGGGGTCTGTGTGCAATGCGAGCAGGTTGCTATGCCTGGTGGCAGAGCGCAAGGAAGAGGTAGAGCGACTAAGAAGTATTAGGGACAGTGAAAGGGAAATTGACTGGTGGAGTCACACGCTTTCCAATCCAAAAGAAGTCCAGAAGGAGATGGTGAAGCCCTGCCCCTCCTTCCATCAGGCAGTTGGAGCAAACCAGGTGGATCGGAGGGAATGGAAACAGGTCCCTCATTGGAGAGGCAAAAGAATCCCCTCCCAACCCCCACCAACTCCCCAGGTGCCCTAGAGAACAGACATGAGGCCCTGGACTCAGAGAATCAGGCAGAGGACAGACAAGAGGAAGATCTGTCTGGAAGGTGTCCTATTTGCCCCCCGTCTACCAGATGGGTTACAACTACAGCTACAAAGAAAAAAAGAAGGGTAGTTGTAGTTGGTGACTCCCTTCTGAGGGGAACTGAGGGCCCTATATGTCGACGGGACCCATCCCACAGGGAGGTCTACTGCCTTCCTGGGGCCCAGGTGAGGGATATTAGTAGGAGACTCCCCCAGCTAATTTGGCCCTCTGATTATTATCCACTGTTGGTAGTCCAGGCTGGCAGCGATGACATTAATGGAAGAAGTACTAGGACAATTAAAAAGGACTTCAAGGCACTGGGTCATTTAGTTGATGGGTCAGGAGCACAGGTGGTGTTCGCCTCAATTACTGCAGTAGCAGAGATGAATGAGGAGAGGAGTAGGAAAACCTATCATATCAATAGGTGGCTAAGGGATTGGTGCCACCAGCAGAAATTTGGGTTTTTTGAGCATGGGCCAAATTTTATCAAACCTTGTCTCTTCAAACCAGATGGGCTTCATCTATCTAGCAGGGGCAAAAGGACTCTAGCCTACAAGTTGGTGGGGCTGATAAGGAGGGCTTTAAACTAGGTTTGAAGGGGGATGGGGTTGAAACCGGGCTCTCCAGAAAGGAGCTCAAGGGTGGACAGCCCAAGTTAAGAGCCAAATCAGCTGAAGTGCATGTACACCAATGCACGCAGCATGGGCAACAAACAGGAGGAGCTGGAAGCCATCGTGCAGCAGGAAAGCTATGATGCAGTCGCTATCGTGGAAACGTGATGGGATGACTCCCATGACTGGAGTGCTGCCATGGGTGGCTGCAGGCTCTTCAGAAGGGACAGGCAGGGTAGGAGAGGTAGAGGGGTAGCTCTATATGTTAGAGAGTGTCTTGACTCTGTAGAAGTTGAAGTCAGTAATGATAAGGTTTAGTGCCTGAGGATCAGAATTGGGGAGAAGGCCAACAAGGCTGATATCCTAGTGGGAGTCTATTACAGACCACCCAATCAGGATGATGAGGGTGATGAATTATTCTACAAGCAACTGGCGGATGTTTCAAAATCATCAGCCCTTGTTCTCATGGGTGACTGTAAGCTGCCAGATGTCTGCTGGGAACTCCACACAGCAGAGAGGAGGCAGTCTAGGAAATTCATAGAGTGTATAGAGGATAATTTCCTGCTCCAGCTGGTAAATGAGCCCACCAGGGATGGAGCCCAGCTTGACCTCCTGTTCACAAAGAGAGAGGGTCTGGTGGGAGATGTGATGGTCAGTGGATGTCTGAGACACTGTGATCATGAATTAATAGAGTTTTCAATGCTCAGGGATGCCTCAAGGAGGGCCGTCAATATAACCTCTACATTGGACTTCTGGAGGGCAGATTTTGGCCTATTCAGAAGACTGATTCTGAGTGTACCCTGGGAAACAGCCCTTGAAAACAAAGGGGTCCAGGGGGGAGGGACATACTTCAAGAAGCAAGTATTGAAAGCACAGGAGCAGCTGTCCCAGTGTGCCAGAAGGTGAGCTGGCAGGGAAGATGACCGGTCTGGCTGAACAGGGAGATTTTGAAAGAAATTAGGGTAAAGAAGAGAGCCTACGGATTATGGAAAAAAGGGCTAACTACTCAAGAAGAATTTAGGAATATAGTTAGGTTGTGTAGAAAGAAAATTAGATAGACAAAGGCACAGCTTGAACTGAATCTCGCCACCTCTGTGAAGGATAACAAGTTCTACTACAGATACATCAATAGCAAAAGGAGGGGCAGGGAAAACCTCCATTCTCTACTGGACATAGGAATATAGTTATCAAAGATGAAGAAAAGGCCGAGGTATTTAACACCTTCTTTGCCTCAGTTTTCAGCAGCAAGACAGGTTGTCCTGAGGACAGCTGGCTTCTGGAGCTTGTAGAAAGAAACAAGAATCTGAACAGCCCCCCTGTAATCCAGAAGGAAACAGTCAGTGACCTCCTGAGCTGCATGGATCCCCACAAATTTATGGGACCAGATGGGATCCACCCAAGGGTGATGAGGGAGCTGGCAGAAGAGCTTGCCAAGCCCCTCTCTATCATCTACCAACAGTCCTGGCTCACGGGGGACATCCCAGATGATTGGAAGTTGGCGAATGTCACGCCAATCCACAAAAAGGGCTGGAAGGAGGACCCAGGAAACTACAGGCCCGTCAGCCTGACCTCAGTGACTGGCAAGGTTATGGAGCAGATCATCGTAGGGGCAATCACACAGCACCTACAGGATGGACAAGGGATCAGACCCAGCCAGCATGGGTTTAGGAAGGGCAGGTCCTGTCTGACAAACCTGATCTCCTTTTATGATTGGGTGACCCACCTGGTGGATGAGGGGAAGGCTGTGGATGTGGTCTACTTGGACTTCAGCAAGGCCTTTGACACCGTCTCCCACAGCATTCTCCTGAAAAAGCTGTCAGCCCACAGCTTGGACAGGGGCACTCTGTGCTGGGTTAGGAACTGGCTGGAGGGCTGGGCCCAGAGAGTGGTGCTGAACGGGGCTGCATCCAGTTGGCGGCCGGTCACCAGTGGTGTCCCCCAGGGATCAGTGTTGGGCCCAGTTCTGTTTAATATCTTTATGGATGATTTAGATGAAGGGATTGAGTCCATCATCAGCAAATTTGCAGATGACACTAAGCTGGGGGGGAGTGTGGATCAGCTGGAAGGCAGGAGGGCTCTGCAGAGGGTCCTGGACAGACTGGAGAGTTGGGCTGATTCCAATGGGATGAGGTTTAACAAGGGTAAGGGCCGGGTCCTGCACTTTGGCCACAACAACCCCATGCAGTGCTACAGGCTGGGCACAGAGTGGCTGGAGAGCAGCCAGGCAGAGAGGGACCTGGGAGTCTGGATTGACAGGAAGCTGAACATGAGCCAGCAATGTGCCCAGGTGGCCAAGAAGGCCAATGGCATCCTGGCCTGTATCAGGAACAGTGTGGCCAGCAGGTCCAAGGAAGTGATTCTGCCCCTGTACTCAGCACTGGTGAGGACACACCTTGAGTACTGTGTCCAGTTCTGGGCCCCTCAGTTCAGGAAGGAGATTGAGGTCCTGGAGTGGGTCCAAAGGAGGGCAACCAGGCTGGTGAAGGGACTCCAGCACAAGTCCTATGAGGAGAGGCTGAGGGAGCTGGGGGTGTTCAGCCTGGAGAAGAGGGGGCACAGGGGAGACCTCATCACTCTCTACAACTCCCTGAAAGGAGGTTGGAACCAGGGGTGGTTGGTCTCTTTTCCCAGGCAACTCTCAGCAAGACAAGAGGGCACGGTCTCAAGTTGTGACAGGGGAGGTTTAGGTTGGATATTAGAATTTCTTTACGGAGAGGGTGATCAGACATTGGAATGGGCTGCCCAGGGAAGTAGTGGATTCTCTGTCCCTGGAGATATTTAAAAAGAGACTGGATATAGCACTTAGTGCCATGGTCTAGTAACTGTGGCGGTAGTGGAGCAAGGGTTGGACTTGATGATCTCAGAGGTCCCTTCCAACCCAGCTGACTCTATGATTCTGTGATTAAGGCGATGAAGCGATCCTCTCAGCAGGCTGGAGGAGGAATTACTCCTGGCTGGGGGATGCGAGTCTCAAGGGGGTGACCATAGCAAGGTGAATGTCTTGCTGCTGCCCAGAAGGATCAGGATACGAGTAAGTGGAGAAGTGAGAAAGGATTAATACACATCCTGCAGCAGAAAGAAGCCTTGCGTGTGTATTTCTAGCCAATGGTTACTGCTGAACTGCTTAGTTCTGGGGTGCTTCTGCCTCTGCATAGTGACCCAGAGGAGCTGAGGATGGGATGCTCATCAGGAGACTCAATGGAGCATAAATACCTCCCGCATCTGTAGCTCAGTGCTGCAAACTGATAGCTGCATGAATATTTAGCATCTGCTACTCTTAGTCCTGAAAGGATTTTCATGCTCGGTCCTCCTGCTCCTCCAGGGATTGTGTCAGTTGGTTCTAGCCAGGAGAAGGCTGGCTGTGGGTGAGGGTGAGGAAGCAGCCACTGTTTTGGGAATCGTGGGCCACTGGGATGTGCCTTTCAGAGGAGGATGGAGGCAAATGGCATCGCTAACAGCTTGTATGCCAGAGAAACCAGAAGAGTGAGGAACAGCTGGCGCTGGGCACTGCTGAAGGCATTTGGGAGGTATGGATCTTTAGAGCTGTGTGGGTAATAAACCACAAAGCTGTTGACAGTTCCTCCACCCTTCCCAAAGCAAGGGAGAGGAGGAAATGAGAAGGTACAACCCTTGCTCCTCCCAGGGGTCAGGAATGGATTCTGACATGGAGCTAAGGACTCGCAGTGGTGGTCAGCATGGCTGTAACGGATGGTTTGAAATGAGATCTGGAACTGGAGGAATAGAGAAAATGTTGAAACCATGTGGAAACCATGAAATGCCTGGGGAAATCTGAAGGAAACAGCATAACATTTAAATGTGTAACTCCATCCGGAAGAGTTGATTAAAATGTCACTGACTCCTAGGAAAAAACAGGTCTTTATGCTGTCCCCTAATGCTACAAGCTGATCTGGAATGATTCAAAAAATCACCTCCTGGAGAGACAAGGTGAATAACTGGGTTGTGAACCAGCTCCAAGAAAAGTAATTGTGGCTCTTCCCATGTCCCCGAGGCCAAGAGGGCTGGTGTGCTGGCTCCTGTCCCTTGCCTATCCCCAGCTTGCTTTGGGTGTGTACTTGTGCCCAGATCTCCCCAGCTCCTGGGATCATCAGAACCTTCTTGTTGTGCTCCAGATTTCTTGAATGGTGCAGAGGCTTTGTAAGCTTTCTGTGACTTGCTCATACTCAAATGAGTGTCTTAAGAGTGTCCCACCAGCTTGGACTATATCTAGGACGATGTCCACATGGCAAATCCCTCACCCCTACCTACCTCCCCTGCCTTAGGAGCTGAGGGTCATCAGGAAACGTGGTTGCCGATACAGGTTGATGGTATAAAGCTCTCTCTGGCAAAGGATCAAAGCAAAGGCCATTAAGATGCAAGGCATCTTCCCCTGGAGATGGAGTTTGTTAATTAAAAATACATTAATAAATCTGATGGTTTGGTCAGAGACACAGTGAAGGAGCAGTCAGGAGCTATTAAGCAGAGTGAGGAGGCAGGACCAGGCAAGTCAGTGTCCTGAGCACTCCTCAGGGACCAGGCTGCCTGGGCCCTGCCTGGGAAAAGTCAGTGAGGTGCTTGTGGATGAGGAAGGAAGGAGATTCTGGGTACTGGGTGGGAAGAACGAGTTGGCCAATGTTCCCAGCATCTGAGTCTGTGCCTCACTGCTCTGATAGCCTTGCTGAAGCCAAAGTGGCCCAAGTAGACCAAGCTTACTGCAGGTTCCTGGCAGAGGCTGTGCTGCAGGTGCAGGGGGAGTGTGGAGCTGCTCCTGTGTGACTCCTCAGGGCTGCACTGCTACCCAATGTCTGTGCTGTGTTCCTTCTTCCCAGCTGTGAATTTTGGCATTGCATCCTCACCTCGTCCCTGCAAGGACTCGTCAAGTAGCTGTACATCTCGGTCAGCTTCGGGGAGCTGAGTGAGCCTGTGAAAGGTTAAGTGGTGTTTCTGTCTCCTGCGTTAATGATGTCCCCAGATGATGCAGGCAGAACATTATTTACTGAGGACACCAAGCAGGCAATCGTTCTTCAGGAGAAAGTGATCAATCTTGTTACGTCTCAGTGATCCCATCACTGGTGCTCACAGCAGCAGCATCAGAGCAGGACTGGTCTTGTTCCAGGGGCAGCGTGGATGGGCTTTGCTTCTGTTAAAGCAGAAGGACACACTGACAAACCAAACACTGTTTTTTGGTGGACCTTCTGGAGGGGTGAACCTTGGGGAGCCTGAACACATATCATCACTGAGGAGGAGTCAGCCAGAGCAGCTGTGTGGTTGAGCTGCCTGGTGGCACGGTGTGAGGCAAAACCCCATGCTCCAGGACACATCTCTTCAGCTCTCAGCCACCTTCTCTGCCTGTGCCAGTAGCTCTGAGGTCAGTGGCTCATGTCCTAGTGACCATGTGGAGCTGAAGAGCCTCAGCCCTGACTCCAGAGAAGGTCCAAAACCTTCTCTGTGACCCAGCACCACTCCTGCAAATATCTAAAGTGTAAAGGTGCAAGACCCTATGGAGTTGGAAGTGGAAAGGGATGAGGATGCAAAGACAAGGCATTGCTCTTGTTGAATTTAGTGACAAGAGAATTCCAGAGCAGGGGTCCCAGGGACAAGGGTAAAAGAAAGGTACCACAATCCACAGTTGTACAGGAGAGGCACACGGATGTACCCCACTAGCTGTAAGCTCCATTTTCTTTAAAAATATTGCAACTCTTCCCTCAAGGCTGGCCTCACCCTTCAGTTTCTACCCTTCATCCTTTGCTGGGAGGTGTGACCTTATCCTCCTTGGGAAGAGTCTTCTTGGCTGGTCAGCAAAGGCGTTTCTGTCTTGTCAACCCACTCAAGCACTTCAGAGGGGGAACGACCATCGATAAATGGATTTTTCTTGGCTCAAGCCCTGCCCGGTTTACTTCTTTGATAATTTAGTGTGCCATTTCCTGATGTGCTTCTCAAATGGATAGCAGGGAGCTGGCAAGAGAGGAGCCAGATCTTGTCTACAGAGATGGGGGTCATGTCCTGGTGGAGGAGGGGATGTAGCAGCGTGTCACTGAGTGCAACCTATGTGCAGCCCGGAGAGGATTGTTGTTAATTGAATTGAAGAAGACAAATGGCCATTAGTTCAGTCTCCAAAGGACAATAACTGCACTAATAATGAAGCTGAACTCCCTAATCCTCATCTCTACTAGCTGTGAAGTTATGTAATTGATGGAATATCATTAAGTGAGAGGAAAATGTCCAAATACAGGTAGGAGAGAGTTTAGAGAATTTGCTGAGATCTGATGCTTACAGCAAAACTTCAGAGCCAGCTTTTCTGAAGCACAGAGACCTTCAAGTCTCATTTTTTATCCTTCCCTTCTTTTATTTTTTTTTAAAGACAGAATTACATTCCAGGCAGTGATTGCAGTGACATTAAGCTCAAGTGATCAAAAACTGTTTTGCTGCACCAACGTCAGCTGTTGAAGGGACAAGTGGCTGTGATAAATGTTTGATACCTGCCCATCTTCCTTGATATGGATCCCAAGAGGAAGACAGGAGGCAATCTGATCAGCTCAGCAATTCCCCTGGCATTCCTGTGGCCTCTGAAGATGTATTTCTGAAAGAGCTTTTCAGGGGAGGATCACACCTGACGTGGCTTTGACAAGCAGCCTTTGGCCATGGCTGTGGGGCAGAGAAGGTTTTCCTTCAGAAAATGCCAGTTTGTCATAATTGAACCTTTTGACAAGTTCTGAAGACAGTTCAGAAGTTTTCAGAAGAAGAAGAAGGGAAAAAGCCTTCTATTATTAACATTGGCTGGAATTAGAGCAGCAAGCAATCTGTGCCTCTTGTCCCAAAATCCTTCCAGCCCACAGAGGGTGAACCTGGCACATCTGGGAGCTCCAGACTCAACTCCTGATGATGATAAATGAATTTATCATCATGGGGATGATGATACAATGACTTGTGCCCTGCCAGCAGCCACACATCCTCTGCTCATTGCAAAACATGGCGTGGAGCCCTCCCATCCTCAGGAGCACCTCCTGGCAACTGAGAGCTGCTGGCAGGTGGTGAGGTGCACAGGTAAATTTGCTTCCCTGGAAGCAGCAACATTGCTGCTATTCCAAGAAAACCTTATGCACAGTCTTCCATAACAATCACGGTCTCATAACTGTGTGCTCTCTGATAACATCACCTAAGTGATTTCCCCTAGGCAATCAGGTTAAGTCATGGGAAACAATTTCTATTTTTAATAACATTTTTGCTAAATATCCTGTCCCTGACTTTCCCCAAGGGCTCAGAATCCATGTTCAATAAGGGGGATTTAAAAAGGCTTCAATAATAAATATCATACCGCCATTCTTCTGTGCTTGTAACTATTCATGCTTGAGTGAACTCCCTGATCTTTTTATGGGTCCGTTGAAATATATTGCACAAGTCAAGGGCAGGCCTGGTTTTAAGCTGCTTCTCTTCCCCTCCTGTCATTCTTTTTATCTCTAGCTAACAGTCTGGATAATGTGCTCCTGGTGTTGGATTTGTCTGTGGACAACCAAAGCCCAGAGAGCAACACACAACCTTGCTGTGCCTGGGGAGAGGGGAGCCCAAGGGGCTCAGGAGTATCCACTTTTGTCTCCAGAAGAGCCCCTGACTGAGTGATGGTCTGAGCTACAGCACCCCTGGGAGACCTCCCCAGGATGAGGAGCTACCCACCAGCCCTACCTCCAGTCTTCCTCATCGAGCTTGGTGGAGAGCCACCACCAAGGACTTCTTACCCCACTTGGAAAGAATGCAAAATACTTCTAAATATCCTTTCAGCCCAGCCCCATAGTTGTCCTGTGAAGGAAAATATTCCTTCCACAGTCCTTCTATTTACTCTTAGGTTTCAAACAATCTGTAACTTCCTTCTCTGCAGTTCCTTTAGGGACTCCCCAAGAAGCCAACCTGCTCTCTCTGAAATTCTCAGGGCCCTGTGGGCATTCATGGCCCCGGACAGCTTCACCTGGGACCTCCCCACCCATCTTCTGCCCACTGCTCCACCAGCTCCATTTAAGTTCAGGTTTGGCTTGAAGTCCTCTGCTGGTGTCAGCTCCCTCTCATCTGATTCTGTTGCAGAACCTCTGTTGCTTCTTCCCCTGAGCGTTTTTTTTGTCCTCTTGAGCCACTGTGTTGTCTCTGACCCCTTTCACCCCAGGGCTTTCTTCTCCTGAGCAGCCAGGCTTCTGTTCCTGTCCTCAGCTTTTCCTGGTGAGTGAGCTTGCATCTGCTGGAGCCAGTGAAGTCCTTGGTTGACTCAGTAGCAGAACTGAGGGAGTTTGCCCTCTGAGCATGACAGGCAGAAAGATGGGAATTTCTGAACTAATTTGTTGTAAACAATGATCCATAATAGGTCACTTCTCTCTTCAGCAACTCAGCGATCAAATCCATCAGAGTCATGAGTGTAATTGGACTCCTGGCAATTAGCACTGTCAGTGCCATAGAGTCTGGAGGGCCCTTCCAGTGATTTCCATCATACTGCTTTGGAATTTTTTTGGGGGGGTCTTTTGGCTGAGCTGGTTGAGCTCAGGAGTCCTGCTGCCTTGCCCAAGGGTGCTGGAACACCCAAAGGTTTGAAGCCTCTAAAACTGAAAGCCCTTTGGTAAGGAGAAGGCATAGGGTACCCTGATGATGGTGAAGAGGGCAGCCTAGGACTGATTCCCACTTAGTCCTGGAGTCTGTCTGCTGTGTTAAAGCAAAGTGAGGTGCCACAGAAATGTTCTTTCATTTTGAGAGAGACACCAGCTGATGATGGCTCAAAGCAGGGGCTGTTCCTGGGGGTCTTGGTGGCTCTGCTGTGCTTTGGCATTGCCATGAAGGAGAAGATGTCACTTGGAAGCAAAGTAGGAACCCTTTCCTGCTGCCTGGCTTGTATGAGATGTCAGAGTGGGGCTGGGAACCTCCTTAGGGCAAGTATCCCTGCCCACCCTCATCATGGCAATTGTGACATACAAACTGCTGGAGGTTGGAGATGCAAAAATGAAGTTACTAATGATTTTATTTTATCCAAGCCAAGAACTACCACCACCAAAGCTATCACAGCATGGGACCCTGATCAGGATCATGTGTGAGATGGGTCTGTCCTTCCAGCAGGTAAGAATGGGTTTTGTTCATGCCTTTAGTTTCAGTTCATGTGAAGAAGTAGAATTTCTCCTAGGTGAAAGAGGGGAAAAAAACAGACTTACTAGAAAAAATAGATTCCCAAACAGGACAAAAATAATTTGACTTCTTGAATGAAAATGTTTCTAATGGTAGGTCGGAAAGCATGACAGAGCTCTTTGAATTCAAGCTACAGAGCAGAAACTTTGCCAAGATCAGCCTTTGCCTAAAGAGTTTGGGCTGGGGCCAAACGTGGAGGCCTTCTGCCACCTCAGCGGGCAGGTCTCTGGGGATAGCTGCAGATTGCCTTGCTGAGATTCTCAGGAGTGGCCAGTGATGACTGAAGGTCTGTTTGAGATAGCTCAGACCTCTCACCTTGAAAATCAGGGACTTTCATTTCATTGCCAGTTGGACCATTAAGTATCGAAGCCCATAAAATCATTCGTCCTCTTCTGCTGTGGCCTCTTCATTCAGCCTCCCCCTATCCTGCCTTATAAACTCTTCCCTCCAATAGGCTTTGGCTGAGGTACTTTGGAGTTCAGCCACAGATACATTATTTTTATCTATCCTGCTATTTTGCTTGGTTTTTCAACCTCCAAGATCATGTTTTTAGCTGTAGTTTGAACACTGAGGCTGTGAATCAGAGGCTTTTTATTTCACTGGTGGGTTTCCCCTCACTCCTGTGTATTAAACGAAGCCTTGCCTAGAACACAATAATCACAAATATCCTTTGTCTTTCCTGTTAGCATGTGGTGATCTCTTTGCCTGTGTGAGAGAGCAGTTTTGCAGTCCCATCACCCAGCGTCCCCAATATCTCCACAATATCCCAGCTAGTTATGTGGTGTTTCTGTTTCATTTCAGTAGGATCATTTTCCTGCAGGCCTTATTTTAGGAGGAAAGTAGATGATCTTAAGTTTCATTTTGCTGTTAATTTGTCAATATATGTTCTTTTTTTCCAAGGGATTAAGCCCACCCAAGTCTGGCTTTCTACAGAAGTGCCAGGAAAAATCTGTGCTGCAGATGTACGTGCTGGTACCATCAGCATGAGTGGAGCTGGCTGGATTGAACCAGGGGAGTACAAAACCTCTCTTTGATTGAAAAAAACCCAACAAGCCCTTACTTTCAGGATGACAAAGCTTATTGTCATCAGTGGGGAACTGTTTCAGAGCTCTGTCTTTTCCATACTCTCCTACCTAAAGCTTGCTAATACAATGGGCTTTACTGAAAAAATAGATTCAAAGGTAGTCATACAGAAAGTGCTGTGGGTGTTGGTGGAGAAGACTTAATTTTTGAAATGAGGTGTCATTTTTTGGAGGGATGCAGTTGGAAAATCAAAGTCACTTACAGGAAGGCTGGAGAGGGACTGTTTGCAAGGGCCTGGAGTGATAAAACGAGGGTCAATGGCTTTAAATTAGAGAAGAGTAGATCTAGATTGGATGTTAGGAACAAGTTCTAGAGAACAATGGACCAGGTTGTCCAGGGAGGTGGTTGAGACCTCATCCCTGGAGATACTCAGGGTGAGGCTTGAGGAGGCTCTGAGCAACCTGATCTAGCTGAGGGTATCCCTGCTTACTGCAAGGGCGTTGGGCTAGGTGACCTTCAGAGGTCCTGTCCAACCCAAATCATTCTGTGATTCTATGTTTGGAGACCTCCAGTAACACCATCTCCAGGGTGGCCTGTTGGTCCATCACTGGAATTGTGTGTTCCAGTGATGGAATTCCATCACTGGAATTCCAACTGGAATTGGAATTCCTCAACTGGAATCTTGAGGTCCAGTTTTCTAGTTCACATCATTTTTAGCCTCTTCACCATGGCCCTTTGGGCCCACTCTCCAAAGGTGATGTAGGGAACATGGAATATTTCTCCTGAAGTTGGGAGGAAATCCCAATCCTTGCTGTGCAAGGGAGATGGACAGGGGAGGAGAAGTCATAGAGGCACTCATGTTAGCTCGTGATGAAAGAGGCTAAGATGTATGCTTGGAGAAATCCCCACTGCTCACAGAAGAAAATTGTTATCTGCCAGCTCTGGTGGCTCTTGGTCCCTCTCACAGGGGAAATAGATCTCTGTTGGCAGCAGAAAACCCGGGCTTGGCTCTTGTCAGTGTTAAAGCAAGCTGTGAAGCTGAAGTCCATCATCAGTGAGAAATACCTTTCTAAGAGGGAAAAAAAAATCCTTTTAAAAAAGAAAAAGGAGTGCAGCTGCTCTTCTTTTCAATCTGTCTATAGCCTAAGGTCTTGCCGAGGGGGTGAAAACCATTTCAAAAGCTGGAAGAAAGTTTTGCTTTCATCAAGGGTGGCAACAGAGCAGACTGAAAACCCTTAAGCATGTGGTTTGTTTGATATTAAAGCACTTCTTAGACAAAAATGGCTTTAGTGAGAGAATATGGATCACTTATCCTAATGAAGGAGTGTTTGCCCTGGTTGGAAGGAGGTTCTCTGATGGCTGCAGGACATGGGCACTGGACCTTGGACCTCCTGTGGTCAGGAGAAGCAGCAGGAGCTGGACCTGCCTTTTCAAGCCTTGTTGGCCAGTTCAGGACAGCCATGGAAAAGTGGAGCCTGAGCAGACAAGGCAGGAAGACAAACACTTGACAAACATGGGCTTGGACTTGCAGGGCTACCACTGGTGCTGGGTCATGCACAAGGGAAAACTTGATGCTTTTCTGTGTGCTCCTTTCCTTCTTTTTCCTTGGCCTCTCCTTTGCAAAAGGCAGTGGAGTGATTTTTTGAGGACCTGTGACTACCACCCCCCCCACTGGTCCAAGCCCTGACATGTGCATTCAACCACCCAGCTGGAGCTTGGAGCTGCCTTCTCACCAGGGACTCATTTGGTGACCCATCTTTTCTGCAGTGCTGCTTGTAGAAAGCACAGTTCCTGAGCACAGTTCCTGAGCTCACATGCACAGAGGAGAATGTTTCCAGCTGCAGTCCCAGGCCAAGGAAGATGCAGCATTTGATGATTATTTTACTCTCTCCCTTTTTTTTAAGCTGCTCTCCTTGCTCTTCTGATTTGACTGAAGATTTCTCAACCTCTGGGAGCAGCGCTGCCGATTCTTCCCTCACCTTATCAGCCAGGTGCCTGCTCACCTATTTACTCTGGAGTGTGTCTTCTTTAAAAAGGTTTAAGCATTTAATGTGGCACCACTTGGACTTTTCTGGGGCGAAAGCATCCAGAACATTTTTAAGATTGGGCCAGGAAAATTGTTCTGTCTGAATTTACTGAATTTGCTAGGCTGCTTAGAATATTTTAGGGAAATATTAACGTGGATTCTTGGAAGAGGCAGCCCAAGGAGGCAGAGATACTGAGACATTCCAGGAGTCCATTGTAAAACAAGGCATGAAAATTTGCCAGGGAGAATATCTTCTCTTAACCTAGCCAGATCACTCCAGAATAAAGAAGTAGTTATTAATATTAAAGTCAAGTGTTACCCGATGCTGTAATCCCTGCTGAATTCAAATGCTCTCAAAGAATACAGAATTCAGAGGGATAGTTACGGCTGCTAAAAAGGGAAATGTCCCCGTTGGATCAGGTATGAAACCTGAGAAAAAATATCCTGTTGGTGCTGTCCCGAAGTCCATTAATTATGAACTATGGTTTTGTAAAGAAACAGGCTACAGGCTTTTTTGCTTTTTTTTTTTTTTTTTTTTTTTTTTTTTTTTTTTTACTGTACTAGAGCTGAAATCTGAAAGAGTCTCTTTTCAGAGAGAGAATTTTCACTCTTTTGGAATCAGGGGGAGGAGAAAAACTTAAAAAAATAATGCTAATGATAAGGTGAATTACATTTTTCATGACTCTAAGGTTCTGTTCCCAAGGAAGACAGAGAGCATCCCCCGACCAGTGCAGCATCCCCAGCCTGCTGACAAGGCCAGGTAAGAGCTTTTCTTTCCCCCTGCCTCAGTTTCCCCAGGAGCAAACTTGAAGTCATGGGGACCAACTTAAACTGGGGAAAGCAATAGTGCTTATTGTCACCTCTAAACTGAACAGGTTGCTTCTTTTGTGCTAATCCACCCGCCAGAGGAAAGGTCACTCCAGTTGTAGGAGTGAGATGCTATTTTTAAGCGTAAAGATTATTATTGAAGTAGAAATGGAAAAATAATCTGAAAAGAGGAATTGGAAACACAACACAAGATGTTACCCATATTTTTCACTGAAAACAAGAAATTGCTTAAATCTTGACAGCATCCTTCCTCCTACAAGGATGGATTTTTATACCAGTGCATTATTAATAGCCACATCAAGGCGTGACGCACAGGAGAGATGATCTGGTAAACAGAGGCTGGTTGTGATATTGCCATCTTACAGAAACTTTATTTCTGATGGGCCAAGTATTTCTACCAGTTTGGGATTTTTTTTCTCTTTTTCTTTTTCAATTAGGATGTTTGAAATGGCTTCCAAAAAAATGCCCATGTGTTCTCAGTGCAAACGTTTGGAGGATGTCTATGGTGTCCACAGAAACAACATCCTTTCTCCACCTCTGCAAGTCACCATGGAAAGTCAAAAATACCTCACTGGAGATGGAAGGGTGTTTGATGTGATTCAGGAGGGGGTTGGTTTTGATCGGTGTGTCACTGGTCTCCCCTGGGGGCTTGAATCTGAGGGAACAAGTGCCAGAGCAGAAACATCCACCTTGTTTTTCCTAGAATCACAGACTGGTTGGGGTTGGAAGGGACCTTAAAGATCACCCAGGTCCAATCCCCTGCCATAGGACACCTCCCACCAGCCCAGGTTGCTCCAAGTCCCATCCAACCTGGCCTTGAACACTTCCAAGGAGGGGGCAGCCACAGCTTCCTTGGGGAATCACCCAGTGTCTCACCACTCTCAAGGTAAAGAATTTCCTCCTAATATCTAATCTAAATCTCCCCTCATTCAGTTTTAAACCATTGCCCCATGTCCTCTCACTGCATACTCATGTCAAAAGCCCTACCCCAGCTGCCTTTGCCCTTCAAGATATTGGAAGGTAGCAACCTTCCAATTGGAAGGTGCTATAGGGTCACCTGGGAGCCTCCTCTTCTCCAGGCTGAACAACTCCAGTCCCTCAGCCTGTCTTCACAGGGAGGTGCTCAGCCCTCTGAGCATTTGAGTGGCTCTGCTCTGGACACGTTCCAGGAGCTCTGTGTCCTTCTGATGTTGGGGACTCCAGAACTGCACACAGTTACTGCAGGTGGGGTCTCACAAGAGCAGAGCAGAGGGGGAGAATCCCCTCCTCAACTGCCTGGCCATGGGTCTTTGGTGCAGCCAAACACACAGTTGGTTTTCTGGCCTGCAAGTGCACATGGACAGCCCCCTTTTGTGGGAGGTGTTCTGGTCTGGGGACTTCTCTTAAAATAGAAATGCTTCTGGAAACGTAAACTCAAGTTCAACTGACACCTTCTGTCCAGATTTTCTGGGGTAAAAAAGCAATCCTGGAAGGAGCCAGTTGTTACCCATTCATATCCTGGGAGCAAGGTGGTAGGCTGGGCAGAGATGATGCAGGAGGTGCCAAATCCAGCCATGACTCTACCAAGAGGAGTAAGACCACTCTCTCTTTCCAGCTTGTTCATCCTGAAGTGCTGCCCCACCTCTAAATGTTGCCCAGTCCTTCCAAAATCACCAGATCCATAATGCTTTCAAGACAGCCAGAGGCAGGAGGTGCTGGAGGCACGGAGAAATGTGGTTTGGATGTGTCCTGGAGAGTAATTTTTCAAAGTGAAGATTCCCAGGTAAGTTTTGGTACCACCTTTACCATGAAACTCTCCCCCACTCATGCCCCTGTGCCCTGTCTGCCTTGCGGTTACCCGAACAGGTGTAAAATCTGCCTTGGTGAACAGATTTGGGGTTGTTTTTGCAGACACCTGCTACCAGGTGCAGTGTTTTCCTGCTGAAGGTACCACTGCTGCCTTCTGACGTGATTTATGGTGCTAAGCCCTCAGCTTGAGTAAAATCTGCTGGAAGCTCAGACCTCCAAATTAGGTGCCAAAGAGCAATGAAGCAGGAAAAGCCCCAAATCCAGGGAAAACCTGGAAACAGGGAACTGCTGCTTGTTTCTCTGCCCCAAAGTGTAAAGCCCACCGGGCCAGGAGTGGGGCTTTGCAGGGAGATGCTCAGGACCTGTACATGCCCCAGCAGTCCAGCAGCCTGGCTCTGAGCAAGGAGCCAAATTCCTCCCTTTCACAGGCTGCAGCAGTTCCCAAGCAGCTGCAGAGGCTGCTTGTTCACAGCCAAGGTGTTTGCTGCAAATAACAGGTGTCATTTCTGCTCCTGGATGTGAATTCTGTGAGTTGTCATCTTGGCTGTCTCTTTTTTTTTTTTTTTTTTTTTTTAATTTATTTATTATTTAAAAGACAGAGAACAAATAAGAGAAAATGAACTGCAAATAATGACTAACAGCACTTCCAGTCCAAATATTTGTTCACATAATCGTGTGGAAACTTTGAAGAGCTGTGAATGGTTCCAGCGCTGTTTGTGTTACAGGTTGGCCCAAAGACAGTCAAGATGCTCTTCTCCCAGTGTCAGAAGAGCCTTTCCCACTGGGATTCATAGAACCCTAGACTGGTTTGTGTTGGAAGGGACCTTAAAGTTCACCCAGTCCCAACCCCCTGCATGGGCAGGGACACCTCCCACCAGCCCAGGTTGCTCCAAGCCCCATCCAACCTTACCTGAGACACTGCCAGGGATGGGGCAGCCACAGCTTCTCTGGGCAACCTGGGCCAGGGGCTTAGCACCCTCAAATTAAAGAATTTCTTCCTAATGTCCAACTTAAGTCTTCCCCCTTCAAGTTTTAAACCCTTTCCCCTTGTCCTCTCGCTACACATCCATGCAAACATCCCTCCCCCAGCTTCCTTGTAGGCCTTTCCCAAGGATAATTTGCCACTTGCAAGAGAAGCAAGCTTGAAGTGTGAGGTTTTGGAGATCTTTTCTTTAAATATAATTAATGATTTTGCTTCTTGTAATTAAGGAGATGCAATTAAGAGTGATACAAATAGAGAGGCAGCTTTTTGGTGTTTACAGAAGAACATTGGCTGTGCAGCTGAGGATGTATTGTCATTGGTGACCAGGCATTTCTTGGCCATTAAAATATCAAGAGATGCTCTACAGCATTGGGTGCTGTTAATTTGTAACCAAATGTAGCCCAGATAGCAGGTGGCATTTCTACAGTTCCCACAGGAATATATCCCAAAACAGGAGATTAAATTATTCAGCTCTTTCTATTAGACCAAAGGAGTGGGGGAAAAGGAGAAAGGAGGGGGGAAATGTTTCCTCTCTTTTAAATTTAATATTTTTGCTTACAAGTGTTAAGGTGTTTTGCAGAAATTAGGAGGAGTTAAAAAACAGAGGAACAGGGCAATATAATTTTCTCCTCATTGCCAACATATTCTCTTTGAATCCCTAACTTTTGTCCATCAGAAAACACACAGGAGTTGTTACTGCATTATTGCTGGTGAAAGCTTTTTGTTGGGAGAAGCTTTTTCTTTCTTGTTCCCTCCACCAGTTTTAAGGATTCATTGAGATTATTCACTGCTGCTGGTACTTGGTCTCATCCCAGCAAGATACTGGTATGCTGCTGGGCTGGCCTTTCTCTAGCATGCAGGGAGGTGTGTTGGTGCTTGTATCTTTCTTACAGCCAGGGTGCCTTGACACAGAGAGTGGTTTCTCTCTATCTCCTAAGGGTTGTTTTGCTGTATTGTAGCCCTTGCACTGCGTTGGCTAAATCTACAATGAGCGTTAATGAGATTTGTTCAGGATGAGAAGCTGAGCTTGACAGATGGGCAAGGACAGTGTCCTGGGTTTTGGCATAGCTGGGGTGGAAGGAATAATTCTTGCAGGATGGTTTCTGCTTGTGTGAGCATTTTCAGAGCATCTTTAGAAGTGCCAGCCTCTCTTCTCTCCTGTGTTTTCTCTTTGTAAATCCTGGCTGAAGGCAGATTTCAGCTCAAACATAAATCTTCCTTTGACCTGAACAGCTCAGGGCAAATCTGGGATCAACCCCCTGAAGTGGCTTCATTGCCATTATAAATTTAATCCAGAGCTTTTCCTGAAAATAAACATCTACCCTTCAAAGTGATCCTGCTTGAAAGCAGAATTGCCCAAACTTGAAGGTCTTGGACATGATGAACCTGAAAAATACTGAGGTGTTTGGACAGCCACGTCCCTCTCAGCTTGCTCTGGAAGTGATCCACCCATCCTGGAGAAGCACTGTCAGCAAAGCAGAGATTTCACAGGATCACAGAATGATTTGAGTTAAAAAGGACAATTGAAGGTCATCTAGACAACCCCCTTACAGGTAGATATTCAACTAGATCAGGTTGCCTATCCAGCCTGACCTTGAACGTTTTCATGGATGAGACATCTACCACCTGTCTGGGCAAGCTGGGCCAGTGTTTCCCCACCCTCCTCGTAGAAGTTGCCTCCAAATATCTGGTCTAAGTCTGCTCTCTTTTAGTTTAACAGGTCCTGCTAAAAAGTTTGTCCTCATCTTTCTTACGGTTTCCTTTTAGTACTGTAAAGCCACCAGAAGGTCTCCCTCCCCGGAGTCTTCTCCAGGCTGAACAACCCCAGAGAGGGGATGCAGAGGCTTCTGTTTCCCTCTCCTTAGGGATGGAGTGACATTGCCAAAGAGGCCCCAGAATCCCCAAGGTGATGCTTCCCATCAGTCTCCCTAGTGCATCCTATAGGAGAATGAAGCAGAGAAATCCAGAGGCGATGTTTGGCTTTGAGCTTGCAAGATGCCTCCTCCTGTGGTCACCCTGGCACTGAAGGAGAAATTTTCTTAACTGCCCAGCATTGCCCCATTCTGGTTTGTCCTCAGTAGCTGCTGTCTGAATGGTTTCATGCAGTGGCCTTGCTCTGCCATGCCATGGAGATGGTGGTGGGCAGGGAGCAGCGTGCCAGTGGGGACACAATCCCTTTGCTCAGGAGAGCCCAGGAGCCTCCTCATCCTGGCAAGAAGGGCTCACCATGAGCAAGCAAAGTGACAAGAGCCTAATAAATTATGGCAGGGCACCACTCTCAGCAGGGAGGGCTCTGGATGTGGGCCAGGTTGTCCTTCCCATCCCCTCTTTTCATCAGTTCCCTCCCACCCTACTCCTTTTCATTCATCTCCTCTCTTCCATGGGCTAATTCATGCTTTTCCAGGCACTTTTTATCACTGCCACATTTGGGTTGGGGTTGTGTTTTTTTCTGCTCACCCTTGATCCATAGCAAGGGAACCAGAGTGTCAATTGGTGGGGGCCAGGGTGGCAGATGGTTGGGTTTGGGCTCATCCATCACCAGTGCCGGCAGCGCCGGGGCGGCCATGGGGCCACCACTGCCTCTGGCAGAAGGGTTGAGCTTGAATAGGGAATTGGTGGTGAAGAGGAGGCATTTATCACTGCTGATGAGGAGGAGAAGGCTGGGGCTGCACTAATGCCACTGTGAAGGATGAATTCATCGTGTTTGGTTTTTTTTTTCTTTTCTCTTTCTTTTTTTTTTTTTTTTTTTAATTCATCCTGTTTTGATCAACACTTGTAGCACTCTCACATGCGAAGCAGACAGGAAGTTAGAGCAGAAACCTTCCCACCAGCCAAGCTGCCAAGAAGCAGCCAAGCTGTGCTGAGACCTATGCTGCTCCTGCCATTGTCATCCCTGAAGTGTTGAAGGCCAGGTTGGATGAGGCTTGGAGTAACCCAGGCTAGTAGAAGGCAGCCCTAGCCCATGGCAGAGGGGTAGGAACTAATTGATCTTTAAGGTCCCTACCAACCCAAACTATTTGGGGGTTATATCAAAGTCAAAGGGTGCAAAAATTTCCACCACTGCCCCCTGCCCTGGTGAGGGCTCTGGCATCCATCTGTGTTAGATCCATGAGGTGCCCTCAGCAGGCAGACAGCCCTGCTCTGCAAAAAGGCAGATGCCCTTTGAATTGAGCCAGTTTTCCAGTCTACACCCCCCCCCCCCAGATCCTATTTCCAGCAGAGACAAACAACTGGAACAAGGCTTTGCTCCTGCTGTATCCCAGCCAAGAAATCCCCAGTGGCTTTGTGGCTCTAGGGACTCCTCCTGCTGACTGTCCCACCTGCAGGACCAAGTGGCAGCATAGCTCGGAGCCTGCTCCCAGGAATTTTGGTATTCCCAGTTACTTTTGCCTTGCTGGAGTTTGCTGTGGTTGGGCTTGATGTAAACGTAAAAGTGACCCCAAAGCAAAGAGCAAAAGAAGAGAAAATAATTGAAATAATTGGGGGTGGGGGAGCAGGGGGGAAGGGGAGTGGTGGAAAAAAAAAATCATGTTTTTTTGTTTGGGTTGGGTTGGTTTTTCCAGACATTTTAAGAATCCAGACAGTTCTGAAGCTGGTTTATGAAATTTTTCAGTTTCTTTTTAGAGAACTCTCTGCTTTCTCCCCCCTGTCCCTTCAATTTAAGCATTAAAAAAAATATTTTTTAAAGGGGCTGTCTTGGCTCGCTGAACAGAACGACTTTGCCTGTTGAAGTTCTCTTACATCTGTGTTTAGGTAAGAGGTGGTAACTAAAAGCTTTATAATGGCAATTGGCAGGACTGAACAAGTCTTATTTGCAACAAAATTTTAGGTTTCAGCTGTGATTTAAAAAAATTAATAAATATCCTAAATGCTGCTATTCAAAATGCTTCTCAGAGGGCCAGTGGTTCTGGGGTGGTTTCAAGCAGGAATCTTCAAAGACTTTGAATTCCTCCCATCCCTGTGCTCTGCTGCAAATCCTTCCTCCACCCAACCTCAGCCATGCAAAACTCAGCTTTTAAGCCTAAATTGGCTTTCATGGTTCCCTTGCATTTCGGAGGGAGGTTGGCACCAGCAGCACTGATCTCTTCTGTGACAAAACTCAAGAAGCTCCATTGCCAGACGACCAAGTTGATGGCAAGGCACATCTGACCTCTTCTCACTGTCTCTTCTCATATTTTGAGTAAAATGTTCTGATTTTCTTTGCTACCTGCCCTGTCAGCACTTGCTTTGCTCTAACAGTGGAGCAAACAGGGGAAGGATCTGGAGCACAAAGAGCAGCTGGAGGTGTTCAGCCTGGAGACAAGGAGGCTGAGGAGAGACATCCTGGCTTTCTGCAACTGCGTGGATGAGGTCAGAGCATTGGAGGGGTTGGTCTTTTCTGCAAAATTACGAGTGATAGGATGAGGGGAAATAGTCTCAAGTTGTGCCAGGGGAGGTTTAGGTTGGAGCTTGGGAACAATTTCTTCCTGGAAAGGATTGTCAGGCCCTGGCCCAGGATGCCCAGAGTAGAGATGGAGTCCCCATCCCTGGAGGGGTTTCAAAGTCACGGACATGTGGTGCTGAGGGCCATGGGTTAGTGGTGGCCTTGGCAGTGCTGGGAGAATGGTGGGACTTGATGATCTTAAAAGGTCTTTTCCAACCACAAGCAATGTGATGATTCTGCTTGAAGCCATTCTGGCCAAGGCAGGAAGGGCTGTTCCTCTCTGAACACCCATTTAGTGTTCTTTGCTTTGACTTTCTGGATCACAACTTTGGCTTCACCCAGGCTCTAAGTTATTCATTCTGCACAGGCTGCAGGGACAGTTGTATTCATTCCTCTTCTTAGTCATGGAATCTTTTGACATTTCCCTGTGTCTGCTGCAGTTCAGTGCTGTCTTGACATAAATAGCTGGTAGAGGTCCAGGAGCTCTTACCTGGGATACATTTCTCCAGTTGTCTGAGTCTTTCTTCATCTGCATCTTGGGCTACATGGGGGTTTGATTTTAGGGAGGTTTTTGTGTTCTTTTAGGCAAAGAGGAGCCACAGGATCAGAATTCCAGCAGTTTACACCCACCATCCTCTGTGCTGGGTTATCTTTTGGACACAGGCTTTCAGTTTTCGGTCAAATAATAGAAAAAAATCTCCGATTCCTAGAGGGAGGGTGGGGGAAAATCCCCCTATTCAATGAAATATTCCAGTAGGTAGTAATTTGGGAGGGATTTCCATCTGGGAAGAAAAGCAGTTCTCAACTTTGGGAAGAGGGAGATTTTCTTGCTGTCCTTCTCAGCTTTGTGGGTTTGTTATTTATGGGAATTTCTTATTATTGCTTGTGAGATGTTTGGCTTCTACTAAACATAATCTTGTAGGAGGAGGCTGTGCTTTCCTTTCAGCTCAGGTTTTGGCATTTCCCACATCCCTGGAGGGTTGTTTCAAGGCCCGTTTGAAAGACAGAGAGGGAGGTAAGTGTCACTCTTAAAAACCATTCCCTCATCCATGAGATCTTGTGAAAACCAACCCAGCTGCCAGGTGGGACAGCCCTGGTACCTGTCTTCCCTTCTCATCTTCCCATTCCAGATGTTCTGTGGAGAATCAGAGCATCAAGAGTAAAAGTCAATGACTCCAAAGGTCACCTAGCCCAACCCCCCTGCAGTCAGCAGGGACACCCTCAACTAGATCAGGTTGCTCAGAGCCTCCTCAAACCTCTCTTTGAATATCTCCAGGGATGAGGCCTCCCTGGGCAACCTGCTCCATCTTTCCACTGCCCTCATGGTGAAGAACTTGTTCCTAACATCCAGTCTGGTTTGCAGCCTGCCACCCAAAGGATGGACCTCTGCATCTGAGCTTTAACCATGAGTTAGCAGAACCAGGGCTACCTACCCCAGCTGTGGAGCTGCCCATCCTACCTAAACCCTGGGAGAAGTTAAGACCTAACTGGCTTTTCAGCAGGTAAGAAGAGTTATTGTGGTTAGGAGCCCTGGTGGTGCCATGGTCTATTAAATAACTGATTTTTAGCTAAAATTTCAGCTTAAATGTGAACAGGTTATCACACAGCTGCCTGCTATAAAGCTCTTGAGCTATCCCTGAAGCATCTGGCTGCAAGCAGAGGTGGGGCTTTGGGCTGGATGGAGCCTCTGCCAGGCAACACCCCTGGGGAGTGCAGACCAGGGCAAACTCCAGAAAAGAAATTGTCTGCTCCAAATTATGCTCATTGACAAACAACCCTGTTAAAAATCAATATGGTTATGTCCCTGATGTCAGCAGTTCTCATTCTTCAAAAAATATGAATTCTTGCTTTCACTTGGATGTTTGGTATTTTTAGCACAACTTGCTTGCACGCTTTCCATGGATGGGGCCTTGAGCAACCTGGTCTAATGGGAGGTGTTGGATCTTGATGATCTTTAGGTCCCTTCAAACCCAAACCATTCTATGATTATTAAAAAGTGCAGAGGATTTGATATTTTGAGGTGAGTGGTGAGCACATATGGTTGGGGGCGGGGGACAGCCAGGCTGGGTGAGTGATGCTTTTGGAGCAGAGATTGGCATTTCAAAGTGCCCACACCCAAAACCAAACCCTGGGGTGGCTCAGCCCAGGCTGTTCCCATGCCCTTAGCACCCCATGCAACTGAGAGTAACAGTTTCTGATTTTTTTTGGTGTGATTTTTGTGTCTGTCTTTTTTTGAATTGGAAACTTCTAAGCAACAGGTTCCTGTTTCTTCTCACATATGCCTCACATATTTGCCTTTTGTTATTTTGGCTAAAGCTATCCTCCCAGGACCCTACCAGCACACCAAGCAGCATATGGCCTTCTACTTGCTTCATTTCCAGCCCTCATTTTTTCCCACAGTAAACCAGACTTTTTCAGGCAATACCAATCCCCTGTGCCTGTCACTGGGAGAGAAAAGCATTAATAACTGCAGTTATCCTGGAAATATCTGTCACCCACATTTGTTTTTCCTTTTCCTTTGGGTAATCATGCTCCAGATCTAATTACTGCAGAAATTTCTTTTGCTCCAAAGAGCAGCATTTTGGGTTACCTTCCCGGCTGCTTGGAAGTTTAACTCCACCAACAAGGGAGATCTGGATTGATTTATATCAGCTGAGGATCTGCTGCCTCACATCTTTATTCTGTGTGTGGCTTGGGGTTACAGAGATGGTGGGGATTGATGGCTTCCAAAAAAAACCTCACAGGACTAACCTGGCTGGATCCAAAAGCCAGGAAAGACGTTTGTTGGTCTGAGTGGGCTCAGGGTGAGTTTCTGGGAAAGGGAGGAGAACGGAAAAAATACTCAGTTTAATTTTTTCTGGCTGGGTGTTGACATACATGTGAGGAGGCACCTCCTCCATCTGCCAGCAAAGAGGGACCAAGAGGAGCATACCACCAGGGCACCCACTGGTCAGCACTGCCAGCCACTGGGTGAACTGGGAAGAGAGGGGCAGAGCCATGAGGACACTCAGACTGTTAAATAAACCTTGGTGTCACCCAGCACCCAAGTTTGTCACTGAGTGAAGGGTGAAAAGGAATCAGCCAAGAGGGAGGTTGACTGAAGCTGGGGTAAGGGATGCTCAGGCAGCGTGGGGACAATGTGGGGACCAAGGGAGCAGGGTGGGAAGGACGCAGGGCAAGGGGTAGCAGTGGGTCTGTTGTTTGTGATATATTTTTAATTACCATTTCCTCACACAGCTGAGAGCAGGGTGGGCTCAGGAGCAGAGAGAACAGCCCCAGGGACAGTGAGCAGGGTGCTGCAGGCAGGGTCTGAGGCTGTGCTAAAAAAGGCCATTGCACCATCCTTACCTTCAGTTATGGGTTCTGGCAGGAGCAAATGGTACAAGGAGCACATCTATGAAGCAGTTCCTGGACAAAAGCACCAAATCACCCCATGGTGAGTAAGATTAATTCTGTCTTGTGACCATGGAAAGGATTCAGGAGCAGGACACTGCCCTCTGGGATTGGGGCTGTAAGTCTGAAAGGAGCACTTAGAGTGATCGTAAGTCAATGTATTTGGGATCATTCCTGGCTTAGCTTTAGCAGCTGAGGCCATGTGAGAGAATTGATGTTCTGGACAAAGCACAGCCAATCACTTTCACTTGCAGAGAGGCAAAAAAAAAAAAAAATTTTTTTTTAAATTTGATATATTATTCACAAGAGGGAAGAGGGAAGGATTGAGTGTTGCTTGTTTTGCTCCCTAGCAGTATTCAGGACAGGAATGGAGAGAGAGGGGTAGGGAAAAAAAAAAAAAAAAAAAAAAAAAAAAAAAAAAAAAAGACAAGGAAAGGGGAAACAAAAGAGAGACAAGATGTCTTCTTTTTTTCCTTAATTAATCTTGGAAGGTGATGACAGCGTAGGATGAGAAATGGGAAGTAAATGCTCTGCTAACAGCCTTTCAGAAAGATCCCTGCCTTTGACAAATGAGCTCCAAGCCCCAAGACTGGGAACCTGAGCTCTGCCAGTCCATTAGAGATAATTCAGCGGTCAGAGGGAAGAGCAAAGGGGCTGGGAGGAGGGAAGGAAAAGCCCTCCCCCTGCCTCCAGAAATGCCCCCAGCCTCCTGGCTTGCTATTACTCAGGTTTCTCAGGCTGCAGATTGAAGCCCACCTGGTGCCTGCCTGGGACTTGTTGAAACATTTGCCTTTGCTTGGTGGCCTTGCTGCTTTCCCATCTGTGCCCATGGTGCTGGCTGCCCATGCCCTGCCAAAGGCTTCTCAGCTTCCACCTGCCCATCTTGTGCTTCAGGACAGGTATTTTTTGATTGATATTTTACCAGCAGGGTCAGTAAGGCCAAAGTTTCAGTGATCCACCACCGATGCTGGCAGTTGAGGGATCCAGAATCTTTATCTTGCTCCTATCATGGATATTTTATTTTTTAAATTGTTTCAGATAAATCATTTAATCTGTTTGTGGTTTTAGAGGTTCCAGTCCCAGCCTACATCAGGGAGGGGTTGTGAGAATAAATGCCAGAAAAGCTAGAAGTATATTAAGGGTGAACATTGTAAATTCCACTGTTTTGTGGGACAAAATACAAAAGAAGGTGAAGAATTAAACAGAAGGATGGGATGGGAGGGAATAGGGTGGGACATGAATGAAATGGAATGGAATGAAAATGGAGTAGAATGGAATAAAATAGAAAATAGAATAGAATGAAATAGAATGGAATAGAATATGGAATGGAGTAGGAGTAGATAGAATAGAATACTGGAATAGAATGGAATGGAATGGAATGGAATGGAAAAGGCTTTTAAAAAAGCAATAAAATCCTACACTTGGGAGGGATTAGTTTTTAATTTGTCCATGTTTACTCTTATAGAGTTTTGATTCCATGTCAACAACTGAATTTTGTCTTTTTTGCTTGGATTTATATTATTAATCAGCGAACTGGGGCTGGCAACAGCCTCTGCAATCACCCGAGAGCGCTTAGAGCCACACAGAAGTTAGTCCCCGAGGACAACCCAAACTATAAACTTTATTGCCCCTATAAAGAGGAACCTGCAGCATCAGAGGCTTTTCAGGGATCAATAAAATCAGCATTAACTAAACTGTCAGCAGCCACTGTCCCCTTCCCCCAGCCTGCTCTGCCATTCAGTTCCAACTACACTAAATTGGGACTCCATATTTTGTGTGGAAGTCAAACTGTCAGTCCCGTAATCAGTTATGGACAGTGTAAGCAACATCCAATCTGTAAATGACCATCTAGTCTGAGCATCCTCTAATGATGCTACAATAACCATTGGGTTGGTAATTATTCATGTATGGAAAGAGGAAAAGAAAAAAAAAGTCCCCTTTGGGATCCATTGGAGAGTTTCGAGAGCTTCAAAACCCAGTGCAAGGCAGTCCCTTGAGGGTTAGTAAAAAGTGTAAGAACATGGGGGGAAAAAAAAAAGGAGGAAAAAAATCAAGGTGAGGAAGATATTTTTAGAGACATGAGGAGGTGTCTTGGGACTCTGCAAATGGCCCCATAGGGTGAGGGCAGAGCTGGGGGGAGATGCTGTGAGCTCAGCAGCATAGTACTGCCCATGCTAAATGATTTTTCACGAGGGCATCTTCCTGTCAAGCTGTCCAAACGGATGAATATTCTAAGTGCAGGCAGTGAGCAACCCCCTGGAGCCAAGCAGCTGCCAGACTGGGGTTGAAGCAGGACATCACTTCACAGGTGCTGAAGGCGGTGGTGTGCAAACAGCCATCCAGGAGCCCTGAGCATCCTTTAGCAGAGGGGCAATGGCAAATTGTGCAGAAAAAATGAACCTGCAAACAAGGAAATAATATTTATTCAGAGGTGTTTTCAATGGCAAGGTGGTGGGGGTTTGTAAACCGAGAAGTGAGACAGGTCCGGGGGGGAAACTGCTGCAGAGGCTGCACCAGCTTGGGGCTGGGAGCACAACTTTGGGGGGGATTTGGAGGAAATGGCTTTTTTGATGGAGTGGGTGCAGGGTCTGATCATCCTCTGCAGACCTTGCATGACTCAACTGACTGGGTGGGAAAGGGAGGGTGAGTTTGGGTGGAAATGCCCCATTTCTCTCCACTCTCAGGGCAAGCTCTACCACAGCGCGAACATTCAGGAAGGATTTTGGGAATTCATCATTTCCCCTTGAATACATATCAAAGCTCCTGTCTGCCTTAATGCCTTTCCTCATCTCCAACCAGCCAGCGTCAGCACAGGTAAGAATAAAAAGCGATAAAAAATTAAAAGCTACAATAAACATTATTGATGCCATTCCTAACGAGACAGAGAAAGAGAAAGCGGGGATGCTGAGGTGATAAATATCATCTGTCAGCAATAAATTACAGACGTCATTAGGTTTCTACAGTGGGGCCTGACAAATTATTTTGTGCAAGTACATGCTTAGCTGCACCTTACACCATCTCAGCTATTCCAAGACTGCACCTTAAAAGAAAAAAAAAAGAAAAAAAGAAAAAAAAAGATCAATTAAATTGATCCTGGATTGATCTGAGATGCACGGAGCACTAGAATCAATGTTAGCTCTTGGTACCGCTTCCACCCCAGCTGAACTTCTTGGGTAGTGTCAGGAGCATCAGCAGGAGGATTTGCAGTGTATTTCATGGGGCAAGGGAAGGCTGGGCCTGGCAGGGCTCACCTCTAGGTCAGCAGCTGGGTTTGCAGCCTGCCATGGCCCTGCCCCTTTCTTATCTGGAGAATTTATGCTATTTTTACTTAATAAATGTTGGGCTCCTCCTTGGCCACCTGGGGATGGTGCCCTGGCAGCAGATGCTGTGCCCTCACAGCACTGCTCCGAAGCCCAATTTGGAGGTGCAGGAGGTGCCTCTGGCAGTGAAATGGGGCTTTGTGTCCCTCTGATCCTCCCAGTGTGGTGGCAAAGGGGATACACTTGATTCCTCCATGGCTCATTACCTCAGTCTTCCAGAAGATGCCAGCCCCTTCTTCACAACCTGACCCTTCTGGGGTCTGAAGGCCTAAAGGCTTTCTCCCTGACCTTTAGGTGATTTTATGATTAGAAAGATGCAGGGTGGGTTTGCCTCTCCCTGTCCGTCCCTCTGCACAGAAGCACCACTGCCAACTCTGTTGTTGCTCTCCTATCCCATGCTCTTGAGTTTCATCCAGCCTAAATCCAAAGCACCTTGTCCCACACTTGCAGGTGCCAGGTCCAGGACAGAGCAGTGACTCCTGCGTTGGTGCTGCCAAAAGCAGCCCTGGGATTGCCTCCCCCCTTCCCCATCTTATAGACCTCAATTTGCAGGAAAGGGAGAAAAAAAAAACAACCCACCATATTGTGGTGTGGTCTTCACAAAAGCCATTCATCCCGGGGCTCCTACTAACAGGCATTAAATGAGATTCCTGCAGGAGATGATTTGTTTTGTCCTTCTCCTGCCGGCTTAGATTAATCTGTGCTGCTGAAGTAGTGGTGTCATTTCTGGGAGACATACAGCAGCAGGACTCAGGGAGCCCCATAAATTAGAAACAATCCAGGGTCCATCCATCTTCCCTCTCCCCTCCCCTCCCTGCACCTCTCAGCAGGGCAAGGGCAAGGCCCTGCTGCCGCTGCTTTGTAGGCTAAGCCCTCGAGATATGGCAGAGGGTGGAAAAAAAGAGGGATTCTTGTGGATGAAAGCAATCTACCTTCTGCTCTTTTTTCAGAGGAGGAGTTGGTTGTGGAACGCCCCACGAGGATCCCCATGCTCAGCAGCCATGCCAGCCTCAAGAAGCAAGACCAACATCCTCAAGGTTTACAGAGCCCTACATAAAATCACCTGACCCAGGTGTCTCCAGGTTTTGTTCAAAAGCTTTTTCCTTACTGACAAGCAAAGGTTTTTTTGAGGGGGGAGGGTGGAAACCAATATGGAGCAAGAAGAGTGGGTTTGCATCTCATTGCAAGGGTTGGGACTTTGAAGGAGGGAGTGAGCAGGGGTGATGGGGGGTGGGGGTAGGGTTAGGAACACTTAGGAATCACCCTCCTGCACCCAGCAGGCTCAGACCTGCCCCCTCTGAGTCTGTGGACTGGTAATATGTGCACTAAATATATATGTATGGGTGTGCACACATAGTGTACACGTATATTTGTACACACTCATCTGTGTGGACAGCTATAGTATACCTGGGTAACAAAAAGGAAGCTTGGAGGAGACAGAAGCACCACTATTTATTATTTATGTCACTCTGTGAAAAGCAGTGTACAGGCATCAGAATAAGTGCCAGCTCTCCCCTGAGCAGTTTACAAACTCACACAGACACACACAGACCAGTTGGAGAGCCCAGGCTGAAGGGAGGTGATGAGGCTCCGACACTCCCAAAAATCCAGCCCTGTCCTAAGCACCCCCTTGGCACTTGTCAGCATAACACAGAGTTGATCATCATGTTGCTCCATCATCCCCAGAGACACCAGATGCTTCAAGGATGGAGGTGTGGTGACACTGGGATGGTGGCAGGGACCTGAAGGGGGACATGTCCCTACTGTGGGGTCATGCTCTTCTCAAGACCCATCACCTGCCCAAACTCAGCACCATCACGCCCCACCCTCCACCCTGGAAATGAAGTGAAAGACCAGCTGTTTATTTTGTATTAATTTTTAAAGATGCCTTGTCTTGGATGAGTGCCTGTCTATCTCTGTCTATTTGCCACCACTGAGGAGATTCATTACTTTGATGGATTTGTGCAATTTTTTCAAGTGCTTCAGGTGACAAACAATAAAGCAACACTTCATGCTCAGCTCCAGAGCCGCAGCCAGGCGAGGAGTGGGGGGAGCAGGGGGGGACCTTATGGAGGGGATTCCTCCCAGAGAAATAGAATTCATCCCTGTCTCAGCTTGGTAGTCAGGGCAAACCAAAAATCAAGGGACAGAATTGATGTTACCTTCCTCTGGACTCCCTAAGAGAAGAGAAAAAGGAACAGGGAAGGGATACTTGGAAGTTAAAACTGGAACAGGGAAGGGAGAGTAACACATGGGCTGAGGAACAAATATATACAAATCTTTGCAATTATACACAAAACCTGATCTTGATGACTGCAGGTATAACTGTCTAAGGGTCCCTTTCAGCTTGGGAAAGAAAGGAAAGCCCTTCCACTGCTCTTCCAACACTGCAGGGCAGGGAGAAGTTGGAATGCTCATCAATGGAGCTGTTGGGAAGGACAAGGCCGTGGGTGTGAGACTGCTGAGGCTCAACAATTCAGTTCTCCCCCCAAGGCTGCTCCATCCTTTCTCTTCTGGAGCTGCAGCCATGCTAATAAGACACAAGCCTGGAGAAAGGTTAAGGAGGGGGTGAGGGCATCACAGAGAAGTGGCCAAGTGGGGGGACATGATGTGTAGCGATGCTAGTGGTTTATGGACACTTGTATTTTTCCATAGGACCTCTCAAGAGGGAAAAGATTTCATCCTGAGTGTTGCTCCTTGAGCAGGTGATCATCTCTGCTGTAACTGCGTGGGCTCCCAAGGAATAAATTACACCAGACAGGCTCGATCACTGCTGATGACAGAGGCACAGGATTTACAGCTGTGAGGAGCGCGGCAGCGGGAGTGCAGCGTGGCCCCATCCAGCAGCCATGGCCCAGTCCCAGAGCCTCGTGCCAGGTGAGTGGAGAGGGGACAGGAATAGGGATAGTAACCAAGGCTGGCTGTATCAGTGCGACCAGTCAAAATGTGGAGGTAAATCCCCAGGGCTTTGGCTGAGGTCTGGCTCATAAATCTGGCTGATTTATATCTTCAGTGTTTAGTGAAGCTCTGAAGTGGTGGAAGGGAAGAGGCTGGGAAGTGGGTTCCCCTGTAGCAGAGCCAAGAGCCAGCACATTCTTCGTGTTCAGGCCATGCCTGCAATTTGAGCTGTGATCTTTGGCTGGGCTTTCGAGGTAATGGGGTTTGTATGATGAAAACAAGCTGCTCTGATGACCAGAATACTTCTCCAGTTTTGGCTTACACCTTCCTGATTCTCCTCCCTGTACCAAGACTTTCCGTGCAATGTAGGGAAGTCCTATAGAGTTTTGACTCCAGGGCAAGAGGCCTTGGGATCTCTGGGATGGTTGATGGCAAAGCAGTCTCCTTGCAAAGCTGAGCCTGAACTTTGGGGCTTTACCCAAATCTCTTTGAAACCCAAAGAGCTCTGCCTGAGCACCCCAGGGGTGCTTGGCCTCTTGGGTGGCTGCTGGGGAGCTGTGGTCCTCAGCTTTCTGCATGGCCAAGGCAAGGTGAGGAGCTGAACGCAATGCACCAGCTTGTCCAGTGCAAACCAGTCATGGCCACTTTTCAGAGAGTAGGAGGAAACATCACCCTGACACCAGTGGTAGGCTGTAGAAAGGCAGTGCCATGTCTGGAAATAGCTCATCTCCTGGGGATGGATCTCCTGCTGGAAGCAGCTCATCTCAACAGAGACTTATCCTCAGCTACATGATGAGGCTTCTCAGAGATGTCCGTAAAATACTACCACCTGCTTTATTAAATGGATTGTGACAGATGGAGAGGTTGCTATCGCCCCAAAAACAGCCCTCAGGGAGCAGAAAATAAGAATTGTGTGGCAGAAGGACATGCCAGCTGGAGGAGAAGACACCCATAAAGGCTCTGCAGAAGAAGAACTGACCTGACTCACTGTCCTGGTGGGTGAGGTGCTGCACTGCCTCCTTCAAGACAGAGAAAAATCTGCATCTCCACCCAGGTATTTGCTTGTTTCTCCCCCTTTGTGTAGTAAAAAGCAGCAACTAAGGAGAGTGGGGAGAAGAGGCACTAACAGCCTGGATTTATCCAGTTTTTGGATAAAAATCTCTATTGCTGACCTCTGGTTGAAAGTGTAGACAACTGTTTTAGTTATCATGGAGGGCAGTCTCAATTTCTACACCAAAAAACCCCCTATTTCTAGTCTTCAGGGGAATGAGCAGGGCCTTGATCTGTAGCTGTGGCTTCGAAAGTGAATGAAATGCTGCCTCTTTTCATCCACATCCTGAAAGGACTGACTGTCCTGGAAATGGGAGCACCCTGCTCACTGGGGGATTCCAGGATAAGATCCCATCTCACACCCTGGCTCCTGGTCAATGCTGCTGGCATTGACACATGGTGCTCCTAAACCTTCTCTTGCCTTTGAGAGCCTTCTCAAAGGTATGTGAGGGGTGGTGGGGAGAAGGAAAGGGAAGGAAGGCCAAGGGGAAACAGGTTTAAGGGGGTGGGAGGAAGGAGAAGGAGGAGGAGGAGAATAAGGAAGAAGATGGAGGAAGAAGGAAGAAGAAGGAAGGGAAGAATAAAGAAGGAGGAGGAAGAAGGAAGGAGAAGAGAGGTGGAGAAAGAAGGAAGAAGTAGGAGAAGAAGGGAAATATCTCCTCTGAGAAGAAACTGAGAGGAGTTTTCTCTGCCACTGAGAGCTAACACGTGTTTTGCCACTTGCAAAAATATCCTCGCTGCTCCCCAGGGGACTCCTGACTCTTCCAGCAGTAACTGAGAAACTGAGAAAACATGTCAGGAAGCTTTTCACCAAGTGGCTTTGGGGTTTGGGGTTTTTTTTTGGAGTGGCAGATGAAGAGTTTCAGTTTCCTCTAGAGCAAAAGGACCATGCTCCAGGCCGGCCAAAATAAATAAATTTTTCAGTTTTGTCTTTGTCTCTTTGGACAAAAGAAATGGAAATGAAGCTCACAGTTTGAAAGAAACATCAAAATTAGCACCACCGAGCAGTTCAATCTTTTTCTCCTTTAGCCCACTCACTTTTTACCCTGGAATCCTCCAGTGACATTGGTTACAAAGCCTCAGTTATTGTTTTTTACCCCTTTTTCCCTGCATTCCCACTTGCTGGGCTGCAACCTGTCAGGGGAAGGGTGACTTCACACCCCTGTATTCCCAGGAGTCAAGACCAGCAGTGGCTGCATCATCTGCAAACTCCTTGCCTGAAGTCTCAGCTCCTAAAATTCTGGCTTGGCAGGGCTTGAGCACATGGGGGTAGCTGAGGAAAAGGGATGTTTTCCTGAGCTGGAGCTGAATCTGTGAAGATTTCTGGGGAAGGAATAATGGATTCACCGAGTATCATTATTATTTAAGTGTCGAGGGAAAATTGAAAAGAAAATCTGTTTACCAAAAATAACAATAGCAGGTATTTGTCATCTCTATCAGAAATTCAGACCTGTGCCATTTCATAGGTTTTATAAGCTCTCGTTAATTTTCTTGTTGGGAAGAATTTGCTATTTTAATGAAAGCTATTTACACGAGCAACTGCTGGAAAATCTTTCATTAGTGGACAAGAACTATTGATTATTTTCATCCAGCTACTCAGCCATGTTCCAGCCAATTACTGTAACCAATAACTAAAGCACTATCAACCTTGCATTCCTGCCACTATCACCAGCAGAACTTTATTCCCTTGGATGACACGTGTCATGCCAGCCTCAGGGAAAAGCTGTGCTGGAGAAACCTCTTTTAACATTTATGTCACATTGCCATCGTCTGCAAGCTTCTGGAGAGCAGAGTAGCCCTGAGAAAGCCAAGAGACTGCTAGTTAGTGCCTTAATGTATTTACTAAAGAAAATACTTACTGGGCACACGGCGAGAATTATCGAAGAAAGAGAGGGAGGTTGAAAGAAATGCCTGGCTAATGTCCAGATATTAAATTCCTGATTTATTTCCCCAATATTTGGCCTGATTTGCAGAAATCCTGAGCTTTGAAAGGGGCGGGATTCGTCTCACCAGACTAAGCAAGAAATCTGAGCTGTTTACAGAGGTGGTGGTCCCCAAAATCCTCAGAAAGAGCCAGGCACAGCTGGGGAAGGCTGTAGTTTACACTCCACACCTTGCTTTAAAATAGCAAACTTGAAGCAGCTTGGATTTGTCTGCTCATTTTGACTTGTGGTTTTGGTGGTTCTCAGCCTGCTTCATAGGGAAATGTTATATTTAAATATTATATTATGATAGGAGTCATGGCTTTAAAACTGTGGCCATTCGCATACATATTAATGGGCTTGGGGAAGGAAAAAAAAAAACCAGAGAAATCTGTCTCCAGTTTTTTTGACAGAGTTGTAATTAAAGAAGATTTTTCATAGAGAACATCTGTTTCTCTTGACAGATATATTCTTGTTGGGAGAAAAAGAATTGCCTAAAAAAACAGTTTGTCAGTCTGAGCTTTTTATAGGTTTTCATCCAAGAATATTTATCTTGAGCCCTTTTTTTTTTTTTTTTTTTTTTTTTTGACAAAGAAGTTGATATTTCCTTAAAGGAGATTTATTCTGATTAAAGCTGAGTGGCAGCAAATGTTGCCAGGACGGCGGCAGCCCCAGGACTTGACTGAGCTGCCTCTGCCTCCTCCACAGCCCTTCAAGTGGGAGGAAGGCAGCTCTCACCCTCCCCAGCAGCCTTGTCCACAGACCTGGTAATTAATGTATAAGGAAAAAAAAATCAGAGAAATGAGGATGAATGTGGCTGTCTCATTCACATATATGTGCATGCAAATATATATATTTTTATAAGTAAAGGATTTTTTTTTCTATTTCTTTCCAAACTGAGAGCACTGCAAGTTCCTCCTGAGTAATTTCCCAGTAGTCCTCGTTAATTCTTTAAGATTTTCTCCACCTCTTTTCAAAGCCTAAAGTTCAAAGACATAGAAAGGAGCTGTCTCAGCACTTTCTTTTTCCCTTTTCGGTTTTGTTTTGTTTATTTTTTTTAAGTTTTTCAGCAAAGTCCAATCAAGCCTATTAACTCCTTTCTTTTCTTTTTTTTATACTCTCCTCTCTGAAGGGAAAAGGGCCATGGGGCTCAGTCAGGGCTGCCAGATGCAACTGTCTGGAGAATTTCCCTCTCCCTGATGCTCTGGGAGATGTCCTGTTTCTTGACAGCCATGTGGATCTGCCACACACCTATAAACCCTGTCCCTGCTCCTGAAGACTTCCAGCAGCAGCTGGACACCCTGTCCTGCCCAGGAGGAGTAGGGCAAGCTGGGACAGAGGTCCCTCTGCAGCACCATCCAGGTCCTGGATTAGGACAAAGAGACTTAGGGAGAGGTCCTGTGAGTAAACATCCATCATGTTTTAAGATGCCTCAACCAGTTCAGTTAAACACACTGAAGGGCTGGAGTGTGGCCAGAGAGGGGCAGTGGAGCTGGGGAAGGGTCTGGAGCACAAGTTTGATGAGGAGAATCTGAGGGACCTGGGTGTGTTCAGCCTGGAGCAGAGGAGGTCGAGGGGAGACCTTCTGGCTCTCTGCATCCCCCTGAGAGGAGGTTGGAGCCAGAGGGGATCGGGCTCTGCTCCCAAAGAACAAGTGACGGGACAAGAGGAACAGCCTTAAGTTGTGCCAGGGGAGGTTCAGGTTGGAGCTTGGAAGGAATTTCTTTACTGAAAGGGTTGTCAGGCCCTGGCTCAGGCTGCCCAGGGCAGGGATGGAGCCCCCATCCCTGGAGGGGTTTCAAAGCCATGGAGATGTGGTGCTGAGGGACATGGGTAAGTGGTGGCCTTGGCAGTGCTGGGTTAATGGTTGGACTTGATGATCTGAAAGGTCTTTTCCTACCAAAAGGATTCTATGATTCTATACATACATTCTCCTCCTTAGCCTACAGTATTCCTCCTTTTTCCCCCTGCTCTATTACAAGAATAAAACTGAAGTCCCTTCCTTGATTCTAAAGCAGTGCCCTGCCTGCAGGCTGCTCACATTTCAATCAGCTGAAGGTGCAAAGTGCTTTGGAAAGCCTCGGCCTCTCCACGCGAGGCACAATAATTAATTGCAAGAGCATAAGCCATGATTTTTCCCCCTGTCCCTGGGGATGTGGATCTCTTGGTAGCTGAATGACTTGCTTCACTATATCACCCTGAGCATTAATGCAAATGGCAGCCAGTAATTATACCAGGCATTAAAGTTCTGTAATTGTATGTACTGTGCAGGGATTTATAATGCAACAGCAATCCCGGCGCCGGTGCTGTGCTTCTTGCTTGGCGGCACAGTGTGCCTGTGAAAAAGGCAAAGGCAAGCCACATAAAACAAAAAATAAAACCCAAACATATAAAGGTCAGGGCAGTAAATATAAAGATAAGCATTGCATCCCTTTAAATATTTATCATTAGTGACATTTTCATTATAGGAGGGTTGGGACTTACTGGCTGTGGAGCAAACATGGGCATGGTGGGTCCCGAGCCTCAGCTTGAGGCCACAAGGGCAGTGAGAAAAAGGCTTTGGAATGGAATACAAATATAAAATGGGATTGAAAATGGGTTTAGGTTATAGGCAGCATTGTGTCCCCTTAGAAGCAGAGCCAAGATAGTAGGGAGTTCACCGAAGGTGCACCTCACAGCCTGGGATGATACCTGGGGTGGCCTGGGGCATGTCACTATCCCAGAGGAAATAAGGATTTGGTTTGAGGAGCTGGGAATATCCCTTCCCCTGCCCCCATGTCTGCATGTAGTGGGGACCCAACCTAATAAGATGGAATAAAAACCCAAAGGTCTTTTGTATTTGACAGAACAGAACAGTGACTCTAAGGAAGAGGTGCCAGAAGGAGGGAAATGGGATTGAAAAAAAAAAGTAGGTGAGGCTTAACACCACATAAAATACAAAAAATAAACTCAAAAAAACACCTTAGATGTGAAGGGAAGAGAGTCACTGTGGAGAAAGCCCCATCCTGGGGGTGCATGACCACCCCCATGGAGCACCAGCAGATGTGTCCAAGACATCCTTAGCTCCAGGGCTGGAGAGCCACCAGCCTGAGGTGAGGAAGTGCCCCTCCAAAATGAAACCTGGCTCTTCAGAAGGGTTGAATATTTTTCAACCCCTTGACTAAGTGCCGATTCATCAATGTATTAGAAACAGAACATTAATCTGTTCCTCCCCTCTGTGCCTTCATTGTAATATTTTCCCTGTAATGAGGTGAAGCAGGAAAATGGGAAGGTAATTGTAGTGGTGCTGGTGGAGGGGTTCCTTTGTAATTTTAACACAAACAATGATGTGAGGCGTGGATTATTTCTCTGCAGCACAGGGCTTTCACCCCCTGAGGAGGGGGATTAGCCAGAGAGTAAGCTTTGGCCCCTCAGATGAGGTGGGTCTCCATCACACCTGCCCTGTTGGGGTGGGGAGAATTGTTGAACATTGGGGAGAGCCTGGAGCTCCCACTGCAGCAATAAAAAAGCAGGTGAGTGAGTATAAATCTCTCTCTCTCTATATATATATATATATGTATATATATATGTATATATATATATATTAACCAGGTTTTCCTAGGATAAAACCAGGCTCCACTGGCAGGGGACATGTATTTTGCAGCTCTTTTTCTGGACAAATCCCAAGTATTGATCATCATAAATGGCAGCACATGCTCCTGGGGCTCCCTCTGGTCTTCGGTAAGCAGGAGTGATGGAGAAGGCAAAGAGCTCACACAGGGCTCATTTCCAAACAAGCTTTGAAGCTGCCAGGTCATTCTCCTCTGCAGGGACTCAGCATTTTCTCCAGCTTCTGGTTCTTGCTTGTCCTGCAGAGTTGCCTTGGCCTTTCCTTAACTGTGCCCTACACATTTTGTGTCTTTACTCCATGTTTTCAGGTCCAGGCACCAGGGGACCGGCAACCCCTGCAAGAGTCTTCAGCAGAAAATGTCAGGAGTGGGTTTGGGCAGCATTGCTTTATGCAGTGGTGCTGGAAGCCATCAGCATCTGCCCCCTGCATGGCCTGAGCATCAGGACAGCTGCCCAGCAGCTTTCTCTTGGTGCTTTCTTCTCAAACGTCATCATCTTCACTTCTCATGCTGTGATGCCCTGGCTGTGGATTCAGCCATCCCTGCAGTCCTTGCACCCCACTGAAACTGCTTCCAGGACCAAACTTCTCATCCTCAAAAGCGCTGCCAGCAGCAAGCAAGCCAACAAGGGGCTCTCTAGGCTGCAGAACATGTATTTTCATTCCTTTCTCTTCCTCTGTGCCTTTGTGTCTGGCTCTGATGCCTCTGTCTTTTTGTCCTTCTCACTGGGAGGTCTCTGTGGAGGAGTCACAGACTAATTGGTCCTCTGAGTGTTCAGACCCTTTGAGCAGAAGCTATTAATGTTACTTACTGCCATTGCCTGTGGCCCAGGGGGGAGCCCTGACCTTGTGCAGCCTGTTCTGCACCTACAGAGACAATCATGAGTGCAACCATTTCACCACCTGGATGCATAAATTCCATCGAGTTTGGCTTCCCAAATCACCGGTCTGCAGGGAAAAGAGGATTTTGTGGCGTCCTGAAATTTGAGGCCGTCTCTGTGACAGGAGAGGAGGACCTGGTGGGCCACCCCCACCCACCACAGGCAGAGCTGGAGGGTGCCCAAAAAGGGCATGATGGAGGACAAGTCTGAGATGTGCCCCACAACATGTGTGTTGCTGCCACATCCTCCATTCTTTGGCTAGAGGCATAAAAGGGAAGGAACAAAGAAAGGGACATCCCACCAGGAGAGACCCACAGTGCTAGTTGTCATCAGAGTCCCCCCATCTGTCTTTTTCAGGAACAATTTGGTGCAATTGGTGCAATTGTGGCAGGGGGAGTGCAGCAGGCAGCAGAGGTGTCCTCATCCTGTGCTGACCAACCAAGCTTGCAAAGCACCACTGGTAAACAGCGTTTGGGCTTTCTGGCCCTGAGGCTCACAGTGCATTTGAGGCTGATTTGGAGCAGGAACTGCTGGTGATCCAAAGACCTGAGAAATGATTGGTGCCTTCAGGGATGTTGCTGAGATGTTCTTGTGTTCCTGGGGCTCTGCACTGGCAGTGGTAAGGGAAGAGTTAACTCTGCCTTGGAGTGGGGTGGCATGCACAACTCTTGGGTCCCTTTCAGGCCTGTTTTTCTTTTAAATCAGCTATTCACTTTTACATCATCACCACAGGGAGGTCCAACCTTCACCTCCTGTAAAGACACTTCCTTTTGTACCCCTGGCCAGGTGAGCCAAGGTAATGGAAATTTGCCTCACACTTTTTGAGGAACTTTTCCTCAGAAATAAAAGTAAAACATTTTTGGCCTAGAAACTTCAAGTGTGATTTAGCACCTTGCCTGTAGCAAGGAATGTTGCCCCCAGAGAGACTGGGGCAGCTTCTTGTATTAACAACAGGATCTGCACATGCAAGGGGGGCTGCATGGTGGGCACATGCATCAGAAAGCTCAGGACCTGACTCTCTGTTATCATAACTCTGGGGCCCTAAGGACTGTTTCAAACACTGTGGGTCTCCCCGTGTTAAGGGGGCTGGTGTGATATCTGTGGTGGTGACCTCCAACCCAGCAGAACTGCTGAGGGCACGAGGGGAAGTGTGCTGGGAAACCTGCTAGGGGCAGATCTGGGGAAGTTCTCTTGAAAAAGAGAGGAGAAGTTAATATAGCAGAATGCTGCAAGAGATTATGAGGTTACAAACTCAGGGATTCTGAAAGTTTGTTTCTGGTCTCTGCATCTTCAACAGGTCTGCAGGAGTGGTGACTTCAGGACAGCCTGAAGACTCCAGCCCTCGGGCATCCCCTGGGAGAGGAGGTGTCCTAGATCCAGCTGGGCTTTTGGATAAGGACACAGTTAATCCCAAAGCCACAGAGAAGGCTGCAGGAAGGGAGGAAAGCAGGACATTCCTTCATCACACCTTCACCTACCTCCTTCTAAAGCTGACCGGGGGCCTCCCCAGGCAACCTTAGAACATGAAGGAAAGGGATGCTTCCTAAAGACCCATCCAGGATGATCCCCCCCATCCCCTGCCATGCCATGCCATTCCTGGTGACCTGCTCTTCCTCAGGAGTGTTTCCCATCACCCAGATGGAGACCAGTGGGCCAGTCCACCTGCTCTGTCCCAGTTCATCCCTGCCTTCATGTCTCCCTCCTCATGCTGCCCCTGTGCCCACTGTCTCCTCCAATTCTTTCCCTTCCTGGGGAAACATCAACATCCCATCTCCCCACCCCATTCCATGGTCACTGTCCCTCCATCACTGTCCCCACAGCTTCATTCCCAGTTTTATTTTTCAGCTCGGCCTTCTCCTTCCTCCCTCTCAGTAAAATGTCTTCACCAGCTCAAACCTTACTTCGGGCTAAATCCAAGTTAAATCCAAGCATGCAGGAACTCAGGAAAACAGGATTCAAACGCTGCCATGCCTGGTAACATCAGGCTGAGTCTCTAGAGGTAATTTACTTCACTGGAAGGCAGAGGGGCGGGTCATTAATGCCCAGGATTATTATTATCATTATTGTACTCAAAGAAGAACTTTTTGTTTCTATTCCAGCATATATGAGACTCAAATTGGAAAGCTCAGCTCTACCAGTTCTGATGTGTTGCTATTGATATTTCTGGGGAGGGGGGGGATAAATAAAAGAAAAAAAACCCAAAACAAACCAAATCAGCAGAACAACAATATGCCAAGAGTCTAAAACCTTACAAAGGCAACAGTTTAAAGGATTTCAAAGGCTGTTTTCATAGGCCATTGGGGACTCAAATGTAGCATATTGATTATGCTTTGGAAGCAGCTAAAAGCAGCTTCACCATAGCTAATTAATACAGTGATGCCCCATGCCCCTGCTACTTGTTTTACTGAGCTTCAGACTGTCAAATCAATTCATATTCACAACCCCAGTGAAAGCAGAAACTCTGTTTATCATCTGATAAACTCATCAGTGTATCGACTCAGCATAATTAACTGACCTGTCCTGGGGGGTTGAAAGTGGTGTCCTGCAGATGCTTTTTTGGGGTGACACAAGCCAAGCAGACTCGGGAAGATCCCCCTTTTCTTTCTGACTGTAATCACAATGAGGCAGCGTGTGATGTTCAGCCTCTGTAGACCCTTGGACAATGACTTCTCAAGGAGAAAGGGCTGTGATTATTCCTTGTTTGCAGGGAACTGCCTGTGCCTGAAGGACACCCCAATGTCATTTAGGATGTGGCCTGATGGAGTTCAAGAGTTTCCCCTCTTTTGGGGGGAAAATCTGTTTTACTGCTGACAAGAAAGGCAAATGAGACATCGACTTCTGCATTTCTCAGCTCCCCCTCCTCTCTTTGCTGTCAGCCACCATGCGTGTTCCTTGTTTCCTCATCTAGAAGAGGGGAATATTTTTTCCACTTTTCCACCCATTCTGCAGAGCTTGTGGCAGGTGCTGTCTCTTGCTGCACATCAGTTCAGAACTGGCTTTGTGCTGCTGCAGCTGTGACTACAATGGAATATTGTAAAAAGTGCAAAATCCTCTAAAATAAGGCTTTTGGTCTCCCAAGTCTCATAGAAACCTGGCTTCAGGTTCCTGTCTTGTAAAGTTCCCCACTCTAAAGAAAGAAGTGAGATACCTCCATGAGACCTTCTGGAAGGTCTTTAAGACAGTTCTGTATTTATGCAGGACTTCATTTTGAGACTAAGGAGGCAGATTTGGAGCCTTCTGGCTTGTCAGAGAAGGTGAATTACTGGGCAAAGGCAAGATCATGCAGAGCACATCTCAGCTGATGGTGTGCTACCCATGGGGACACCAGAGGCAATGGAGGAATAAGTGGTGGCCCTGGTGTGACATGTTCTGTGGAGTCTTTGAGAGCTCCGAGGGTGAGCTGTAGGTTCTGGATAACTTGTGGCTTTCCAAAGTAAGGCAAAGGGATATTGGTGCATGGGCAGGTACTTTGCTTTGGGTGAGACAGCTTGGAGTTAGAGCAAGTGTCTGATTTTAATTGTGTGCTTCAATTAAAAAAAAAAAAAAAAAAGGGGGTGGGGGTTGGGACACACAATAGAATGAAATAATTCCAGCAACAGCTGCTGTGTTTCTAAGATACTTCACCAAAAGCCTATGGAGATCAAATAGTTTCCTCTAATTAGACCACTTTCCTTGCCAGCAGCTTCCCTGTATGCAAAAATGTCTGAACACCTCCCTCCTGCTCAGCCAGCCCCCTGGGACCCAGGGCTTTGCAGTACAGACAGAGGAACACTCAGCTCCCTTTCAAGTTCTCCTCAGTGCCAGCTTTCCCAGGAGGGAAGAAGTCATTCACCACTTCCTTTCCTTTCATCAGAGCTCTCCCCTCACCTGGACCAGTCACTCCCATGGCCAGGACCACCAAAGAAGTGGTGACCACTTGGTGGAGCTCTGCTGAGCCATTCCCTGGAGTTTTAGGCCATTTATAGACTGCTGGGGAGAGGTGGTTGACATCTGCAGATCCTTTGATGGAAACCTGGTCTCTGGGGTTGTGGTTGCTCTGGCTGTGCCCCACTGCTGTTACACTAAATTGCATTTCCATGACCCAAGGACACTTTACCATTTACCCAGGCACAAATACAGGCTGGGTGGAGAATGGATTGAGAATAGCCCTGAGGAGAAGAACTCAAGGGTTCTGGTAGGTGAGGCGCTCACCATGAGCTCACCATGCAATGTGGGCTGCATCACCAGCAGGGTGAGGGAGGGTATTTCTCCCCCTCTGCTCCCACCTGCAGGGCTGGGTCCAGCTCTGGGGTCCCCAGCACCAGAAGGACATGGAGCTGTTGGAGAGGATCCATGGAGATGATCATGGGGCTGGAGCAGCTCTGGAACCAGGCTGAGAGAGTTGGGGGTGTTCAGCCTGGAGAAGAGAAGGCTCCAGGGAGACCTTAGAGCACCATCCAGCGCTTGAAAGGGCTCCAGGAAAGATGGGGAGGGACTTTGGACAAGGGTTTGGAGGAATGGGACAAGGGGAATGGCTTTAAACTAAAAGAGGGGAGATTTGGATTAGACATTAGGAAGAAATTCTTTGCTGTGAGGGTGCTGAGCCCCTGGCCCAGGTTGCCCAGAGAAGCTGTGGCTGCCCCATCCCTGGCAGTGTCTCAAGTCAGGTTGGATGGGGCTGGAAGCAACCTGGGCTGGTGGGAGGTGTCCCTGCCCATGCAGGGGGTTGGAACTGAATGAATGTTGAGATCCCTTCCAAAGCAAACCATGCTGTGATTCTATGGCCCTTTATGAATATAGATGCAGGTAGGTAAAAAGCACCAAAAGTACCTGAAATGTCCCACAGTGGATTGCTTTCCCGTTTACTTAGAGGTGACCTTCCTCAAGGACTGGCTGGGTAAAAAAATCTTCTCAAACTCCTGGAGGTGCTCCAGATGGTCACTGATTCATCAGGTCATTTCCTGGGTCTGTCACAATAGAGATCAAATTAGTTGCCTTATTATTAAGCCTTCAAAGAATAAAAAGAGGAAGGTGAGAGCTTGGACCTGAGGGTATTTAGGTACAAATAAATATGGAAAGTTACTTGGGCATCTGACTTTTCTTCTAGCATCCTCCCAGCTGACCCTGCAAACATCATTGAGAGAGCAAAACTCCTTCCAAAGACAGCCCTTGGCTGCTGCTGAAGAAGATTTCTACCATGCAGCGACAGGTTGGTGACATGGCAATGTCACCTTCAGGTAGCCAAACCCTGCCTCCAAACCCTGAGGAGCTCCTTGGCCTGCCCTCAAGGTCTATAGGGTGGGCAGAGCAATAACAAGGACATCACTCCAGGACACGGAGACACTTGGGGGTGGCAAGCTCTACCCAGGAAGGGATTGGCTTTTTCCTCTCCACTGCCCTCCCTTGTTTTTTCCATTAGAATATAAATAAATAAATAAAATAACAATCTAAAAAAATTCCTTGATTTCTTGTTCTGTATGGGAGAAGGAAAATCCCAACAGTTTTCAGCCTTTGTGAAATCAGGGTGTTACAGGGGAGAAATGGGTCACTGTTTCTTCAGCCTCTGGGTTAAGAACCAGTTCAGAGCTGGTCCATGTGGAACCTGGCAGCCAAGTTCCAAGGACAGAGGTGGCAAGGAAGCTCTGGAGTCATCGCCCCAGCCTGTGGATGATTTATGAGGCAGGCCATAAAGAGCAGAGGAAACCCAGGCTGTTAGCTCTGATATTTAGAGATGATAAACAATGTGAAAGGGAGATATATTTTTAATCATTTTTCTTAATGCCTCTACATGGAGGGAAGACAAGTAAAATGGGCTTAAATTAAGAAGAGAAAAATATTGGCTCTATAATAGGGGAAAGCTTCTGCTAGAGGGGTCAGTTCTGAACAGATACAGGCTACAAAGTGACTTCCCAAAGGAAAAACACCGAAGTCCCTCATCCACTAACAGCAGAAGACCTCTCTGCTCCTCCACAGCTGAGCAATGTGTTGAATCCTGCCATTTTCCAAGGTCTCCCACATAGCCAGAGCTCCCAGGGACCCTACAACCCCTCCAGTGAGTTCCTGAGTTGTTTAAAAAGCAGGACACAAATTGCACAAGCTGCCAGCAGGACCTCAAACCTCCAGGTGTGGAAGGGGGGCCTGGGACAGCCCCAAACCCAGGCAATCCATGAAGTTGCTTTAATTACTGCTCCCACTGCAGGTTGCTCATTTGCTGAGCCCACCGTCTTCCAACACAGCCCCTGTGATCTGTCTCATAATTGGGATGCTTACGACAAGCTGGGAGGATGAAGCCAAAAGGAGATGTTAATTTTTTCTTTGCTTTCCTTCCCCCAACATTCTCGGGTAATCTTTAATCACAGCCTCTGCAAAGGTCAAGTGTATTCCTCATTAGCCTGCAGACCAGTGTCTTCAGGAGAGTTGGGAGTCCTTGAGATCAAAGGGAAGGGGGAGTTAGAGCAGAAACGGGGTGGAAGAAAACATTAACCACGCAAAAGCCATCAGTTCTTCCTCCAGGAGGTTTGTTGGCAGCCCAGATCCTTCACCAACCTGAAGGGAAAGGGCAGGCAAAACATCCCAGTGGCAAACAAAACTGGGGAGGTTTACCATTATTTTTTTTTACCTTACAGATTCCTTTTTAGATTGGATGGTAGGGAAAAGTTCTTCCCCATGAGGGCAGTGGAAGGATGGAGCAGGTTGCCCAGGGAGGTGGTTGAGGCCTCATCCTTGGAGATATTCAAGGTGAGGCTTGAGGAGGCTCTGAGCAACCTGATCCAGCTGACAGTGTCCCTGCTTATTGCAGGGGTTTGGGCTAGGTGACCTTTGGAGGTCCCTTCCAACCCAAATCATTCTGTGATTCTGTTGGGGGACCAGGGAGTGTCTGAGGAAGTCAAAAGATGCCCTAACATTAAGGTGATAGCTCAGGTGAAAAAGTTGTGGTGTTTTTGGTTTTTGGTTTGGTTTGGTTTGGTTTGGGTTTTTTTTGGCTTTTTTTGTTTGCTTGGGTTTTGGTTTTTTTGTTGGTTTTTTTTGGGGGGGGGGAGGGGCTGGGTTTTTTTGTGGTGAGAAACAGCTTTTCCTGAAAGGCTTGATAAAAAAAAAAATGTTGCTTCTCCCTGGGCACTTCAAAAATTATCATTTAACATCTGCATTGAGATTTACACTTGAGATTTACACCTAACAAAGATAGTTTAATAATTTTGCAGAAAAATTTTAGCAAAACTCAGAAAATCCTTTCTCCTTTTGGATTTGAAACTGTGTTTGCAGGGAACCAGCTTCCTTCTTGCAACATCCTGACCAGAGAAGTCATCAGCAAAGTGCCATTTGCTCTTTCCTGGTGCCACCACCACTGCAGCTCTCTCCATCCCTGGAGGAAAGCCATGTCCCAGAGAAAGAGGACACAACCTGCCAGCAGTTCAGCATAGGGTGGGGATGGGATGGATGCTACAAGGTCCAGATCATCCCACCTTTGATCTGTAGGATGGAGATGATGGTTAAGCTCCCTTCTACCTTATTTTTGCACAATCCTCTAAATATTGAAGCATCCTGAGCTGGGCAGGCAGGGTTTCTCCCTGTGGTGAGGTTTTTAGCTGAGGACCTATTTCTAATTAATCTGCACAGGTTTTGGTTCTCCACTTGCCTGCTGTGGCTCACAAGTCCCATCCATAAAAAAAATTCCCTAAATTTTCAAATAAATCCAGGGCCCACTTTTGAGCTTGAAGCTGTACATGACTCAGACTCATTTGCTTAGGAACATGAAAGTTCGTTCCTATTTATCTCCTCATTTGAACTACATAAATAGCCCGCAGCAAAAACTCCTCATCTTCCCACTATTCCAGCAAACAGCAGCCTTTGAAAAAGAAAAATGAGTGGTGGGTAATTATTTTTGGAAGGAGATACCCAAATGATGATTTCTCAAACAATTACTTTGCACTATTAACAATTGTTCTCTAAATTCCAGTTTAATTCCTGATATGAATTAAGTTTGTCAGATCTGTGCTTCTGAAACATTTGTTCCTTGAAAAGAACATTAAAAAAATGCCACTGTAACCTTTTGCCTTCTCACTCTCCAAGCAGAGGAAAATGCCTCTGCTCTTGTTTTATCAACACAAATAATTAAAACACAAGAGAATGTTTGGGATCTGTACAGTTGTTTTTGGCATCCTATTCATATTTATTTGATCTGTGAGATATCGCTTTAATTAAAAGCTCACTCTCTCTCCCTTCCTCCCCTCCTTGCCCAGAGAATAAATTATTTGTAAACCCCTCCCTGCCTGCTGCTGGCAGCCAGACACAACTGGTGGGACCAGGATGCTGGTGTTGAGCTGCCCACCGGTGGCATCCCAGAACTGTCAACTGGAAAAGACCTCTGAGATCACTGAGTCCAAATGTCAACCAGAAAAAAGCCCACCATGCCCACCAGAGCATGTCCTGAAGTGCCTCATCCACATGGGTTTTAAATCCCTTCAGGGATGGTGACTCCAGCATCTCCCTGAACAGCCCATTCCAGCCCCTGACTACTCTCTCAGTGAAGAAATTCTTCCTCATCTCCAGTCTAAACCTCCTCTGGTGCAATTTCAGGCCAGGGTGCTTAGGGGAAAAAAACCAAAATCAGAGCTAGGCTTAATTTTATGGGATGCTGCAAGACAAACTTCAACCCTGAGCAACGTGAAGCCCCAGTGGCAACCTTCCATATGTGTGTTCATTCCTTCCAGTCTCAACCAAACCCCTCTGGATTATAGGGGTGGGGAGGGTGGAACCAAATAAAATCTTGTCTCATAGTGGCTCTAAAGCAATTCCTTCAGGAGCTGTACAGATAGGATTAGAGGGAGGACCAGACTAGGAGGACAGGAGATGCCTCTGCTCCCCACATGGTGTGGTTTGAGATCCATCACCCTGCAAGGCACCACAGGCACACACATGCACACGTGTACACACGCTTGCACATGTGTGTGCCCAGCTGTGGTGCAGACAGAAGGCAGCAGGTGCCCTGGTCCCTCCAGACACCTCATTGCATCTCAGCACCAAGCCCAGGAGGTTGTTAGGCCTTGAAGAAACATCAGCAAGCAGGAGAACTTTTCTCCAGCTCGATTTAGATTTATTCTGTTTGTTTTCCATGCCAGCCCCCTTTTTATTCCCTTTTTCCTGTTCTCGCTGGCCCCAGTCTCCAGATACCTGCAGACTTTCACAAGGAAAGAAACTGCTTACAAGTATGGAATAAAACAAACAAGGTCACTAGAAAAGATAAAAAATAATGAGTTCCTTTCCATAGGATTCCTTGCTGGTCTCTCCCTCCCTTTTCCCTTCCTCTCTCTCCCCCCCTTCCCCTTTCATCTCACTCCAGAAAAAGAAAAATAAATCTTTAGGAATCCCTTTGGAGCTCCACCTCTGGTGCTGCATGCTGTAGCCATGCTACATGGAGCCTCAGACTCCATGAAAATCTGTTGACTGCCCATTCCTCAAAACCTCCCAGTTCCTCCCATCCCTCCCAGTGCTGCTTGGGGCCAGGCTGGGACCAGTTTCCAGCCACCGATGTGATGTCTCTCCCTCTCCTGCTGAATTTATTTTTTAAAGTCCTGGGGATTTGGAAAGCAATGAAAATCTCCAAGCTGGGTTTTAAATAGTTGATTAAAGAGCAGCCAGTGGAGAAGTAGGAGGAAGCTCTTGGGGAATGAAGATGCTTTTGGCCAACTTGCACTGCACAGCTCTGGGAAGGTCAGGTGCCTGCCCTGGCCCCCCAGGACCCCTTCTCCCAGGGTCTTTCATTGCCACAGGGCACTCACCACAAAGGGTGACAAGAAACAAGAAACATACTTTTTTTTTTTCATCAGAAAACAAATTGGTTCCTATATCCATGCAGGGAGGAAAAAAAAGTTTTAATAATTGAACTTTCTTGCTGTGCCTCTTTTTCAGAAGGAATATTATTCTGATTAATGCACTGAAATGGCATTTCAGTCTAAAATTGAATGCAACATTTCATTTGATCTAAAATTAATCGGGGTGGAGAGGAGAAGGGTTTATTTTTTAGAGGAAAAAAAAAAAATCAAAGGGTCTGTACTTTTCATTGATCCAAACCATTTCTTACTTGAAATTTCTTGTGGAGGATTGGGCAGTGAGCTGAGAAGTTTCTCATTTGTCCAGCTCTAATTGGAAGCCCTGAACCAGGGAGTACTTTACATTTGCAAAATGCAAAGCATGAACAGTCCCAGTGGGAAGAGTTTGGCCCTGCTTGAATTTTTGACTTTATTGGCATGCCTGCTGATTTGAAGCCTGAGATGCTGGAGATGTAGGGACTCCTCCTTCTCATTGGATTTCCTCAAAAATCAGTATGTCCACTTTAACTGCCAATCCCGGGCTGCCCACAGGCTCCTCCATGGCTGCAGAGACACATCTGATCCTCTCTGTGACCCTGCACTGGCTGTAGCATCACCTCTGCCCACCCGTGACACTTCAAGGGGTACAAATCCACGTTTACCCCACCAGGGTCCTTCAGGGACTGTTCCCCCATGCTCCTCCATGGCTGCAGGGACACAGCCACCATCTCCCCATGGGCTGTGGGGAAACCTCTGCTCGGGCACCTTTCCCCCTCCTTCTGCACTGATCTCCATGTCTTTGCTCTGGCATTTCTCTCTCACTTGCTCCTCCTCTGCTCTGCAGGTCTCTTTTTAAAATATTTTTTTTAGTTTTGTTTCCCCTTTCTCGCATATGTTACACATCCAGTTTTCCAGATCCACTCGGCCTTGGGGAATGGAATCATGGGAGCATCCATCAGCTCCTCACAGGAGCCACCCCTGTGACCCCCCCCTGCTTCCAAAGCACTACACTGACCCTAGACAGCCACCTCCAAAGGAGCCCTGGGGGACCAGCACCACGTCCCATCTCCAGCTGGACACAGAGACCCCAACCCTTAATGATGCCAACAAGGATGTGGGCTGCTCCTTGTTCTGCTCTGTCCTGCAAGCCCAAACTCCTGCAGACCTTCCTCTTCCTCCCTGATGCCTCCAGTTCCAAACTCCATGAACATCTGCCTGCTCTTGGGCTAGGTGTCCTGGGCATCCTGTCCCACCCAGGCTGGCACAGGGGGATGCCCTGAGCCCAACAAGATCCCTCCCTGCCAGGCTGCCAACATGACCAGAGCATCCCTGGCCACAAAGCCCATGCCAAAACCCACTGATGGGCTCCAGAGCTGATGGAATCAAAAAAGCTTTAAAGGAAAGTTGCTCTGAAGAACATTGGCAGGGAGGGGGTGGTTGAGCAGAGGGGAGCTCCACAGCTGTTCTCTTTCATGTCCTTTAAAGCTCCTGTTCTGTTGGGGTTTCTAATTAAAAAATTTTTTTGTTTGTTTGTTTTTGTTTTGTTTTGTTTTTTTAGGAGGCTGCTAGGATTGACTGCTCCTTGTCCTTGATAGAGATGAGGTGCAGAGAGAACATCCAAAAGCTGGGGGACGGAATACGGTGAGAGCAGGTGACGGGGAGATGTAGGCAGAAGGCACCACCCTGACCCGGACCACCCCCAGGCTTGTGCCTCATTTATGGGAATGTGTTACTCAACCAGACCTGTTGCTTAAGGTCGTGGCTGGTGGATGAGCAGCCAGGCTGTTTCTGCCTGTGGAAGCTTAGAGCTGCATTAAAACTGATTCTTTCTGATGGTAAAACGTGCCCTGAAACCCTTCCCTACAAAGAAACGCCGCACTTTAATCCCAGCCCGCCTGAATTTTCTGTGTATTTGTAAAATAAATGATCTTTCTCATGCTTACCTCAAGCAGTTATTAATGTTTTGGCACCAGAAGAGACACACCATGCAATTTCAATACCTGCTACTGATGAATAATGAACACCTATAAAGAAACCCCAAAACTAAAAAACCCCACGTTGAATGTTTACAGGACATGAGTACCGTGAAGGGATGATCAGTGGTTAAACCCCCTGTCTGACCTATGTTTGGAGTTAAAGCAAAAAACCCAACTTTCTCCCAACAAACCTCATCCCAGCCCCACACCGTCCCCCTTCCACCCTCCAGCTGGGGAATCCGAGGAAGGTGTGAAGACCCCAGGGTGATGGGTGGGCACCTGAGAGCAGCTCCACTCCATGCCGGGGCTTTGCGCGGCACCATGGTTCATTACGAAGGCACACAGAGCACCCTGGCAGAATATCCTAACCTAATGAAAGGCTGATTTTCCAGAGTAACTGTTCATTGCTGGACTTGCTGTGCAGTCTAAACCCCTCAGGTAGGGGGAAAGAATATAAAAAAAAATATATAAAAAAATATAATAAATATGCAGGGCTGCTGGTGGGAGCATGAGGAATGTGGTGGGAGCTGATTATGCGTCCATCTGGGAACAATGCCTGTGTCTGCATCCCATCCACCTCCACCTTCATGGTCTGCAAGATGGTGTTAATCCAGGTACCTCCAGAGCAGATGTAAGAACTCACAATCTCCTCCAAAAATAAAGGGAAAAGGGACAGGCAGTGGTGCAAGGTAACAGGTCCTGATGAGGCAAATGGACAGAGAAAACAGGAAAATATATCCCATTTTCCACTCCCACCTCGTGCTAGTGATAATCTGCCCTCCACTTGGGTGTTGTGTTGGCAATGTTTTTCAGCCCATCCATATGTGGCTCATGAATCTGTCTGTCTACACAGGGAGGGAGGTGACAAAGTCATGGTGGCTTTTCATGAGACTTTGGCTCTTCCTTGGAAAGTGGAAGGAAGGCTCCAGCACTCACCTAGAGCTGTAGTGCTGGGCAGGGCAAGTCCCAGTAAGCACCAGGGGTCTGGAGATGGATGTTGAAGCCAAGGAAGGACATCAGGAAATGCAATCACTCCATCAGCCAGAAAGCAGCAGTTAAATGCTGCTTCTTCACTCTGCTTTACAACCACCACCCATCTTCTTCAAAGGCATCAGGCACTCCTGATAGCTCGGGCTGTTTAAAAAAATGAAGACTCACTGTCAGAAATTCAATGAAATTACAGTTATTTGTGCTCTTTCTCCAGGAAGTAAGAGGGTTTGTCTCTGCTCACAGCACCACAGAAAGTCACATATTTCATCTAAAATTTGTCTAGACTCTTTCCATTGTTAACGGGCAGAGAAAGCTCTGGGGAATTACTGAACCTGTCTGTCAGGGAGAGCCCTTTGGGAGAGGACAAATGGCCTTCTGGAAGAAACTTCTGCATGGACCACAGAGAGAGCTTAAATGAGTGTGCACCTCATTTTTCCATGACTGGTGAGGTGAGAGGAATCCCAGCCCATATGTTTAAACCCATTAGTTCTTGCTTCTTGGCATCCTTTGCAATTAATAGCACCACCTCCTCCCAGCTTCTCTATCTAGACTGTTATTGAACGTGTCCATCACTGCACTGGGGAGCTATGCTGGGAATACTCTCCTTCATTGTGCTGGGAATGCTCTCAGTGCTCCCATGTCAGCTGCCCTGCCTCTGAGCCCACTCATCCTTCTCAGCACTATGGGCATTTTGTCTCTTTGACACCTTCCTCTCCAAGTTGGTCTCTGTAGGCTGAGCCCAACTGAGAGGTGGCAATCCCCTTCTCCACACCGGCAGTCCAAGGTGACAAAGACATCCAAGAACACATATTGACTGATAGAACTATTAAAGCAGCCCACCTCTCCCAGACGTAGCTGGATGTCACTGGGATCCTTCTAAAGCATGGATGTCAATGCCAGGTCCCAGCAGAGCTCAAAAGGATAAGAAAACAAAAAGGAAGTCACTCCTGGCTTACACTGAAGGGCCTGACAAGGTGATGGAGGAGGGAGATGCTTTTACTGTCTCTTAAATCAGGATCAATAAACCACAGGCACCACAGGAAACCCTGCTCTGGTCCCCTAACCCAGAGTGCCCAGCTGGTGGGACCAGAGCTGGTACACATCCATCAGCCATGCAGAAGGAATGTGCTCTGATGTGGGCAAACCCTGCTGAATGCCCTGAGAACCCATCCCCATCACCCTTGTGGGATATTTCCTGGAGTGGACCCAAGTGGCAATGTCCACATGAGGTCCAGAAAGGACACTTGTAATCCCAGAATATCAAATTGTTTGAGTTAGAAGGGACCTTAAAGATCAACTCCTTCCAACCTCCTGCCATGGGCAGGGATATCTTCCACCAACCCAGGCTGCTCCAAGCCCCTCCCAGCCTGACCTGAGACACTGCCAGGGGTGGGGCCAAGTCACTTGCTGGAGCTGTGAGTTTCTCAGTGCTGTCTCTAAGCAAATGGTCCACACAGGTCAGGATGGTGCCCAGAGGTTTCCAAATGCCCAAAATAACCCCAAACATTCTCATCTCCACCTCTGCACTTGACTGCAGGTGATACACTTCTGCTTCAGCTTCCCTGCTATGAAACAGGACTAGGAGCATCAAGCCACCTTCAGAAATCATGTCAGGTTCTTTGGAGTAAGGGGAACCTGAAACTGGTCGGTCTATTATAATATTTGCAGGTAATGGCATACTAATATGATTCATTAACACCCAGCCACTGCTCATTAGTGTCTTTTCACTCTTCCTTTGCAAGACCCATATTTTTGTTTTACCCATAATCTGTTTTATTAAGCAGTTTCTTAATAGAAAAGATTATTATCATCCATGCAGGTTTTTTTATAAAGCCCCTCGAATTTAATTAGGCCCCAAAAGGTTCCAGGAAGTTTGGGTACGTACCTAAACTTCAGAAAACTTGCACAGAGCTCCACCTCCAAAGCATTTCAGTTTTACTCTTCAGTGCTGTGTGCTCCATGTTCTTCCTCCAGGTGATACCAGGCTCTGGTTTTCAACACTGCAGCATTCCTGGGAAAGAGCAGAGCTTTGGTAACAACATCTCCCAGTGGGCAAAATCCCAGTGCCAACCTCTGCAAGGGCCTTTGACCTCCCTTGGAAAATAAGAACAACTTAGCAGGACTCTAAAGCCCTTCCCAGCTTTGAACCTCCCAGGGAACAGATTCTCCTCCCAGACTCAGCCCTTCTTGTTGCTGGGCTGCTGAAGCTGAACCCCAGGACTGTAGCAGCAGCTGAGGTTTCCTACCAGCCAGGCTTGAGAAGGGCATGAACTAGAGCTCATTGCTTAGGGCATCTCTCCTGGTGCTCCTGACAGGAACCAGAACATCCCAAAGCCATCAGGGGACAACTCAGCCCGAGCCAGCCTCACACCAGATGCCACATCCTCCTCCGATCCTAGCTCACAGTCTTCTTGTGGCACCACCAGACCACATTTCTGCTAGAGAGAACATCCCCAACACTGAATGGTTTGAGTTGAAGGAGGCTTTTGAAGGTCATCTAGTCCAAGCCTACAGAGAGCAGGAACATCTGCAACTAGATCAGGGTTTCCAGGGATCTACCACCCCTCTTGGCAACCTGGGCCAGTGTTTCACCACCCTCAATGTAAAAAAAGCCTGATTATAGCTAGTCTAAACCTTTCATTTTATTTCAGTTAAAAACCATCATCCCTTCTTACACCACTACAAGCCCTGCTAAAAAGTCTGTCCCCATCTTCCTTTTAGGCTCCTCTTAAGTCCTGCAATAAGGTCTCCTTGGAGCCTTCTCCAGGCTGAACAGCCACGAGCAGCGGCGAACCTGGAAGCCCTCCAGATGTGTTCCCATCAGTGGGGATACTCCTCCAGCCCAGGACCTGGACCTCCACTGGTGCACCCATCCCAGGGGCAACCATCCCCAGGACCTCTCTGATCCTCCAGAGCTCCAGCCATGTGCAAGCAGTGGCAATCACAGGTTTGGGAGCCAAGCTGGCACCACACAGCCCTCAGCCTCTTTTCTCCCTGCTTAGCTCTGCCCTAGCAAGCAGGATTTGCATTCCCCTGCAGCCCTGCCAGTCCCCTGCCTTCCCCACTGCTCAAACCTCCTCCTCCCCACCAGGTAAGAGGATTTGTGAGCTGCCATTCCTGCTCGTTATCAGGAAGCAGGGAGTTCTGTATTGTTCTGTTTCATGCAGGCATTGCAATTTCCAGCTGTAGCTTTAAACAAACTGGGGGAATGTTCTAAAACAGGGGCTTTTATTGAATTAAATATTAACATAAATACAGGGCTGAACGCAGTGCTGAATTATTAATTTTAATATTTAATCCAACAAGAAACCTTATGGTTGTTTTAGGGTGGTATATTGTCTTTAATCCAATTCATTTCTCTGTTAATTTTATTAAGTTTTCCTTATGAAGGGAGGTGATGGGGAAAGTGTACTCATGTGGTACAGAATATTAGGGGCTGGTGACCGAGAGCATACAAATAATAAAAAAAGAGAAAGCAACAGCAATCACGATACCCCTATGTTGGCAGGGGCAAGAATAAAAGGCACATAATTAATAGGATGCACAGCTCGGATGAATATGAGGCAGAGGAGATTACAGCAAGCAGGTGACACTTCTGTGTTTGTCATTCAGAGTGAACACAGCACAGATGGGTAACTCTAAGGAAGATGTTTTCAAACACAAGCTCACCTCCCAGGCAGAAAAAGAAATGTCCAAGGAGATCCTCCAGGTCTGGTCCTTTCCTCCAGCCAGTGTGGCTGTCCCCACCTCAACATGAGAAGGCTGCAAGTGTGGGGCTCAGCAAGATCTGTCCTTCAGGGTGATTTTCCTCCTTCCAACTCCAGGTCTGAGAGCCCTGTGCCTTCACAGGACTCTTGCAGCCTGGAGCAGGGGTGGTGGAACACCTGGCAAAGGCCACTGCTTGGCCATATTCATGGGAAGGGAAGCACAGCATTTTTGGCTCTGAATTCACCCCAGGTTTGAGGTTTCCCAGCCATCCTGCTGGCTCTGCTCCCCACCTTGGCTGCCAGGGAAAAGGTGGAACAGGCTCCATGCCTGGATTTTAGTGTTGACATTTTTAAGCTGAAGAAAGATAGAGAATGAAAAGCAATCCAGGCAGGAAAAGGCTTTGGAAAGAGTATTTTACAGTAGCTGCCACAAGAGTAAACCAGTCTCTTGCTTTTTTATTTGCACCAGAGCTGGGGAATCTGGGAGTATCCCTTCCCCAAACAGAGCAGCATGCTTTCTTCTGCTTTTTCTTTTTGTCAGCTGGGCTTTAGTCAGACTCTGTTGTCTGCCCTGATAACTCAGCATCCTGGGAGCAGTTGCATTTCCATAGGACATGTCAATGGTGGGCAGAAAAAGTCACCTTTCCTGCTGTGTGATCAGCCTCTTGGGCTTTCTTCAGCTTTTTGGACAATTGCTGCCTCTCAAAGTAACTATGAGGTGGGAGGTGAAGATCTTCCTTTGCAAAGTGGCTTCTGTGATATGAGCTGAGCATGCAGAGAGGAGCTGCTGAGGCAGGGAGAGGAGGAGGGGAAGCAGTCAGGGGTGGAAGAGATGCAACAAAGAGAGCTGGAGGTAGGAGGACCAGGAGGCTTCACTGGGATCCAGAGGTGCCCAAGCAGAGGAGCTGCTGGCAGCTGACCACCAATGCTGAATAGCAACGAGGTTCTCCATGCACCAGGCAGCTACCTGCAATTATTTTCAGGCAGCACCATCCATCTGGAATGAGCTTGGGAATGGCAGCACCTCGGGTGGCTCTGCAGAGACCTCCCCCCTCCCCTTGCCCCCCAAGAGGCTTCTCCAGGAGAGCCTGAGCCCTGCCTGCTACCACCCCATCTCATTATGGTTGGGAAGGATCTCTAAGATCATTAAGTCCAACCCTCTCTGAACGCACCCCACAACCTCCCTAAAAGCCCTGGTGACCCCCAGCATCCAGCACCCACAAAGCCACAAATGTTGGCATGGGGAGAGGAACCATGGAAGGGGCTGCTGGGGAGATGGGGGGTGAGATGGCACCACCCTGGGGGGATTAACCCACGTGTCTCACCTTGCTTGCAGCCCTGTGAAGGGGCTGGGAAAGCTGACCAGCTTGTGACAGAAAGGGACATGGATTTTTCTCCCCAGGTTGACACTAAGCAGAGCTGCACACAGGCTCAGCAAGCAGGAAGTGGAAAGATGCCCCATGAATGCCAACATGTCCTTATGTGTCATTCTTTAAGCTCTTAAGCCCTTATTTGAATTGGAGCTGTAAAACACTGAACTGATTAAAAAAGAAAAAAAAAAAAAACCACACGAAACAAAAATGGAAAAAAAAAAAGTCTTTCTTAATCCAGAGAGAAGGAGGAATGTTTGCACCAGCCATGTCTCTGTTTGCTGGGAGAAGCAGCCTTGCTTTAGCAAGTCTGCCTCTTCCCAGGGTGGTGGGAAGGGGACCCATCCCATTTTCAAAGCCAAAGTCTCAAGACTCCCCTGCATGGTGCTGGTGGCTGAAAGGGCAGAAAAGGCAGGGAAAAAAACGTATCTGTGCCAGCTCCTTCTCCTAAGAGAAGGGCCTGGAGCACAATCCTTTGACAATATTGTTGCCTCCAGGATATTGTATGTCACTGCAGAGCCTGCAAAACATGCTGACCTGCCTGGTGGGGGGCTGGAGATTAAGCAGGTAAAGGCCAACTCAGAACCAGTGACATGGTGATTATTGCTGTTGCTCATAATCACACAGAATGATGGCACCGGAGAGCACCGTGCCCATAGGGAATCTATTTCTTGCCAGCCCCTCCTGGTCCAATAGAAAGCAACAAAGACAAATGTTCCTAAATGCTGAGGCAAGTCAACAATGAGAGCATTCAAGTCTAGGGTCACAATGTGGGCATTTGCCCTAATGATGGTGCCTCTGGATCTCATGTTGTGGAGGAAAAGAGCAGTTATGTTATAGCTGCCCTGATTTAGGAGTTTCACATTTCCACAGCCTTCCACCATGGTGCACAACCAAGCCCTGGGGTGATGAGCAGACCATGCCCACACTCCTCAGCCTGGTCCAACCCAAGCCTGTGGCTCTGCGGTCTCTTGTCACAGAAAAGTGTGAAAAATAAGGCAACCACAGGTGGAAAACAAGCTCTGGGAAAGGTTGTGCCTGCTTGGACGGCAGCTGGAGGAACGATGGCCAGCACTGAGGCTTCTTAAAGTTGAAGCAAGCTTGGGAAGCAAAAGGAATCCAGTTTTCCAGGGCAGAATGGGCTGGCCCTGGCCTGACCATCATTCATCTCTTAGCTCTATGGAAAGGACTCAGATATAAAGGTGGAAAAATCTTCCCCACGATGCCAGGGAGAGCCAGAGCAGCTGAGCTGCCCAAGCCAGCTTGGGGCTGGGCCAAGAGCAGAGTGAGTGCCTGGGATGGAACAGAGCTGGTACAGCGAAGCCTGCCCCAAGTTTTGAATCAGGTGAGCCCAGATGTGAGCTCCATGCAAACACAGCTCCTGGGCTGCCACAGCCACCTGGGGTTGAGCTCAAACCAACACTCACCTGGATGTCTCTGCTGGCTCTCCACCACTATCCTCCACCTTGTTCAGCCAGGGGAATTCAGAAGGATGAATTTGTGACTAAGTGGGCCTGGCACCTTGGCCCAGGCAACCTCGTGGAGCAGAGGGGATCTGCAAAACAACAAGAAGCATGAGCAGATGAGGGATGATCAGTGGGTTGTTGGTTTGGGTTTTTCTGCTTTACAACGATGATTTATTTGTTTTGCACCTAGTTACAAATGCTAATGAAATGTGATTTTCAGCAGCATTTTTCACTTTCCTGGTTTTTGGGGTTATTTTTTTCCCAGGCAGAAGAGAGAAAAAAAAATGTGACAGAAATTCTCCACTTCAGGAATGACTTCCCTATCCCTGGCCTTGCAAAAAGCCCCTTAGGAGACCTTTTTATTGAGATTTAGAAGTGACTTGGTCAGGACTGCAGCTGGGGAGGGAGAAATAACATCCCCATGCCCACACTTCCTATCGAACAGTAAAAGTGTTTGGAAAACTGCATGGGACCAGTGGCCTCCAGCCTGCCATGGTGAGCACTGAGCAAACAGCAAACTCAGGGATGGGCTTTTCTCTTTGCACATTATCAGAGGGGTGGGGCTGAAGAGCTGTCCTTGCAGGAGGTCATGGAAGCAGGAATCATAGAATTCCAGACCGGTCTGGGTTGAAAGGGACCTTAAAGAGCATCCAGTTCCAACCTCCTTGCATGGGCACCTCCCACCATCCCAGGTTGCTCCAAGCCCCATCCAACTTAGGCTGAGACACTGTAAGGGGTGGGGCAGCCACAGCTTCGCTGGACAACCTGGGCCATGGGCTTGGCACCCTCACACTAAAGTATTTCTTTCTAATAACTAACCTAAATCTCCCTTCTTTCCGCTTAAAACAGTTCCCCCTCATCCCATCCCTCCAGGCCCTTGCCCAAAGTCCCTCCCCAGCTTTCCAGGAGCCCTCTCAGGTACTGGAAGATGCTCTAAGGTCTCCCCAGAGTTCCTGCCCAAGAGATTTACCCCTAAAATACCCACCCAATTGCAAGACCCCCTCTTTTTTTCCCCTGTCCCTTTCTCACGAGTGGATGCCAGGAGAGCCGCTAGGAGCTGCAGAAACGCTGTTTGCCACGAGAGGACAGCAGCCCACCTCCGACTGCCGCTCCTCCACAGGGCTGGGGAAAATACACCTCCAATAATAATATTACGGGGGCCGAGTGGAACACACACGTTGGGAGAAGGTAACAATACGTTTATCACACTGCTGGAGCCAAGTAGAAGGCTGCCCGGCCATTCATTGCTGCAGAATTTCTCTCTTCAAGAGAGAAATGTCAGGAAAAGGATGGGGTGAGAGCAGGGATTGCGGTGGTGAGCAGGGAGTGTGTGTGTGTGTCTGTGTATGTGTGTGTTGGCTGACTTGAAAATGGAATAAACCCCACTTAGCAGCTAGGTAGCTATGGAAACATAACCCAAAATTGTTCTGCCACCTTTCTGCCGTGCTGCTTTCTGCAGCCCTGCAAAGCCTGGGAAGGGTGGGCTGGATATTGTTTCTTATAAATAATGGAATGTAAAGAGCAATGGGAAAGAATCGACGGATTTGGGTCTGGGAGCAGGGAGACTTGAGGACAGAAATGCCTGGAAGCTGCACTATCAGTTTCTGAGGACTTAGCAATGATGAGGGCCTTAAACTGATTCTTTTTCTCTGGGTATCTGCAGTTGGTAGGAAGGGGCAGGCTGAGGAGACACACACAGATTTTTGGCCTCCCATGGACTTGTGGGGAGGGCAGGATGTGCCTGGCTGTATAGAAACAGATTTGCCCAACACACCCCAACCAGTGGATATGTCCACAGCATCCTGGTGGTTCAGGAGCAGGGGCCTTGGGCTGCTAGCCCAGCTTTCTCTGCACACCACAACCCCGACCAGAAGCCATTCCAGCTCTGCAGCTCCACTCTACCCCATCCCAGTTTCTCTCCTGACCCCAGGATTTACCCCTTATCCTGCCCATGGCCCTCCCCAAGCTTGCTGAAGTATTCAGAGGCTGAATTATATATAAGACTGGTTATATATCAGAGCTGGTCTTGAAGAGCCTTTAAAACTGGGAATTAAATTCTGGATCCAAACAGAAAATGCTCATTTGTTTTCACCAGGGCCAGGATTTAATCCCTGGATGTTGTGAGATCCAGGATTGAGTGGTCAGGGTGAGTCCATTTAAGTAATTTTGGGATGAATTTTGTCAGCTGGTGCAGCCCAGAAGACAGAATGCTGCACAAATGGCATCTTCCTGCACTTGGCTTGCAGATCTCCTGTGCAGGAGGGGACTGACCAGGCATGGCCAGTCCAAGGAGAGGGGGCAACCTGGGGTTGGTTGTCCTACAGGCAAACTGCAGGAGGGGTCCCCTCAGGTGTGCCACTTCTTACTGATGTCCCCACATTGATCCATTTATGGGTGCTGGCCTAGCTCAGCACTTCTGCCTACCCAACACAGAGAGAGCCAGGGATGGGGGCTCCTCGAGAGCCAGAGCAGAGCTCCATCCAGCTCCACATCCACCTCCTCCAAGCCACCCATGCTTTCTCGCTCTTGTTTGCTCTTCAGATCAAGGTCTCCTGGTCACTTGAGAGCCTGCTGCTACAACAGGGAGCTCTGGTTTTGCTTTCAGCTCTTTCCTTCTGCCTGACCCCACTGAGACACAGACACCAGAACTACTCACAGCCTCTGAGAACCACAGGTATGGATCCAGTGCCATAATGACGGGCTCTGGTTTATGCTCCATTTCTCCTCTGTAACTCTTCCTGTTGCCCTCACCTCTCTTGATGGCTGCTGCAATTTCCAACAGTGGTCTGCAGTGCCTCCATACTCTCCTTCCAGAGAGGTAACAGCTCACTTAGACCATGCTGTTCTACAGCTAGAGCTGCTGGTGACTTTTCTCCACGTGCAGTTGCCAACAATGAATCTATTCTTGCTGTGTGGTCACATAGCCACCAGTCCCTTTCAACCTTTTGCCCTTCCTCTCTGTCAAAGTTTCCTTGGCTGTCTCCTGAATAATGCTTTGCAAATTTTTTCTCCTTGCTCTTCTTTCTAGCTGGTTTGTGGACAGGATAGCCAAGGCTGTGCCACAGCTCCCTGGACTTCAAGCATCTAGCCTGCTCGTAACATGAAGGGATTGCTGCTTCTCAGCCTCCACTGGTAAGGGCTGTTGGTTCCCAACAGCACGTTTGCTCCTATCCCAGGACATCTGTCTTTTTAAAATCCCTTTTGGAGGCCTCAGGAAAGAAGCTCTGTGCCTAAGATGTTTTGAGCTCATGCAAACACTGCTTTATTCTGGGCCCATGAGCAACCAACCCTTTTCATCCTGGTGCATGTGCACACTTGCTCCCTGTCCCTCTTCCCCTTCCAGCCTAGCACAGGCATATCTGACCCTGCTCTTACATTTAGGTACCAGGCCATGGCCCAAAGCCCTTGGTCAATCAGCTCCTCTCCCACCATGCTAGCATCCAGCAGCACTTGGATTTCACACCCCACTGCACCACAGGAAGAGGGCAGAGGCTTCTCCTACATCAAACCCACTCCCCCTCCTCTGCGATTCACCTGACACCCACTGGATGGGAGCTTTTATCAGGACTGAGACTTGAAGTAGAAAGTAACTTGCTTTGGCTTTCCCAGGACTCTTAGTAAGAGAACTTAGTGAGGTGCTGGAAGTCCACCAGCCCTCAGAGGGGTTGCAGTGCTTGCCCTTAGGGTTCTTCCAGGTGAGCCCAAGGAGGTGGATGTTGAAGGACACATTCACTGTGTTTGAGGGTCTGAAGCAAGATTTGCCTCTGCAGACATCAGCCTGTCTTCATGTCAGATGTCAAAAAAAATTAATTTAGTGTCCCACCACAGCCTGTGGAGAGAAGTCAATCGCTCTGGAGGCTGCCTGAAGTCTTCTTAGACAGGATGAATGATCCCAGGGAATCCTGCCTTTCTCCTCTGGCCCCAGAAGAAACCAGGTCAATTGGCTCAGCACAGAAACCAGGCTGAAGAAGTGATGTCAGGAGAAAACACCCATGCCCTATAGAATTTGCAGGGAAAAAACCCAACCCCAAGAATCCACTCTGAGGCTTCAGAACTAGATGTCAGCCTGCACTGGTGGATGCTTGAGAATATTTTCACATGGGAGCTCTGGGCTTTCACCAGTTTAGGCTGCTGTGAGGCCAGAAGAGCTGGCAGAGATTGTCCATCCTCCAGATCCATGCAACACACTGGAGAACTTGGCTCCCACCAGAGCCTCTTAGCAGAAATGCCTTCTGCCAGGGAGGAAGAAACAGAAAATACCTTTGGCAAGTGCTGCTGATCAGCAGCAGCAGCGGGCTTGGGAGACAGCTGTGCTGCTCCATCCCCTCTGCCACCAGTGAACTGGCCTGGGGAGACAGCACTGCTTTGCCACACACACTGGATTGATCACCTTCTCTGTCCTGCCTGATGGAGGGAGCTCTGCCCAACCCCCTGCTGTCATGCTGGACTCAGACTGGGAACAGGTCCTTCTCCAGCCCCTCGTGTCATTGCTTTAACAGCCAGGAGGATGGAAAAACAAAAGCCTTTACTGTCTATTGTTAAACTTTACTGTCTAATGTTTTAATAAATAGTCAAGTTCTTCCTCCTATCATTAAACCAGCAGTAAAGCAGGATGGAAACTGGTTTATGAGATCCTATCTGCCTTGCTAACATACAAATGTGAGGTCTTGGCAGCTGCCAACAGCTACTCCCTGTAGTGTGGCCTCCTGCTCACCCCAAGAGCTGGAGCTACTGCTGGGCTGGATGGGGCTCACCCCACTTCATGGGAGAGGGGCAGAGAGCGAAAACCCTCAAAGACCTTCCTCAGCCAACCCCCCACTGCACTCCAAGTCAGTGGGAGGAAGGGAGTGCAGAGATGATGGAAATATGATCAGGAACTCCTCCTGGAGATGGAAAATCTCCAGAGGCACATCTCAGAATGGTTTAGGACCCACGCTGTTTACTCCTAAGTGTAGCAGACAAACCTTTCCTGGGGCACGGCACTCCAAAGTCAAACAGGAGTTCTTGCCAAGGTGCACAAGCAGTGCTCCAATCTTGCTGCCTGAAGACTTGGCTGGCCTTATGTGGTGCTTCTGCTCCAGACTCAGCTGACCTCCTCCTCTGGCTGCTCGAGAGTGAGCTGAGCATGCATTTGGAAGCTCACCTTTTATTGGTTGCCCAATCCTGCTCATACGCAGCTGGGGTAAGGCCTAATTGGGCACAGATGGGCTTAACACAAGCTCACACCTCCCACCTTGTAATTAGCAACACCTGACTGCCTCATTTCACTACACCTAAGTGGCAACTGAATGGAAGCATCTGACAGGAAGCAGTGGCCCAAGTTTGGTGGTCAGTGGCACCCTCTACCATCAGCCCCTAACTCCTGTACACATTGGACATCTCAAACCAGCTGGATGGGAACTAAACCGGCTGTAGATATAGGCTTAAAAGAAGAGAAAACATTAAAGCCACAGTTTTGGGGTTGTGCGGGATGGGACAGCTGGGTGCAACCCACCTGCAGCAGCTGGTTCTGGCTCTGTGCTCTGCACCCACTGCTCAGGAGGCTCCAGTGCCACACAACTGACAAAGCCTAAAAATTTGAAACCCTTTTTTATCTCTGTGAGGATTCTTGTTTACTTGAAAGAATTATCACCCTTCACTCACCACTTTCCCAGAAATCCTCAGCCTCCAGCCCATCAGCTGTGGGCCATGTGGACCCAGGCATGAGCAGACATGGTGGTCCACCACGTTGGCTCCATGGAGGGCTAACATTTGAACACTTTCCAAAACACTTCTCTGCCACTTCTCCTCAGAAAGTCATATAGACCATCCCACCACCCCTCCTCAAAGTCATTCGCACAGCTGTTGCACCAACTTTGATCACTAGGAGTGAGGTTTTATCTCCTCAAAGGTTGTTCTGCTGGCTCTAGATACCAGATTTCCTGCTCACCACCATTTGGGGGCTGTTCCAATCGTTTGTCCAGTCATAAAATTATTAGCACATTATCCCTGGGCAATGGCTGGTAATTTTCTATATTTTATTGCCTAATAAAGAGTTTGGAAGCCGACCTCCCAGTGTGAGAATGGAAACGAACTTACTGCTTACACATGTGTAACCAGGGGCACTGAGAGAGAGGTTGAAGGGACACAGAAAAGCTATCAAAAAAAAAAAAAAAAAGAAAAAAAAGAGTATTTTGTAAGAATTTGGGGTGGGTTTTTTTGTTTTTGGTTTTTGTTTTTTATAATTAAAAGCAAATGTAGTAGGAAGCCAGGCTGAGGAAGTTGAGGTTATTCAGACTGGAGAAGAGGAGGCTCTGGAGTGACCTTACTGTGACTTTCCAATACCTGAAGGGGCTACAAGAAAGCTGGGGTAGGGCTTTTGACATGGGTGTGCAGTGAGGGGACAAGGGTTTAAAACCTGGCAAGTTTTAAACTTTAAGGGAAATGGTTTAAAACTTGAAGAGATTTAGGTAAGACATCAGGAAAAAAATTTTTCCTGAGAGGATGGTGAGACCCTGGCCCAGGTTGTCCAAGAAACTTGTGTCTGTCCCCTCCCTGGCAGTGTCTCAGGTCAGGTTGGATGGAGCTTGGAGCAACCTGGGCTGGTGGGAGGTGTCCCTGGATGACCTTTAAGGTCCTTTCCAACTCAGCCCATTCTATGATTCAATGATATTTGCAGAGGAATGGGGGGAAAAGAGACAAACCTTTTAGAAGTCCTGCAGGAGAGAGTTGCTGGAGAGAGCTGCTGGAATGCTCTTCCTTGCTAACAGCAGCAGACACCCTGGCTTTCCAGACCTGGGTCCCAAATACCAGCACTCCCCAGTGAACACACCTGGGTGACTGGAGAGCCCTGGGAAAGAAAAATAGAGCTGTTAGGTGGCAGAGTCTATCTACAGCCATTCCTGTTATATTATAGCTATATATTTCCAGCTATAGCTAGGAGAAGGGGTTTGGAGGGAGGAAGGAGATTGTTCTAAATGGAAAAGAAATGCAGTTTACAGAGACTGAAAACGAGCCCTAAATCTAAGCCTAATTGAATTATAAATAGCTTGGATGCTTTCTTTCCATTCACAAGCTTGTTAAACTTCCAACTGTATGTATATATAATCTTAGATTTTTCTAAACATTCCTATCCAACTTTCAGTTTCAGAGCGACATTTTCTATTTCAAAGTTGACCCATTTTGAGGACTAAGAAAATTAGCTGATTTCCCCCCAGCCAAAATGCTTCACTCTGGGTTGAATAAAATATTGGAAGGGTTTGTTGGTTGTTTTTTTTTATTTCTCCGAAGAAGTATACTTCTCACTGGGAACTACCAGAACAGATTTTATTTATTCTTTTGAAGTCCAGCTCAGCCATGGAACAGGAGATAAAATAATAACAAAAAAATATTAAAAATCCCCTCCTCACAATTGGCACAGCAATGATTTCCATCCTATTTTCCCATTGCAAATTAAGTGATCTAATCTATCCCATGGATTTTGGATAGAGGAATTGGAAGTGTAAATAGGGACTGATAAATTGACGGATGGGTTTAGTCTAAAACAAAGGTCTCCTGGGGGAAGATCTCCTGCAGAAGAACTGCCTGTAGCTTACTCTGTCCTGTTGGCTGCAGATTTCCCTTGATACCCATCGCTGTGCTTCACTGACAGCTTTGGAAAGAAAGGTGAGGGGAAATTTTGCATTGCATCCCAGCCTGGCAGGACCATCTCTGGATAAATTCACTGGCAGCCAAGTGGCAGCTTTAGCAATTCATTCTTCAAAGATTTTGAACTCTCCCCCAGACAGTATTTGATAGAAGAGGATTCTTAATTGATGCAAGATCCCTTGCAATACTGCTACCACCAGTGTAAGAGTATCCCACCAGGGTTCTGTAGTGGAGCTGGTGTGCAAGGCTGCCTGTTTCAGTTCGTTGTGCTCCGAGGAGCTCATTAGGAAAGAGGATTTCCTCTTTGCAAACAGCAGCAGCACTGCTTTTGGCACAGGAGAGGTGGTCCTCAACAGCTCTGGGAAAGGCTCTCACTAGAAGGCCCAGGCAAGATGGGGTTTTCTTTCTGCTTTCTGATGTGGGTTTTGGTTTGGGTTTAGGTTTTGTTGGGTTTTTTGTTGTAGGTTTTTTTTTGGTTGGTTGGTTTTTGGTTTTGGAGCTGCCTGATGCCATTCTCCTGCTCTGCAATTATGTTGGGATGGAGAGAAAGGAAAAAAAAAAAAAAAGCACTTGGACTACTATTTGCACATCTCAGCCTTTGCTCCAGGCTGCCTGGAGGCTGTTGGACAACTCTGCAGCAGCACTGGGTTTCCTTGACAATGCCTACAAGATTTTCTTTCTAAAGCCAAGCTCTGAGCCCCAGATCTCCTGTGCACACCAGCCCCTGCTGCAAACCAGCCCTTGTTTGATGAGTCAAAGTTGTCAGAATATGGGATAGAAGGAAGATCTGTGCAGCTTTCTGATAGCAGAGCACAGAGCTCAACTTCCCCAAACTTTGCACCAAAGATTGTGCTGGGAGCACTGGGTGCAGTCAGTGGAGGAGCTGTGACTGTGGGACTCACAATTGTTTGCAGTCATTACAGGGTTCTGAAAACCCAGCAGGACTCAAAGAAAGATCAGCCACTCACACAAGGTAATGAGGGCATCTTCAAACGAGCAGCTATTGAATTGGGATGGGGACCTAATTCATCCTAAGGGAAGGTGATTTGTTAACAGCCTCTGGAAGAGTTTCTGCTAGAGCTGAAGGAAAGGGGACAGTTCCTTTTCACTACAACCCCCAAGGATTATTCACCCTCCTCAAATGAAAACTAAAGCATCTTGAAGGGGGGGGACAGGGGCTACAGAATGCAGCACAGATACTTCAGGTTCAAATCCCTCTTTTCTGAGCAAGACAGAGGTTCACCAGCCTGACAGACCAGAGCTGATCCTTCCCTTTTTGGGTTGTCCAGGGTATTTACCCCAGCTTGCTGCAAGTCCAGATAGGCACCAGCCCCTCAAGGATGCTACGTGGTACCTGCAGCTGCTGTACAGGTGCTCAGTGCCTGTGCTCATACCAACCACCACAGTCAGGAGTCTGCATTCCTACCCCAAAATGCCTTGAGCCAAACAGTGGCCATTTCAGAGAGACAAAATCCTCTTATTTGGGTAGAGATGCTTCTTTTGACTCTACTACCAATCATAAACCCTGGCTTTGATGGGCACCTGAATCTCTTGCTAGATTCTTGGTTGGCCAGCTCCCAGAGCCAGAAACATTACACATACATCAGCCTGTATTTCTTTCCCATAAATTCATTGCAGTAATTCCCACTCCTTCTCTCTTAATATCTCTCTGAGACCATCAGCCTGATGCTCTGCTCCCCTTCGGGCCCTCCAGCAGTGGCCTTCAGATGGTGAAGGGGGCCTTCCACATGGCCACCTTTCACTCGCCTGAGTAGAAGAGTCTCCTTTGAGGGGGAGGTGGTGCAGTTGGCCAAAACGGGGAGTAAAGTCCCTTTAAAAGAACAAGGACATGAAGTTGAGATGGAGAGGTTCAATTTGAACAGTCAGTTCTGGGTGGCTGCAGAAAGTCACAACTCTGTGATTGAGGAGCAGAGTTATTTCCTCCTTGGAAATCCAGTGGGTCACACTCCTCACCCAAACTACCAGCCCATTCGGGTCCTGGCAGAGCTGAGCATCCATTTTAATCACTCCCCAAGTGTGCTACAAGATGGAAACAATTTAGCTCCTTAAAAACCTTACAAAGGGGGGATGCCCTAAGGCAAGTAGGGTGCAGGAGGCACCCGGCCCTGGAGCTCTGCTCTGGAGACAGCAACCAACTCCCAGCAAAGACAAAACTGATGCTCAGACAGAGCAGTAAAATAAATCAGTGACAGAACCTCAAAAAGAGACAAATGAAGTTGAAATTCATCCTTGTTTATTTTAATGTTTGGAACATTTTCGAGGTGATTTATGCCCCCACTTCAATGCGTTTCTCTCTCTTTGTCTCTCTCTCCCCCCTCTTTTTTTTCTTTTTTCTTTAAAACGGAAAAAAAAACCCAAACCAGCTATATTTGGGAGTTAATTGGATTTCCAGGCTTCACAGCCAGACAGTGTAATTGATCTCTGAAGAGATGGATTTGTCGGTTAGCTGGGCATGAATTTGACAACGGGAGAGGGAAGAAAAATTTCCCCTGCACACAGAGCAAAAGAGGGGCACATTGGCAGAGCCAGGGACCCAGGGCCTGGTTGCTTCTTTACCTTGACCTTGTCCCAGCTTTCCAAGTTAAACAGAGCTCTTTCCTCTGGGCCTCTTCAAGCAAGATGACCAGGAGATCTGAGCTGACTGTGGCAATCCCCTTGTTTAGCACTACATCTCCAGAGGAAATGTTCTGGCTTCTATTTTGTAGCTTTTTGAAGCTACACAGGGAAAAACACCTGCTTGCCTTTTGTCTGTGACACGGGATGCTCCTTGCCTTCCACGTCCCTACTCTTTTTTGTCCTGTCTTGAAGATCTGTTATCTCCAAAGCACAGATACCTCAAGAAAGACCCACCCCAGCCACCACTCCTCCTCACCTTCAGCCAACCCCCAAACCCACATCACTCACCCCTGCTCTCCCCAAAAGGCAGGTGCCATCTTGAATCACATTTTGTTTCTTGTCACAGCAGATGGGTTTGTTCACATTGTGGGGTGAAAAGGAGACATTGGGCCAGGGGAGGTACAAGGATGCACCCTGCCACCCATTTTGCCCAACCAGTTCCCATGCTCAGGCTATCAGGCAGGGGGCTGCTCAGAAGCACAATGACCCTTGGCCATTAGCAGAGGCTTCATAGAATGGTTTGGGTTGGAGGGGACCTTAAAGATCATCTCGTTCCAACCTCCCTGCACGAGCAGGGACACCTCCCACAAGACCAGGTTTCTCCTCTGTTGTACACAGAAAAGAAACTTAGAGTCTAGTTTCAGCTTAGCTGTTTGCAGGAGGCCTGATCCTGCTATTCTGGATAGAGCTACCCAGAGGATGCTGTGTCTGAAGGTGACTCAAACCCATCAGGGTCCCCTGCTCTCTGTGTCCCAGTTCAGCAGCCAAGGGCAAGCTGCCATTCCCGACAGACTGCCAGCAGTGTCCACAGGGAATCCTGGTTCCCACAGATCTCTGCAGAGGATCCCACATAGGATTTGGGTGGAAAACATGCAGAGGAGCAAATTTCAAGAGTCAGCCTTGTGTTTTAGCATCATCTTCCTTCAGAGTGGACAAAAAAAGGCCATTCTGGGAGCAGGGTGGTGGGGCAAATACTGGTTCCCCAGCAAAAGCATTCTTACCCCATCACAGGGGTGCACCTGCCCCTCTACCCCTCAAGCCCCACACTATCTTGGTTATCTCTGGGAGTGCCACATCCCAGGGACAAAGCTCTCTGCAAACTAAGTTTCCTCATCACACAATTCCTTTTTCAGCTCATTTCAATTTTTGCTGTGCATTTAACCAAAAGCACCAACCCAGCAGTCAGCTGGTAGAGCTCCTGAGGAGCCAGGATGAATCAACAGCCTCCCCTTTCCCATTGCGGGTAACCCAAAGGTATCACATTACCATGCACCTGGCAACCTTCCTGGGAGGTGAGGAATTGCAGTCCTTTCATCTGTGAGAAGCCTGTCTGAAAAGTCAAGCACACCCCCCCAGCCCTCCCTTGTTAGGTGGTGATGCTGCTTGGCTGTTCTGCAGCAACCCTGCAATAATTGCCCCAGCATTTCTCTGCTGCTGACACTGCCCTGCAGAAGCAGGCAGGGGGTTTGCACAATGCAGAGCAAAACCTTGGAGCTCAAACTTCCACAGGAAGTGGCCCTGGCCAAGAATTTGTGACATTTCAGGGAGGAAGCAGGCATATCCATGGGTAATAAGAATAGCCAGTTGCAACAGCCAAATACCAACATCTCTTCTGAAAGGGATGTTAATATTGCAGGTAACCTCCATCAGGATGAGCAGGTCTAACATGGGGCAGATCTGCCTTCTCCCTTTGCAACACCCCCTTTCTGGCCACCACTCAGAAAGGATATGGAGTTCCATGGATCCCATCCAGTTCCTGCAGCTCCTCTCCTCTGGTTTCTGTTGGGTTTTGGTTTGGTTGTTTTGGTTGTTTTTTTCCTAAGGCCCATGTCAAAATCATTATGCAGCTTTCCTTTGCTGTGGATATAAAACTGTGTAATGGGAGATCTGTGGAATTGCAAAGCGAGTTTCCAGGCAGGAAGGCTGCTTGGCACAGGTGGAAGATATCACTCACTCCCCAGCATTACAGCTACTACAGGCTGTGACAAGGAAGCAGCTCGCAAATGGTCACGCGAAGGAAAACATCTGTTCCCAGCTAGCAGGTACACGGATCATCTGCAAATTGCACAGCTTGTGCCTGATTTTCTTTTTTTTTCCCCTGGCTTTGTTTAGCAACTCACAGCACCGCGAGGCGGGGGGCGGCTGCCGGCAGAAGGGACCCAGGCTGGGAGGAGCTGGAGGTGAGGTGGCAGCAGGCACAGCATGCCCCAGCCCTCCAGGAGATGCCACAGGCATTATTTAACTCAGGAACACTCCAGAAAAGCAAGATGCACCTTTGAGCAGGCACAGTGCCCCTTCCCTTGCAGAAAGTGTGTGTGAGGGGGGAAACCCACCCTGGGTTTCCCTCTGCACAGGTTCCTGGCAGAGTCTCCTTCTGCCTCCACCTTGCACACAAAAGATTTCCTGATCCTGGCTGGACTTTTCCAACTGCTTTGTGGTATGGGGCTCAGATGAGGAAATGGAAAGGTTCTGTTTCCATCAGGCAGGATCTCCAGTCGCTCTCCAGCCAGCCTTGGGACTCAAGCCCAGCTCCCCCCCTCACATGTGCTGGCTGGAAAGGAGGACTCTCCTGCACCTCTCCAGATAACTCATGCCTTTCCCCCAGCCAGGTACAAGGACTCAAAATGTCTCAGACACAGCCCACAGTGCTGTCTGTGTCCAACATCCCTCTGCCTGCCCAGGATCCAGGCCTCTGGGGTCCTTCTCAGCCTTACACAAGCTCTGCTCCCATCCTCCAAGGAGCCTAGGTACAATTTTGCTTCATTTCCTTTCTCACTAAAAATTACTCAACAATATTTCTATGCTCTGTATTCCTTCAGCAAAGGGGGCAGGAGGAGGGGACCCATCCCTAACCCAGCACTGCCATCTCCTGCTTTGAACTTCCCTCGGCTCTCCCCAGACACATCAATGAAGGGATCAATGGTGTCAAGAGGAGATCACCACTTCTGGCACTGAAGCAACAAGACTTCTGAAGTCCTGGACACAAACCTTAGCAATGGATGGGAACTTCAACAGCGTCTTCATCGAGAAAAGGATCAAATCTTTTAATATCCTATTCCTCAAACACAGGGGTCTAGCATATTGCAGGAGTCCCACAGAAACACCTTGGCTTTGTAAGCATCTGCATGTGATTTTCAGGGGAGCAAGGGTCACTGTGCACAGGCTGGTGACACATGAAGCACTCCGCAGTCCTTGTCACCCAATATTGCGGTCAAGGCTGACACGCTCAGATTGAAACTGGCTGAGAGGAAAGCTCTCCAGACCCTCAGGGGCAAAGGTGTCCTTTGGAAACGTCAACTGCTAGGGGAGTTTGACTTGTTAGTCTAAGAAAATGAAGGTGATCAGGTTGTTCTCTGTCCATGTATTGGGAGGTTTAACATGAAGGAAGAGAAAGCGCTACTTAAGGTGAAAGGAAAACATCAGCAAATGTGCATAAACCACCCATGAATAAATTTAGGTGACAAACTAGATTAAGGCTTCTTGCTGTCCAAACAATGAGGGGAAAAGGAAAATGAAGGTTGTTTTTTTTCAGCCTGAAAGAGAGATGAGATGGTTTCTAAGTTGCAGGAGGAGAGAGAGCAGGACTTAACAGCTGTGAGGTCCTGCATCAACCCTGTTTGGGTTGTTCAAGCAGCATCACGGCAGCCATGCAGCTTCAGGATGCCTGAGACAAGATGTGCTGGGAGACACAGCACATTTCTGCATGGTTTGCTGATTCAGCTGTAGGGAAAAAAAGGTGACAAGTTTGGGTCTGATGTAGAGCAATAAAAAACCAAAGGAAATATAAACCAAAAGACTACAGAAGCCAGCTGGGGGGAACTGGGGCCAGAGAGGACGAAGCACCAGCAGAAGCTCTGCTGACAAACCAGCTCTGGTTCTCCCGGAGCAGCCCACATGGAAATCCATATAGAAAATCATTAAACAATTACAACCTCCATCGGAAGATCATCCTTTGAAGACATTTCCCCAGAAACCTTCTTTCGTGGCTTTCAAACAACCCTCTGCCTCATCAGAATAACTGCCAGGAGTGAAGGCTTTGTAGATCAGCAAACATTAAGCAGGAGGAGAACAAAGTAAAAGTAGCCAAGAAAAAACCCCTAGAGGTCTGCCTCCTGCAAAAACATGGGCCCCACACCAGTTCGTACCCAAATCCCACCCCACAAAGTTCCCCATGGAGATGGCACTGGCTGAGCATCATCCCAGTCACCTCCAGGGATGTTTCCAGTGGAGAAAAGTGGGGTTTTTTTGTGTGGGTTGTTTTTTTTTCCCTACCAACTCATCACTCCATGCCAGCTCAGTGCTTTGCCAGTGGAAACACTCTGCCTCAAAAAAAAAAAAAAATCACCCAGCCAGAAAAAAAAAATCAAAGCTTGATTTCAATATTATCACTCCCTACAGGCAGAAGCTTCTCTTGGTTTGAAGGTGCTTGAGCAAGTGATTTTGGTTAGGCCTAAACACTTGTCAAAAATCTGGCCCTTCATGCAGAACCACTATAATCTTTGAAGACACAGCAACTCAACCTGCTTTTTCTGAATCCATCTCAGGGATGTTTTATTCAGCAGGAGTTTTAAAAAAAGGGGTTTCCACCAGAACTTGTTAGTAATTTACAACTATCACCTTAATCACTAAAAAAAAAAAACAATGGGAGAAAAAAAAATCATTAATAAAATCATTAAATTAAGCCCTGATCTGGAATCCTAGAAGATAAAATGACTTTTTTTTTTTTTTTCCCCAAGAATTTGGGGCCAACATTCCAGATCGTGCCACAACACACGAGGAGTGAGCGTCTGTGCACGCTGCCAGGCAGCATCTGAGGCTGGAGGGGGACAGGAGGGGGGTGGCATTGCTCTGAAGCTCTTTGCTGTCACTCTCAATGGAGCCTGGCAACCACACTGTGACAGAGTGAGGCGATGTTTGGGGCAGGATGAGCCTTTTAAGCTTTTGAATTAATTCTACAGAGCTGAGTGGAGCAGTGCTGGATCTGTCCTGAGGTCAGTTCAGCCTCAGCAAGGAGAGCCAAGCCCTGTGGAAACACCATGAGGACCTGGACCACCATGTGCCAGCCCTGAGGAAAACACATCCCCACATCCCTATTTCCTAGGGAGCTCTGGCTGCCCTGTTTCACTGCATCCCCATTAAAATCTGCATCCCACCCACCCACACACCTGTGTTTCTGACATCTGAGTGGGCTCCTGGGCCCTGACCAAACTTACATATTAAGGCAGCAAGGCTCATAGGAAACATTAGGAGCTTTTATTACTCCAGCTGATAGAGACAGAAACAAGGACATGTCTTGGATGCAAACCATGCTCCTTTCTCACAAGACTCCCAAGCTCACCCACTTGGCAGGTTCAGGGAGTTTTTTGTCATTTATTTTGTTGTTTTTTTTCCCCCACTTGTATTTATGAAGGTATAAACTACCCTGCAAAACTCACAGTTCACCACATCTACAACCCCATCGCTGCTAAAAAGAAAAGCCCAAGTGAAAGGGATTTAAAAAAAACAGTTCTGGGCAGGAGGGGGAAGCATCTCCCACTGTGGTCTGGGGGAAGGCAGCAGCAGGCCTGGTGATGATCCCTACCTCAATCACAGCCTAGACACTTTCCAACCCCTGTGAGCCAACAAGCAATTGATGGTCATAAAGGGAATGGATGGACTAAGGTGCGATGATGGCTGAATGGAGACAAAAAGCTCCTCAGTGAGCTGCCTGTCTGCATGATGCTGGACCTAGATCCTGCACGGTAGAGCTTGGAAAATTAATTGAATCCTAGAATGGTTTGGATTGGAAGGGACCTTACAGACCATCAACCATAGTCACAAACTCCTTCCATGGGCAGGAACACCTCCCACTAGACCCGTCTGCTCCCAGCCCCATCCAGCCTCGCCTTCAACACTGCCAGGGATGGGGCAGCCACAGCTTCTCTGGGCAACCTTGGCCTGGGGCTCACCACCCTCAAAGCAGTTTCTCCTGAAGATCTCATCTCAGTCTCCCCTTTTGAAACTCTTTCCCCTCATCCCATCACTCCATGCCCTTGTCAAATGCCCCTCCCCACCTTTCTTGTAGGCCCCTTTGTAGGGGCTGGAGGAAACATCCTTCAACGGGACAACGCGCGTGGCCGAGCGAGCCGGTCCACCCAACAGAGGGCACTGAGAGACTGACCAGGCACCAACCTCTCCTTGTCCTGCTTCTCCCAGCACTGACCTTCCCCACTATCAACTTCTCCATCCCCCTCCTGGCAGAGGCTGCACCTCCCCACCCAACAGAAGTCAATGGAGCGTCACCTCAGTGGGGCGAGGACGGGAAGCCCAGTGCCAAACCAACTTCCTCACTGTGCTGCTGCCATGCCAAGGGGTGGGTGTGAGGGATGCTGTTTGGGAAAACAGGGGTAGGGATGGAAGAGGGGTTAGGAAGCTAGGAGGGGGGAGGAGGGGCGGGCACCTTCACTTTTTCAGGCTGTTAACTGTAATTAGCCTGGTTTCTGAGCCGTAATTATCTTGCAATCTCAAAGCAAACACGCCGGAGGAAATTGCACAGTTAAAAAGACAGCGTGGCATTAAAAATAAATGATGAGAGTCCTGCCCGTGCTTGCTGAGGATCTGTCAAAGAGTTTTCCCTCTTAAAAGCCCCAGCTTGGGGAAGCTGGAATCCCCCAGCTATGACTTTCCCTGCCAGATCCTCGGCCTTGACAGAAGATCACACCACGACTCTACAAGGATGCCAACTCACAATCATCCATCCCCCCTCCTGGAGGCATTCAGCTTTGTCACAGCCCAGCTACAGCATCCCAGAACTCTAGGGGTGGGGAGGCTTGGGTTTGTTTTGTTTCGGTTTTCCCAGAGGAATTAAATTATATGGGTTATTTAATCCAGGGCAAAACCCCAGTGCAGTAGGTGTTTGGAAACCAGGCTACCAGATCACAATATTCCTTCCTCTTGCAGAAGTAGCTCCCCAAGTCTCCTCTGTGCTGCCCTTTTTGTCACTGCCTGAGTGATCCCTGTAATTAGGACTGTGCTCCATCCCAAATTGCCACACCAAGAACACAGCCTTGGAGGCTGATGAACCAGGCTGGTTCAGTGGGGAGCTGGAACTCCCCAGAGGCTCATCCTTTCCTGGAAAACTCCTTCGCTCAGTTCTGCTTCCACCTGCAGACCTTTGCTCAGCCTCCAGCTCCATGGCCAGGCCACTTCTCTGCAATGCCTGGCTGGAGATTTAGTGATGGAAGGGAGGAAGAGCTGGCTGGAAACAAGACTGAACTCCTCACATAGCTATGGAGCAGGCAGTGAGGCCACAAGGGAGTACTTGAAGCTTGCATTTGGCTTCCTTCTACTTTTGGAGTGTCTCTTCCACTCAGTGCTCTAAGGCATCACCAGCCCAGACTCAAACATACACCTAAAGCCAGCAGAGCTGTGCTGGCCTAGCTCAGCAGAAGATACACCCCCAAAGTCATCCCCAAGTACCTTCCTTTGTGGACCTCCATTCCCAGGCAAGTCCCTTCACAAGGGCAAGACTTCTGCTCCCAGGAACACATGGGTGACCTTTACAAGCTCATGTCCTAAGCAAGAGTCTGCAAGAGAGGAACGTGTTGGGAAGGAAGCAGTACCTTCACGGCTTGAAAAGCTCTAAGCAACAATCCAACACCCCCTTAACATCTGCAAAGCCAGAAACATGCCACCATCTCCAGACTATTGTCCTCATGGTAACAAAACACAAATTCATTCATTCTGCCATAGGAATGAGGTGGACAAGGGACTCCCAGAGCCAGGAGCAAGGTGGTCTCTCTGAGAGAGATGATAAAAAAACCTCACTGCTGTGCTTTTCATCAGAAACACAGATTTCCTCAGGAGTCCTGCACATGGGTTTCTCCAGAGTAGAGCCCTACATTGTGGGTATTCAGTGTGTGCTTGTGGAGAATGAGATACCACCTCCAGCAGCACCAAGCCCCACTTCGTTAAAACCCCTGATATGGTGGGAATCCATCCCATCACCCCTCCTCTTCACCTATCTAGTCACAGAACAAGTCTGGAGAGAGCCCATTAAAAGCCACTCAACTGGAAAATAGTTTCTGGCCTATTTCTAGCACTGGGGTCTTAGCTAGGGAGAGAAATCTGACAGCAGGAGGGTGTCTGTGGGGAGGAGGAGGCAGAGCTGTTAACTCCTTCACCAATCTAATGTATGGGGCTCTCCAAGAGTAATTAATAATTAATATCCGCAGCTTGCTTGAATCTGTTGACTCTGTAAACTGCAGCCTTTCACTTAAAGGATGCATGGCATGTTGAGACAAACTGAAGAACATCCCCCATGGAGAGCCTCAGCATAAACAAGAGCAAATCCCAGATACTTCTCTCTGCTTCTCTTGCCCTCTTCATCTTATTTAATTAAGCATAATTCCTCAGTGGTGTCTCTGAGCAGAGGTCAATGGAGAGTCCAGTATGACAGGGCCTGGGTCTCTGGTCACTGCAGAGCTGCTCCCAGGACTTTAGTGGGGTTGGCACAGGACAAGGAAGTCACCAAGTCCTTCACCAGTTCTGCCTGGATGTTTCTGGGGCACCGGCAGTGCTCTATGTGCCAGAGGACATTCAGGACAGCAGCAGAGGCTCTCTAGTACAGACAAATGCTGCCCACAGTGGTAGTCTGGTCTCCTGTCAGAAACTTGGGGCTATCAATCAAGGTAGATTATCTGATTTAGAGGCAGATTTACCCCGTTTAGGAGCTGGGCTCATTGCATCAAAGATCTGTTAGAACTTTCTGAAGACCGAAACGCATCACTGGAGCATTGCAGCTCATCTCATAGAAGCCTCAATCCTACCCCTGCTCAAATCCTTGCTCCGTTTTGCAACACCCAAGCAGTGAAGGACTCTTTGAGAAATGAAACCTGGCTAGCAGCCCTCCCTTTATTCTTCCAAAGTGAATGCCCAAGCAACAACTCCCTAGCTGCTCATTACTGGTGTCCAGACTCACCAGAAACGATGGGCTGTGGTAGGAGAGCACAGCTACACAAGGGAAATACCCAGAGGTGGAGGTCTTAAAGTCAACACCAGCATCTAGTTTGGCTTCTGGAGATGGAGATTTGAAGCTGGCCATGTAAGCTGGCCCCTCTGTAAGCAAACTGCTCAAGGTCCACTTCTCAGCTGACCTCGAGGTACCAGTGAACAAAAATGGCCCAATGACAATACGTAATTAAGTCAGGGCAATAGCAAGATCTTCCTCAGAGGAAGATGTGCTCAGATCCACATGAAAAGGCACACTTATGGTCACACAACTCCAGTTTCCTGCCTCTGCTCCAACCAATCCTCCTTTCTGTGGTGCAACCCACAATCCTTAACCCTCACTCAAAGCCACAAATGTGACTCAGTTTCCCTCTTTTCTCCACCTCCAAACATTGTCATCACCTTCATCTGAGTTTCGGCCACCAAAAGTTTCCTGATGTGTGGGTGCTGTGCTCATAGTATCAGTGGGAAGGGGGTCATATGAGGGTTGTGCCTCAGCAGCATGCTGAACCAAAGCTGTGGGGCTTGGTGACCCACTTGAGGTTACACACTTTGGAAAGAGGGAGCGTTGGAACAGGGCAGGACAGTTTTTTTTTTTATAGGAACCACAGCTCCCAAGGAACAAGATCTTCTTCTCTAAATGTCACAAGCCAGAACTTGAAAGTCTGGAGCAAGAGGTAGGCACCTGTGTGAATCTGGCCTATAGCATCACCCAAACTGTCTCTGGAGCATCACCTTGGGGTACAAGCTGACTTCCACAGAAATTATGGCTCATCTTTTGTTTTACTCTTTTACTGTACTCAAGACTTGAAGAGGACCTTTAACACCTTTTAGATATCACATGTTGGGGTAATTTGATATATACACAGATGACTTGATTTGTAGCATATTTGAGTAATTCATTATGTATGTGCATTATTTCTCCTGCTGCATTCCAAGTTTGGTAGAAGACAAAAAAATTCCTTTTCTATTTTAAGGAACATGATGCTATCACCTGTGTTATGAGTTGTATTTTGTCATGGCTGTGATTTAATACGGTGATAGTCTTCTGAGATACAAGAAACAGTTTAACTTAGTAAGTCATATTTTATGCCTTATTTCCCATGTAAACTCTAAATTCCGCTGAGTTATTTTAATCAGTATTCAGCAAATACAATCCCATTGAAATTTGTTTTTCTTTCCAAAGCGTAATGGAAAAAGGCCTGCTCGCTAGCATTCAGATGGGAGCACACCTAAAAATACCTGTTATCAGGAAACAATTACACATCTTCCCTTGAATTAAGAATTTGCATTTAGAAAGGAAGAAAATCTGCCCATAAATAAGATCTTCCCCAGCTTCTTGTAAAAAAACAAGGACAACTAATGTGATTTTTTTAAAGTACTGAGGACATGGTTGTCCTGCAAAGATGTAAGTAGCTTTTAAACCCAGAGAAATGAAGCCTTGTGAGAATAAACCATGGGAGAAAGTGTCAATTTTTGCACTGTGGTGTAGTAGGTTGATACTTTGGGGAGAAAAAAACCCAAAACAAACGAACCTGGCTTGCTATTTGCTTCTGTCTTTCTGCATATTGTCTTTGCACACCAAGCTAATAAGACCTTTCCTCTGGGGTCTAGAGTGAGACAGACAGTTAACAGTTTGGATTCCCCCAAGGTTGCAGAAATTGAGGGAAAATTAAGAAATCCTTTTCTTTCTTTTTATTTCCTTTTTACCAAAATGAGAAAAACAATCATTTGGGTTTGAATGAAACCTATTACTCAACTTAAACAAAATATGTCAGTTGGTCACAAAGGGCCTGGTAAATAGTTTGGTAAGATTTCAAGGAAAAAAAGAAGGTGAGAATTGAAATATGAAGCTTAAGATTTTCATTAGAACACAAAAGAGAATGCATCAAGATAAATCAGAATTTTTAGGGGGGGGGGGGGCTATAAACTCCTTCCTGTATCTCTTCCCCGCACACACAAAATGAGGGAACTCTAACAGAATTTCCAACTATTTTAGGGTTTCAAAATTTTGGGAGGGAGGCACAGAACAGAAAAATACTCTTAATAAAAAACCTAACCTACAAAATCCAGTTTTTCTGGTTTATCTATCAAGGGAGACCCAGAATCTCTGCTGGGGCCTCCAATGGCTGATGAGATGAGTGACACCAATGGGGCTTCCTATTGCTAAACTCACCTTCCAAGAACTGAATGCTTCATTTCAGCTTTTCCACCTTCATCCCTGGATCTCCACCACCAGAGAGAAAGCATTTCCTCAGGTCCAAGCAACATAGCTTCAAAGGGAGAGTTATCAGACCAGGATCAGACCTAAGACACACCAAACACAGAAGAAGCACGAGGCAATGACTGTTTATTCTGGAATTTCTACTGCTGCGGCCATTAGCAGCTTCCTTGAGTTCTCTGCTGCTAATCTTAACACCCACCAGCACTCCCTCAAACCAGTGTTTCTCTCCACAGAATTTCCATCTCCCCTTCACCCCCTGAAGTTCAACCCTACTGAGAACAACAATATTCCCCTGGGTGAAAGACGGAGTGGGGAAGGTTGGAATGCACAAACCTCCTCCTGAAAGCAGTCCCGCAGCCAGCAGCTCTGGACAACAACATCCATTTTGCTAATGACTGGAGTAATGATGGCATTCTTGTTAGTAACTGTGGAGATAACAAGGCAAACACAAGTTGTAATTATTGTAAAATGTGCAGAAGGCAATTTAGAATAATAAATGTCTCGAATGTGGTGAGCACAAGTGCACACAAAAGAACCCAATCTCCCCTGCTGTGCACTGAGGTCCTCTTGGTTGCATTGCCTGGAGTCCCTGGGTTGGGGCTCAAATTTATCATAGAATCCTAGAATGTTATGTTGGAAGGAACCAGAAGGATCAACTGGTCCCACCCTTCTAATATTGTTTATATGAGATGCCTCAGCACCCCATCGAGCTGAGTCTTCAAACTTTCCTAAGTGGGGGAATCCACCACTTCCTCTTGGAGATCATTCCAATGTATGACTGTCCTCCTGGGGAAAAGTTTTCCTTGTATTCAATTGGAATCACCCTAGGAGCAACTTGTGCCCATTGCCCCTTTTCTTGTCCATGAGACTCCTTGTAAATAGGTAGTCTCCTTCTTCTCTGTAGCCCCCCTTTATCATCACCAGGTGCCCCTCCCAGGAGCTTGGCTGGAGCAGTGATGTCTGCTGGCTCCTGTGCTTGCAAAGCATCCTGCTGGATTGCCAGCTTAAACAACAAAATAAAGGATGTCCTGAGCTCCTGGGGAGGGAGAAGCTAATGATCACAGGAAAGATAACCCAGAGCTCCAGTGTTTCTACAGGGTCATGGCAGAAAATGTCTTGCACCTGAAGCTGCGATGTGAAGGTACCATCCCCATCCCAAGCAAGATGCTTGCCCTCTGCTTGGCCACATGGCAAGCCCCCATGTTCAGCAAGCCTGCCTGAAGGGTGACATGTCCTAGGGCTGGAAGAAGGCTGGTTGCCATGCTCAGGTAAGGAAGCATTTGAGACACAATGTGAATTGTGGGCAGCAGTAGATGAGATGCCAGGAGGGAAACCAAAAGGAGAAGAAGATGGGTAGAGGGAGAAGAGGGGCCCAGAGATCAGCAAAGGGGATGAGTAAAGCCAAGGAGAAGAAGAGGGTGCCTGGGAGCCTCTCAAAGCTGAAAGATCCCTGCCAAAGCAAACAGTTGGACATGTAGGGCTCTGTGTGTCTCTGGTAATTCTGACCATCTGGCACTCACTGAACTCGCCTCCCTTTTGTGTTTTCTACCATGGAGCACTTTTGTTTCCTCACTTCCTCTCCCTCCTTTCTCTCAGACCAACAGTACCTTCTTCTCTCGTCTTTCACCTCGCACATCCCTACAGGGACTGCTGGGCAAAGAATACAAAAGTGGGGAAGGAATCCCAGGTACTAGGGGTGGGAAGCAAACACCAGCATATGGACAGCTCTGCCCACCCTCCTACCCCTCAATCTTACATCCTTTGCACCCCTTGGCTCCTAGTTTAGGAGAGGAACAGACTGAGAGGAAAGATGGGAAGAGAAATCAGAACAGAAGTTAAAATGGGAGAATAAATAGCAGGGAGGGAAAAAAAAGAAAAAGAAAGAAAGAAAAAATCTAAAACAACAGAAGACAACAAAAAACTCCCCAACCTTTAAAAAGGTGCAATTGCAAAGTGATGACAGGCTGGTGGAAGGGAATTAGCAGAGTGGAGGGCTCTGTTCTCCTCCTCTCCCTCAAACTCCATGTGATTAGGAGCAAGCCAAAAAAGCCATCTTGTAGGGAACTTTGGCACCAGCTTCTCTGCCACAGTGAGGGCGAGAGACTGAAAATAATCAACATTTTCCACAGAACAGAAATGCAAACATTCAAATTCCCATGTTGACTGACAGTTGCCGTCAAAATACATCACCCTGACGTTCTTCCATTAGAAAAGATTCCCAGACTCATTGCACGATGTAGCTTGCAATCCCAAACCAGATTATCCAGCCACATGTCCAGAGCTTACATTTCCCATCAGTCAGCAAGAAAAATCAGTGGCTCACCACATGCATCCCATCCTGTGGCAAGGAGGAGCTTTTACAGTACATTTTCAGGGAGCCTGTCCCACTGGAGGGAGAAACAAACAACAACAAAAAGGCAAGCAAGACAGCTATGAGGATGAGGAGAACCCTACATTCCCTGCACCAATACAAGGGACAGAAGGAAATGGGTTCAATTTGCACCAGGGTTTGGATTGGATATTAGGAAAAATTTCTTCACCAAAAGACAGGTGAACCATTGGAACTGGTTGCCCAGGGAGGTGGAGTCACCATCCCTGGGGGTATTCAGAAACTGGGTAGATGTGGTGCTTCAGGAGATGGTTTAGTGGTTAAGGTGTTATAGGAGTGATGATGATCTTGAAGGTCCTTTCTAACCTTGAAGATTCCATTATTTGCTCTGTTCAGCCTCCCAGCTTTTCAGAGCTGGAAGATCTTGCAAGCCCCTTCCCCAGCAACTGCATTCCCTGTCGCTCCATCTGCCTTTGCTCCTGGGAACGACAATGCTCAGGAGGTTGGTGGGTGCTCCGAAGGGCTGCAGGCAGAAGTCTGGCACAAATTAGTGGAGCTGAAACTTCAGCTCAGTGACAGAGAGAGAGAAAGGCTGCCTCCTGGGAGCAGTAAATTGTGATGCTTGTCCCTAAAGACCCTCCTTGCCATTAAGTGATTAATGAATTCATTAACACCTCTGAGAGTAGAGGAAATACGACACAGCCAGCCTGCCTAGGTTTTGAAAAGGTGAGGTAGGTTTCTCTTTCTTTCTTTCTACTTCCTTCCTTCCTTCCCTCTTTCCTTCCTTTCTTCCTTTCCGCTCTCCCTCCCTCCCTGCCCACTTTTAGAAACATCACAGAATAGTGACTAATTAAGCTATATGGCCCACTGCAGCACAACTACATTTATCCAGGGGGGATGAGCAGAGTGGAGAGATTCTCTGCCTTGTGCCCTGCCCAGCTTTTATTTGACCTGAAACAAAATGTTAAAAGAAGGGTTTATTGCTATGATAAACCTCTCATTTGAAAGAGGAGAAGAAAAAAAAATTAAAAAAAAAATAATAAAGGATGGTAACTGGAGGTAACAGCAGGGGCAAGTAGAGGGGGAGGAATTGCTCAGTGGTCTCTTTGAGCCCTACAGAGAGCTTTAATTTTTGCCCTAAAGACACCGTCACATGCTCAAGTCCATTTCAGTGACAGTTTTATTTACCAAATGTAACATAACCAACAGGCTGAACTCTTGGGATGAAGTGTGAGCTGGGCTGGGTGTCCAACACCCGCAATAAATCCAGGCAGGAGGTTGCCTCCCGCCCATCCATTAGCAGACTCCTGGGGCTCCAGCTTAGCAGCTGGCAGAAGATAATCCTTCCCTGAGCCTAGGATAGGTATCCCTGCTCTGGATTCACTCTGAGCACAGGATACAATCCACTGATGGCAGATAAAGATGCCCCAGAAGCAGCCAGGCAGGGATGCCCACAATATCCACTCAAACAGCTTCTCCTTGCATCTCATTTCCCTCCACTCAACTCAGGACTGCTTGAACTGATGTCAGGCATTTGTTGTATTAGAACCATAGGATCATCATGGTTGGAAAGGACCTTCAGATCATCAAGGTCAACTGGCACTCCTACACCACCTTAACCAGTAAATCATCTACCCAAGTGCCACATCTACCCATTTTTTTAATACCCCCAGAGATGGTGACTCCACCACCTGCCTGGGCAACATGTTCCAATGCTTCACCACTCTTCCAGTGAAGAACTTTTTCCTAATATCCAATACAAACCTTCCCTGGCACAAGTTGAATCCATTCCCTCTTGTCCTTGTGCAGAGAACATGGGATTCATCTCAACAGTCACCCATTACTACAGAAACTCCTTTTCATAACCCAAGCAGGGTCACCATCCTTCACCCCAACACAGCACAGCAGGGTCTGGGCCTTCAGCATCTTGTAGCTTGAAAGCCTGAGCTGCATTATGGGGCATGTCCAGCACTCATGGAAGCTGCTTGTGAAGAGTCATACCAACCCAAGGGGACAAGAGACACTCCATACGTAACTCTGTGCCACTTGGAGATAAGGGGAGGTGGCAAGGAGCCACCAAACATTCCTGCTGTGGGCAGGGCCTGGGGAACTTTGAAATTGTGCAGAATGAGGTCCAAAAGGCAAAAACTTTTCAGAGACTGATAGAGAGTCAGAGAGAGCAGGGAGAAAGCCACTACAAAGATTAGAGGGCAGGAGGTATTGATTTATGTAGGGAGATGAAGAGAGCTATATTTGTGTATGGTAGGTTAGCTAAGTGATGACTGAGTGTTTAAGTAGTAGAGGCTGAAGGACAGAAACCACGAGAGGGACCATTAGTGTAACTGCCCTAAGGACAGCTTAACGGGAGCAGCAGAGATCTGCTTGGCTCCAAGCAGAGACTTGGCTCCTAAACACCAAATGCAATCTATGAAAGCTCCTGCTGGCCCTCACCCTTCCATGGAATGCCATCACCACCAACAACTGGGCTCCAGGCTAGCTTTACCACCTAAAACCTCAAACGTTCATCCCCTCGGTCGCTCTCCCATTCTGGACAATTTCAGCTCCAAAATTCCAAATGTCCAGAATTGCATCTCACCTGCCTGCCTGCAAGATATTAACAGTCCCACTGATGCTGAGCCCTGGGCTGCATTTGGCAATCCCCCTCCATGACTCATTTCAAGCCCCATCCTGCACCTTGCTCCCTGCAGCTCAGTGGTCCATGAGGTCTGCAACACACCACATCATCCAGGACCACACCTGAAGGTCCTTGAGTGGACTGAGGGTACAATCACACCACCCTCAGCTTGGTGACACCAATGCACATCAAATTTTGAACTGTGGGAGCCCCAGGACTGCTCTAGCTCACACAATACCCCAGACAGAACCAGAAACAAAGCATCTTTATATTTCAAATCCACTTCTGAGGGCTGCACTGCTCTGCTGCATCCACTTCAACACCTAAGGAGCTCACTCCCAGACTTTAAACATCAATGTTATTGGAACTACCACTTCTTGTCTGGAAATAGTGTCTGTAAAGCATGAACCTGGGTATGACACAAACCATAATCCATCTGCACCGTCCAGTGACACCACAGCTTGCAGGGGACCCTCTACACTCTCCTACCTTAACTGAGGTACACAGGATCTGCAAGGCTTGGACAGGGACCATACCCTGAGTACTCAAAGCCAGTCTGTTCCTTCAGACAAGTCAGACCCAGATGAAAAAAAGCTAAAGTGGCTTTTTAGTAAGTGACCCACACCTGGCTTCGCCCTGTGGGCTCAGGTTGGTCAATATCTCCCTGGTCTTTCCAAGGAGAGCTGCTCAGTGACTGGTACCTTGGAAATCCTCCCTGGAGAAGTGGAGAGGACATGGGAGAGGCAAGTCTTTGATGAGTCTGCTGGGGATCCCTGAGGCAGTGCAGGATCCCTGATAGTGTGCAGGATCAGAGCTGAGGAGGGCCTGGAGGCCAGATGTTTCATTCTGCAGCTGAACTTCGTTACCTTATAGTCCTGTATCTGCTCAAAGCTGCAGCTGCCCACCCTGGCAATGCTTAACCAACCCTTGAGAGGAGGCATTTCCTACCCTGATGGAGAAAAGAAGGAGAAGATAAAGGAGACAAAGAGAATCTGATAAGTAAACCTGATTGAATTGCTCTGCCATTGCCTGGGATACCCCAAAAACTTTATAGCCTCCCTTCTGAGGCTAAAAACACGACCAAAAACTCTGTTGCTCTCAATCAGTAAGGACCTCCAGGCAGTTTAGATCGATGCCAATGCTCTGCTCTCTGTCTACATCATTTGGCATTTTATCCACCATTTGTTGGAGCAATACTCTTTGCTGGGGACATTTATAGACAGCAGAAAGAGAGGGGGAGAAGAGGGCAGGTTACAGAGCAGGATAAATGAGATCAGATACAAGGGGCAGGATTCACTTGTCCTTATAGAGCCATAAAACCCATTTTTGTCACCTTGTCCTATCAGGTATCAATGGAGTCTGCCCCTGATGAAGGGCCCCTTGATCTGTGTGACCAAGCATGGATTCATCTTGGTTCACCTGATCCCTGGCCTGCAAGCTGCTCACCCCTGATCTACACTGCCTAGGCACATGACTGTGGAAAAATGCATTCTGATGCAACCAAAGGCAAGATTAACACTTCTGGGAACAAGGAATGCAAATCACAGCTACTGCCAATGTGAGGGATTACCTCAGAAAGCATGAACTGCAGCAAGAACTCAAGATGCTTTCCATGAAGTAAGTGAATATTCATCCCAGCAGGGACAGGAAGGAGGCCTTCCCTGGCATTTGCATTTGCTCCCTGTCTCACCCAGCACTCTATCCCTCTCTTAGCCAGCATTTTGCTCCCTTTTCACCTGTATTTACATGCTCCATAGAAGAAAAACAACCTCCTCCCCCCCAGTATTTTAACTAGAGGCTTGGAGAGCCCTAGTGCAGAGCACACCAGGGCTCTGTCTTTACAGAGCTTTTCCAGGAGCTGTCTTTGGCAGAAAAAACCCCACAATTATCCCTTCATCAGCAACCACACGAGCCATGGGGCAACCACATGTCCCCTTCCAGGAGAGCTGTGGGGCTAGGAGCAAGCGTGCCTGCTGGACCATGAGAGGTCAAGGTAGAATGTTGTAAGTTTGGGCTCAGCACCCATTGCTCAGCCCTGTGAGGACGTGCCTCAGGAACTGGCCAAGCAGGACTCAAGGCTGATAACAAGGCTGTTGAAGAGTCAACCATGTGCAACCAGTTTGTGCAACCCTACTGACTGTGCCCCAGGCTTTGGTGTCCATGCAGGGAAGGGAGAGAGAACACCAGAGAGCAGTTCTGTGGCTCACAACTCACCCCTCAGCTCAGCTTGTTCAGTTGAACGAAGAGAGATCACAAGATGTCTAGACACCTTCAACATGGAAATAATCTTGGGTTGCAGGGGACTTCCCAGGCTTTGACAAGGACGTGGTGAGATTCAATGCCTGGAAGTTCAGGTCAGATAAATCCCAAAATACAGCACAATTTCCCAGCAGGGAGGGAAACAGAATACTGGAGGACTTTGCCAAGGTGTGAACCCTCGTCCTTTGACATCGCTAGCCTAGCAGGAGAAAATTTTTGAACAGCTAGGCTTTAATCCAGCTCCTGGGAGAAAGTCCAAAGGCCAGGCTCAGAGGGAGGGGGGCTGAATGGGGCAGGGCATCCCTCCATGCCCCTGCTCCCTTCCTTCTCCCCTCAGACATGACAAGAACAGGAAATTCTGTGTTATCTGCTGCTCAGCCTCTCAGCTCCTCATGAAGCCAAGAGCTGCCATCCAATCTCATTCCCCAAGACCTCAGCTGGTTGCCTGCAGACAGAAGGAAGGAATTCATTTATTTATTTTCCTCCTCCAGGCTCATTTGGCCAGACAGATGTTGCTTACTTTTTTTTTTTTTTCCCTTCTTTTTATCACCTTCCTCTGAATCACCAGACATTCGCTGGGGCTGGATGGAGGCACCACATCAGAGGAGCAAGCCAAGCCCAAGGGTTGCAGATGTGCTGAAAGTGGGGAGTGGGGGGGCTGACCTTTTCTTCACCCTTTGGGTTCATTAGGTGTCACCTCACCCAGCCACCAGGATGGCATCTGCTGTACCTTGGGCCATTGACGTGAAGGATCAATGAGATTTTGACACCAGAGTTGGTATCACAGGCAGGGTTCATAACCCCTACCTCGGATGCTCTGGTCTCTCAAGTGATATCAATGTTCAGAGCCTTGTGGGACTGCCTAAATAAACATAAGGAAGAGTTGGAATTCGATCTCTCCTCTGCCTTGTCCCCTGCAAAACTCTTTGATGACTAAGCCCATTAGGGGAGGAGCAAATCTCTTCCAAATGTCACAGCTGATCTCCACTGACCTTATCAAAGTGCAGGATCAATACAATGACCCTTCAGAGCAGGGAACCTTAAGCAAAAGCCAAAGAGAAGCAATTAAAGCAGAATTTCAAGAATGGAACTGTGAGGGGAGGGGGGACAGAAATGCCCCCTCTAGTGTCTCTAGGGAATGAAAAACAAATGAGCCAAAAGAAACCGTGATGCGTAGAATTATCATACCCATAATTAGTATTTGATAAAGCAGGAAATAAAACAGCCCTTCCATTCATCATGCTGACAGCTGCAAAACCATATTGCAGAAGCTCTGAAGTGTCAGTGGGGTGTGTGTGGTACTGCAGGTACCCAGCACCACCACCCTCCCACACCAGGCGCTCTACATTTCTTCCTAATGTCCAACCTAAATCCCTTGTCCTCTCACTCCATACCTGTGTCCGAAGCCCTTCTCCAGCTTTCTTGTAGCCCTTTCAGATATTGGAAGGTTGTTATAGGGTCACCTGGGATCCTCCTCTTCTCCAGGCTGAACAACCCCAATCCCTCATCCTGGCTTCACAGGGAGGTGCTCAGCCCTCTGAGCATTTCAGTGGCTCTGCTCTGGACACATTCCAGGAGGATGAGAAGGCAAATAACTTATAGGACTGGGGATTCCATCTAGAGCAGCTTTCTCTACAGAACTGTGCAAAATGCGGGATTTTTTTTCTTTTCTTCTTAGATAGCTTCAAGATTTACCTTCTCTCCATGAGTGAATACATGGCCCTTTGCAAGCAACTCAGTAACTAAACAAGAAGAAACCAACTTGTGCCTTTGCCTGACAAAAATAGATGAGTGCCTGATGGCCAAGGCCCCGCCCTGTCCTCGCTGTGCCTGGCAGGGAGGGAGCTGTGCCCCAGCCTCCTGCCACTCGCCAGATTGAGGGCTTGGGATGCATCCCTGTCCATCTGTTGAGGCAGAATTATTCCACTTGAAAAGACACTAAAAAAAAAATAAATTAAAAACAATTCACTCAAGTACAGCAACTGTCCCAATTCTTACATGAACCATCTTCAACCATCGACTGCTGGGAGGAACGAGGAGAGGTCCAGGCCCAGCCCTTCCTCCTTCCCTCCATTTCCCCTTCATACAGGAGGCGATGGCTTAAAACTTGAAGAGGAGGGATTCAGGTTGGACGTTAAGAAGAAATTATTTCCTGTGAGGGCGCTGGACCCTTGGCCCAGGTTGCCCAGAGAAGCTGTGGCTGCCCCATCCCTGGCAGTGTCTCAGGTCAGGCTGGATGGGGCTTGGAGCAACCTGGGCTGGTGGGAGGTGTCCCTGCACATGCAGGGGGTTGGAACTGGATAATCTTTAGGGTCCCTCCCTACCCAAACCATTCTATGATTCTATGATTCTTATTTGCAGATAAAGCCACCACCTCTTATTTCATCAACTTTTCTTTTTTGTCTCACCAGTGTTTCATAAACTCTCCTCCTTGACCCAGGGTGTGGCAGGATCCTCAGCTCTGCAGCTGACCACCTTTTTTGGGGACTCTGAACAATCCCTATTGGAGGGAGTAAAAAAACCCCACAACAACAACAAAAAAGCAATCAAAGAAAGTCACTGCTGTCCTGAGAAATTTTCCACACACTGCGAGAGTCTCATCAAACCAGGGGAAAGAAAGCAATAGCAAATTTAACAGTGCCATCCCTAGCAGACACAGATGGCTGCAGCTCCTAAATAAGCATTACATTAGTGCAAAGGAGAAGGGGGGAAAAAAGAAATTAAAGGAAGAAAATAAAATATAACAGCTGTACCTTAAGCCTGGAGGCTGGTGCTAAATCTCTGTTTGTAGATGCTTTCAGCACTGACAATCAAAGTCAGCTTGCTTCCACCTTATAGGGTCACTGCTGAGTGATTCATCCACTATCCTCATGCACCTGGGACATCTCCCAGCTGCCCCGTGGCCTGGGGGACCCACAGCAGGGCAGGAGATGGGGGCAGGTGTGGAGCGTAGGGGAAAAGCATTAATAGTTAAAGCTGCTTTGAATGAGGTATCTTGCTTTTAAAAAAGAAAAATAAAAACCAAATCAATCAGCAGCAGGTGACAGCCTTCACTGCACTGACAGAAAGATCATTATTAGCCCCTCTCCTCACTGCTGTCAAACCAGGACCACAGCTCAAACAATTTCTCCAGCACACATTCTGTAGTGTGACCTGGTCATAATTTTTTATCACATTAATTTATCTTCTTTTTTTTACACTTGCATACCATTCATACCCCCTTTTTTTACACCTTTTTTTACATCCTCTACGAGGAGGCTCCGAGGTGACCTTATAGAGGCTTTGCAATATCTGGGCCTGCAAGAAAGCTGGGGTAGGGATTTTGACATGGGTGTGTAGTGAGAGGAGAAGGGGAAATGGTTTCAAACTTGAAGAGGGGAGATTTAGGTTGGACATTAGGAAGAAATTTTTAATTTGAGGGTGGTGAGCCCATGGCCCAGGTTGCCCAAGGAATTTGTGGCTGCCCCCTTCCAGGCAATGATTGGATGGGGCTTGGAGCAAACTGGGCTGGTGGGAGGTGTCCCTGCCCAGGCAGGGGGATTGGAACTGGATGAGCTTCAAGGTCCCTTCCAACCCAAGTCTATAATTCTATGATTCTATGATTTGATATAACTGAGAGAATCCCCTAAGCATGAGGAAGACCCAGGCAAACAGGGGCTGGCCATGGGCATGTAAAAATACAGGCTGAGATGGGGGAGAGCAAAAGGGCAGAAGGGTGAGCTGAGAGCAACACTGTACATCAGGGCAATGTAAATTTGTGCTTCCAGATGGGAAGTGTCCACATGGGACAGACTGTAGAGAGTCTGGGGATGTGAAGCTACTAGAGGAGAACATTTCAGAGCACTCAATTCAAGGTCAAGCCACTGAATCATATTCAGCATATCCATATTCAATTAGTAAAAAAAAAAAACCATTTTCCTTCCCTTGGAAGCAGACTCCTTGCCATGCCAACACAGAGGTGGCACAGGGGTGCTCTTGGTGGAATCAAGGAGGAGGTCTGGAAGCATCTTCTCCATCAGCCCAGGCTGCTCTGAACCCTGCTTGTCAGTGAAAGTGGGTGACGTGGCTGAATGCTGAGTTGGGTGGTTGGCAGAAAAGGTATAGCCATGCTCTAAAGCACATTAATTGCTTACTAATTACCCCATTAATCACGGTGACACCGTTGTCTGAGTTCCCAGGAGCACACGTGCAGTTGGCTGGGACTGCTTTCTGTAAACTGAGAGGGTTTTGCTGCCTCACCCCAGACCCTCCTGGGTCCTGAAGGGTGACAAACAAAGCCCCAAACCTTAGTGAGTACCCCAGGGGCATCAGGGCAGGCTGGGACCCAGGGCAGGCAGGTCAGGCAAATACCCCCGCTGTGGAAACAGGATGCTGGTGACAGAGGACTTATAGGATAACAATGCTCTGAAGTTCTCAAAGTCTGAGATTCAGGCTGCAATTTGCTGCAGCTTCCCACAGGCAACTTCAAGTTCCTATTAAATCACAGAGAGCTGTAAACCAATCACCAGAGAAAATTTCTGTTCCATCACAGGTGCTTTTCCTTTATTTTATTATTTATAGCACTCTCCAATTTCCAGCAACTTTTTTATTATAAAAAAAATTATTTTCTTTGTCTGAAAATTGATATAAAAAGAAATCCATCTCTCAGCCGTCATTTCTCTTAATGATGTTTACATCAGCAGATGGGGAAAAAATCACTTTTTAAACAGAATTTATTACCCACTGACCCAAAGCTTTACCATACATCACTGTGGTTTCAGAAAGTTAGTTTCCACAGCAACATGATGTAACTCTCCAGTGTGTCTGGGAGCTGCTGCTGTTAACTCTTCCGTTCCCACCTGCACTTGCTGTGAGGTATCTCGGCCTCACGGCTGTCATCTAGGAGACCTCAAAGTTGGTGAGATGGGAAAGCTCAGGCTCAAGAACCCTGTGCAATTAGGGATATCTTTCATTTCCCTCACTGAACTCCATCCAAACAACAGCTTCAAACAAGAGTGAAAGCCCACGGGTGCTTTGGACAGAGGGAGCAGCTCTGTGGCCACCAGCTGGGTTGAGGTAGAGCAGAAGGAAGAAGATGTCTGGAGATGCCTCCCAGAATGGCATGCTGAAAGCAAGTTCATTAATACCCACTGCATGAACCCCCAAGATCTGTAAGAGGTCCTCCTCCATGTCCACCTGGACCTGGATGCCTGGAGAATCAGGGAGGAAAATATGATACAGGCACTGGAGACCTCCAGAAGAAGGGAGGAGAGTTTAGGGGCTTGGGAGAGATGGATGAGTGGACCCTGCTTCACTTCAAAATGTTCACTCTGTGTTTGGTGGTGCCCAGTAATAGGACAAGGAATAATGGGTTGAAACTGGAACATAGGAAGTTCCACCTCAACATGAAGAGAAAATTCTTGCCTGTGAGGGTGAGGGAGCCCTGGCCCAGGCTGCCCAGAGAGGTTCTGGAGTCTCCTTCTCTGGAGCCTTTCCAAACCCACATGGATGTGTTCCTGTGTGGCGTGCCCTGGGTGACCCTGCTGTGGAAGGGGGCATGGACTGATGATCTCCAGAGGTCCCTTCCAACATTCCTCTGACATTTTGTGATTAGAAATAGAAATAGGTGGCAAATTGCTCTGGGGTGAGGAACCAGGCTGAGTCTCATGTCTATGGTTCACCTCTTCACTGTGAAAATGTGGCTTGGTGTAGAAAACCCGAGAGAGCAGTTCCCTTCCTGGCTGCTAACTGTGTCCACAAGCATCTCCTGAGCTACCTCAAGTAGCCAGCAGGAGCCAAGAGATGAAGCAGAGAGCACTAAGCTTCCACCATCCCATGGAAGGGCTCTGGACAGCACAGAGCAAATCTTTGTTCCTCTGAGGACCTGTGCTCTGAGCCCAACTCCATGCTTTAGCGCCAAAGAAAGAGCCAAGCTTCAACCATAAGAGATGACAGCAAAAAAGCTTCAACTTTGCAATAAAGGTTGAGTTCCAATGGTGACAGTTGCACCTATCACTGCATTTATTGATCACTGGGATGTTGACAATTGATTTTTATTGTTTTTCTCCCCTACAAATGTCTCCTGGATGGAGTTTCATCCTCCCAGCAGGGAGCAAGCAACAGCAAGAGCCTGGTGCACACAAAGCAAGCAAACCATCTCCTGCTAGGGCAGATAATTCCTCACAGCAAGCAGACAAATAACTGAAGTAAGTTGCTGCTGCTGGGATTTAGGAATCTTCCATGGTGGGAGATGGGAAAAGCATTTACTCAGTGCTTTGGCTCAGATATCAGAAGTCCCTTTGGCACCTTATCAAAGAAATCCAACATCTCCAGGCCCTTGGCTTGAGCCAGATATGGAGCAATAACTGATCCACCTGATGAGAGATGTTAATCAGCTTTCAGTGAGCGCCTGTGATGGATCAGAGGCCACGAGAAGAAAGGCTGCTGGGCCCGTGGGAAGTGGATAACAATCCAGGGACATGAATTATACAGGGGAGAAAGCAAACCCACGTGAGCCATGTGCTGAGAACACCATACCTGGAGCTCTTGAGGAGAGGAAAAAAACCTAAACAGGCATTTAGAGAGACAGCAAAGAGACTGCAAGCTCTAAGACTACCTGAAAATTGATGCTGTGTATCACATTAGAAACCAAAGGATCATTTAGGGAGGACCATGTGTCACCCTATATTGACACAATTTTAAGTAGCATTCATAGAAGACAGAAAAGCATAAATACACTGGAACCCAGATCTCAGAACTCTGGTGCCTCCAGAAATCCTCAGGCACTGCAGAGCTCTGTTGGGAGAGTTCTTCAAGGAATAACAAGTCTACTGCATGATCTGGGCATTTTCCTCTGGACATCAGCCCTATGTGGGCTGTGCCACCACACTCTGGCATAGCTACCACTGGAGTCTACAGACCTCCTTCCATCACTGGGTTCAGGGACCTCTCCAAAGGTTGCCTCAGGAGTTGTGCTGCAGTCACCACGGACCACAGTCTCCCATCTGTTCTGATGCCAGCCCAAAAAGACTTCCATAAAAAAAAACAACACAGTGGTCAGAAACCTTCTCCAAGACACACAGCACAAAAGGTGCTTCTCAGTTCTTATCCTTCATGGTTAGGTTTGGAAGGGACCTTAAAAATCATCAAGACTAGATGATGTCTAGAGGTACCTTCCAACCCCTAACATTCTATGGTTCTAAGATCCAACCCCCTTGATGGGCAGGGACACCTCTCACTTCACCAGGCTGCACAATAAAAAGACCAGGAGAAGACCAATTTGCTTCAAAATCTGTTGCCCAGATTCCCACAGCATGGAACTTCCCAAAACTCATGGTTTCCTTGGTCCCACCAAAAAAGGACAGTCCCTGTCTGCCTCTGCCTGAATAAAAGGATTTCTAGCATTTGCAGACCTTCTCCAGAACAGGAGTCTCCACCCATAAAGGCAGTTTGGCTGGTCCATCAAATGCATACTCAGCACTACAATAATTAATGAGCAAACACCTTACAGGTTTGGGAAAGCTGACTCAAGAGGTTGTGACAATATTCAGCAAAAAATAATTGCTCTGATTGTGTTAGTTTGTTTTTTTCCCTCCAGACAATCCTTTTCTGCACTCTGTATGACAGCTGAGACTCAAGTTCAAGTCTCCAGCAAAGCTACTCCATGCTAATGGGCACTGGGGCTGCCAAATCAGATACCAGCCACATTTTCAGGGCTATGAGCAGTACACTTGAGGGGGTTAGTGTCTTCATCAAAGACCTGATACAAGATTAGGATCATCATCAAAATCAGCTGACCAGTGCCATTCCCTCCACTAAGCTTGAAACCTTTGAGTCTATCAGAGGACATTGACCTTCATATCAACATAATGTTGAGCAGCCTATTTATTAGAAAGCTTCAAATTAGATGACCTTGAAGGATAAAGCTTTTGCAGAAGCAACTCCCGCCCTTTCCACCAGGGAGGTGGGTTCACACACTGCTCAATGCACCATCAGGCTAGAAACCAGCTTCAGGCTGGTGCAAAATAAATCTGCTTGATTGAAGGAGATGTACTAATCAATCGGGCAGCACAGCTGAGAGGTGTTGTACGATCCCTACCGAGGACTGAAGAGATATATCCATCATCACAGCTGGCTATGCCAGGCAGGAGCAGAGCCCGCAGCAGAGCTGGAAAACCTCAGCCTTTTTTTGACAACCCTGCCCAGTGAGATGAGATGAGGCTGGTGACCAAGATTTGCAACCAGCAAGCATCGTCACAGCGGTTTGAGGGCAGGGTTGTGGGGCTGGGAAATGTGCTTTCCAAAAGCCATGGTGCTCACCCTGCTCAGAGACCCTGAGAGAGGACATTCAGGACTCTGGACTGGGATTCAAATGTAAGTCTCCACATCACAGAATCATTTTGGTAGGAAAAGAGCTTTCAGATCACCAAGTCAAACCGTTCCCCCAGCACTGCCAAGGTCACCACTAACCCATGTCCCTCGGCACCACATCTCCATGGCTCTGAAATCTCTCCAGGGATAGGGACTTCACCACTGCCCTGGGCAGCCTGGGCCAGGGCCTGGCAATCCTTCTGGGAGAAAAATGTTCCTCATATCCAATCTAAGCCTCTCCTGCCACAACTTGAGGCTGTCTCCTCTTGGCCTATTGCTTATGATCTGGGTCAAAAGAGTGAAACCCCCTGGCTCCAACCACCTTTCAAGGAGCTGTTAGACAGAGCTCTCCCCTCAGCCTTCTTTTTCTCCAGGCTGAACACCTCCTAGTCCCTCAGCTGCTCCTGGTCAGCCTTGTGTTTTAGATCAAGCACAGTCCTTTCCCAGAGTTTCCCATATCCACTGCCTGGGTTAGGCTAAAGCTCATGTCCAGCTCCAACATTAACTCAAGACTGTGTAAAATCAACCTGTTGGCAAAAGAAGAGCAGGATGCCCCAGCCACAACCAGGGCTGAAGCTCTACCAGGTGACCAGTGAGAAGAACCCCTCACCAGCCTCCAAGGAACCCCACGCCAGCCTCCAGCACCTGAGCAGGATCCCTTGGCCCACCTCCAGAGACCCCCAGGTCCTCAGAACTTTCCCATCCCCTGCTACTGCCATGCTCAGGTCACTCCAGATCTCGCTACCAATGCTACGTGCCAGGGGCTACTCCTTCCCAACTTTTTCAGATGTTCAGCAGAGGGATCCATCACCGAACTCAGCTCCAAAGCCCTGCGCCGCTCATGTACAACTCCCCACAGAGTCTGAAGGAGCATAAAATTAAACCATCTGCTCTTTGCTGTCACAGCCTAAGTGCATTAATGTCTATTTATCTACATGGGGGCACTGTGGCCGACCCCTGCTTCCATGCAATTGGTGTTAATAAAAAATCTCTCTCTGCACAAGTGACAGGAGAGAGATCCACTCCAATTGGCACATTTTAGCCGAACTGAAACTTGAGTGCAAGGCTCATGTGTCATTAAAACCCCTCCATTGATAACTCAGCCCTCACCCTCCTCTGAGACCAGCTTTTGGGCTGATTATTCCCAAACAAAACAGTTAGGGAAACATCTCTATAAGGCAGCTCCCAGCTTTGGCTTACAATCAACAAGTCATCTTTGAAACACTTATTTCAGCCAATTTAGGTTATTTTTCACTGAAAAATAGCAAAAAATTGTCCGCAGACAAAGCATTACAAATAGCATATGGGAAAATCAGACATAGAATAATAGGTCTTGAGTCTTGGCCAAAAACTGGTGAGTTTAGATTTAGGTAAGAGTCCTTGGACGTGAGAGGCAGTAAGCTGAAGCCAGACCTGTAGAAATTAAACTAGCTGTTCTGGCCCCCCTTTGCAACCAGTGTGGGGGAAAGAGGACAGTAGCTATGGGCTGCAGCTGAGCACAGGTGGTCAACAACTCCAAGGAGGCAGAAGTGCTCTGGTGATGGGTGGGGAAGAGAAGGAGAAGCAGGTGCACAAGCTGAGCAAGAAACACAACTGGCTGGAACACTGGATGCAGCGAAGGAGAGAAAGGCAGTGAGGATTTTTGCCTGGCTGCAGAAGTGGGAGGAACAACTCCAAGGTACAATGGGTGGGCTCACCACAGGCCTGAGATGAGCAGAAAGGCAAAACTTGGAAGGAAAGCAAAGGGATGGTAAAGAGGACCAGGTTAGCAGAACCCTCTTGTGATGCCATGGAAATGGAGCTGTGTTCTCCTGCCATCTAGACACATCTCTTCTCCAGGATAAAAGCATATGCCTGTGCGCTGTGCAGCTGAGGATTCAGACACTTTGTCTCTACCCCTGTGTGACCTTCTAGTTAAGCCTGAACAGCTAAGTCCTCAAGCCACTTAGAAATTCTTCTGTAGGTATCTCACTGGGGCCTTGATGGCCTAAGGACCAGGGCAAGACACAATCTCAGCACCTCTGCTCCCTCTTCTCTGATCTCCCAGCTATCCCTGCTGGCCCAGCCTTTTCCTTTAACTAATTTCATCCTCCTCAGATTCTCCACAGTGCTCTTGAAAAGATGTTTTCCACTGTGGGTTTTCTTCAGTTTCACATGGTATTTGTCTCTTCCCTATAAATCACTTGGACTCTCTTAAATTGATATTAACCATTTTGCCAGAAGCTCCCATTCTAAGTGAGCTACTATTAAGAGCCACTGTATCTGTCCATGCCAAATGAAAAGAAATGATGAATGCACTTCATCAGTTGAGGAAGAAAAAAAGTGACAAAAATGCAAAGAGACAGTAAACAAGCAAAGCATCCACAGAGTATTTCAAAAGTAAATCAAGTTACGGAAACAATTAAAGGAACCAGAGAATCTGTCTGCAGTTACCAGTCACAGTTCCTCTACCACCCGTCCAGTGAAGCAACATCAAAATAAAGAACTGACTTGCATTTGTAAACCTCTCAGCAGCAAGAGCAGATTTTTTTTTCCAGTTGGGAACAGAGGTGGAAATCTCCCTCTTTACTTCCCCATTGAGCCAGCTCTGCTGAGAGGGAAAATCAACTGTTATTTGCACATCAGATTCAAAAGTGGGGCAGAACCGAGGTCACAATGCTGGAAACCCTGCCTGGACCTCTCCACTCACAGCTCCAGCAGAGCTTTTTTGCAGGAGATTTTGACCAGAGAGCAAATAAATGCATCCCGACAGCCTTCTCTGCTCAGCAAACCACAGCTGAGATCATTAATCTGCAATTTTCTTGGTGCATTTTTCCCAAGATGAAGTTGCAGCAGGGGAAGTCCACTCTACCCAGTCTATATTAAAGCAACAACCAGAACGATTTCTTGGTCTGTGCTATTCCAACCCAACACACAATGTGTTGCTGCCTCAGTATTGAAAAAGGTGAAGCCATTGACGGGCAGGGTCTAATTGATGATGGAAGGCAAAGGATTATAGACCAGGAAAGAAGGCAGTGATTCATGTAAGTTTTACAATTAATCTAATTAATAATCCCTAGTTAATGTGTTGCTAGCCCTCAATAAGTAAAAAGGAGAGGCGTGGCTGCTGCAGATCAAGACACAACCCACCAGCTCTACCAGCAGCAGGGTGACAACTCGAGCTTGAGAGCATCACCACTGTCCCAGGCACCTCTTTCAAGTCCCAAAACCCTTCTGTGAGCACAGGGCAAGGGTGTATATAGATACACTCCAAGAAGAAATGCACTCAAATGTACTCCAAAAGTCTGATGAGCTCAGACTCTGGGGAGACAGAAGCCAGGACAGAACGACACCTCTCCCCTGCGAGGCACTGGAGTCCAGCAGCCCAGCAGGGTCTTGCCTTCAGCTAGGACAATGCCCTTGTAATGCTCCTGCTTGGAAAAATGTTGCATGCCATGAGCTGCCTGCAAGCCTTTCCAGACTGACCAAACCCCTTCAGAAAGTCAAATCTTGCACACAGGTGCTTGTAAGTAAAATCAGCAGTAGTTTTTGCCCTCAATGTGGAGTTTCTGCAGGGCTGATTGGATCTCTCTCCCCATAGATGGGTTGAATGAAATTTTTCAGGAAGTTTTTTGTGGAACTGAGATGTAATGTCCTCACCCAGTCAAGACTCTGGGAAGAGCCTGACCCTGCAAAACCCCCAGTCCCTTGCTTCTGAGGCAGCCTGGGATTTTAAGGAGCAAGAAGAAATTGGGTTTCTTCCACTGCAGCCAAGATGAAAGGAATGACATGGACAGGAACTACTTCTGGAGAAGCCTAAGCTCAGGTTCAGTTAAGAGCTTCCACAGCATCACAGCCCTGGATGCAGCTCCCCATCCTCACTCTCACTCCTTCCTACCCAGCTGCCACCTCCAGTCTCCCATGGTCACCTTGGCTGAAGTCCCATGGGGATAGCACAGGGCTTCCCATGGCTGCCTCATTATTCTAATTGCCTCATTAGGCATTTAGTCCAGTATGTGCTCTGCGTGAGGACAGAGCAGGAGAGGTGAGGCAGCTTTTCTCACTGCCCTGAGGCAGGTGGGGACAGCACTTCTGGAGATGCTGATGTGCAAGGAGGGCTTCCAAAAGACAGAAAAAGAAGTAAAAAGTGGCTAAAAATCAGGGAGATTGGAGCAAATGATGCAGCATGCCTGTCGGACACACATGGAAATGCCAGGCTTTGCCTGGAGCTTCCCTATCAGATGTTTCCTTCCCACTAAAAGAAATGTGTCAAATTAGAGGAGGGAGGCATATACTGTTGCTGTCCTTCAGGAAGAGGGGAGACACTTTATATAATTCCCTCTCAAAAGTCAGACAAAAGGTCTGCAACTCCTAAACTTTGCAGAAACACAAAAAAAAAAAAAAAAAAAAAAAAAAATTGTATCCAAAGATTTCAATGCTCCAGTCTGAAACAAGGCAAACTTCAGCTCATCTGAAAGCAATTGAAGCTTTTTAATTTAAAGAGAGCATTTGAAACATCTGAGATTCACTGCTTTCTTTTTTTTTGTTTCATTTTAATCAAATGAGAAAATTAATTTTTAAAGATATTGCCTGGAAAAAAATTTATTAAAAAAACCCAGATTTGCAGTGAAAAGCTTCTGAAATGAAAAAGCCTTTGCAGGCTTCCTCTGAAGAGGAAAAAGTACTCTCTTCTTTTTGTTCAAACTGATAGTATCTGCTTTCTTTCCTGATGAAAGAGAACAGTATTCTGGAAAAATCCGGAGGTGGCAGGGAGATGGGCTGTAACCTGTGCAGCTGCAGCCAGCAGTGAGGCAAGCTCTGCCCACAACATTTGCTTTGAAGACCCTAGTGAAATTTCCTGTGAGTTACCAGGAAGAGCTATTGAAATACCCTCTTCTAGAATAATATAAAAAAAAAAAAAACCAAAACCTCACACTGCTAACTTCCAGCAAAAATCCCAGCACAAAAAGGGTTCATGAATACAGGTAGGTTTTACTCTGCCTGACAAGAGCAGTGGTATCCTACCAGTGTAGAATATTGTCTCTGGAGGAGTTTAATTCCATATGCTTTAGAGGACAGAAAAGAGAGGAAAAAATTAATTAAAAGGCTCTTAATGCATCTGGCCAATTAAATAAAGCTGTAAATGGTGAGGAAATAATTCCTTCCTGACCTCTGCAGCAATCAGCTATTGACCTGAAGCATGAGAATTGATTAGCCTTATCTTACCGTAGCATGTATAACTACAAATGTTATTATTGGCCATAAAATCATCCAGCCCTTTATGGAACCCATTGGTGGCTTTTGGCTCCATGACCTCCTAACCCATCAATTTTGCTAGCTAGAGGAACCACCCTGTGGTGGGAGCAGCCTCGTTCTGCTTCCCTGGGGAAAAGCAGGGGTGGGGGAGATGGTCTCCAGGGGTTTCCCCCCATTTCTGGCCCTCCATGAATTTGGGGATGTGGGGGTTAAAGCACTCAGAAGAGTAAGATAACACCTCCAGCTCTGAGCTGCTGGGGCCATCCATCACCACCGCCTCAGAGCTGAGGTGGGGGTGAGGAGGAGAGTCCCAGCCTCACCTCGCCTCCTCTCACTCCATCAATAACTCAGATGTCAGCACCAGCCTAAGAGAAACTCTTTACCTTTTCCTCAGAAACAGCAAAGCCCAGGGGAGGGTGGATCTACTCTTGTCTTCCTCACCAAGAAAATCCCATTCCCTGACGCAGAACCTGCCCAGGAGCAGAGCCTGCCCCAGCCAAACACTGCTTGCAAAAGCTGGAGTGTCACTTTCTGAGCTAGCTGATAGGTAACTGCTGACTCTCTCACAGCACAGAGAAGCTTTTCCATCTCTCATGCTCCTTTCTGCTCCCTCCCTCCTCCACCTTTCCGGCTGGGAAATCTCGTTTGGTCTCCAGAAGGTCTGGGAAGCGAGGTACCAGGTGACATTAGGAAAAAGGGACAACTTAGCTCCTTTAAGAACTGGAGCTGAGCTATCCGATGACCTGCGCCAGTGCCAACAGCAGTGATGTGGCTGTGTGTTGTGTCAAGAAGATATGGAGAAACAACAGCACTTGGTGGCTTTGGTAGCCAAAGGGTGTGGAGGGTATCTCAGAAGAGAAACTGGAGACATAGCTCAAAGCCAACCTAGAAGGGTTAGACCAGATGATCTTTGAGGTCCCTTCCACCCAGATGTTCTATGATTCTATCAGCAGCCTCTGATGACCTTTTGCCAATTCAGCCCCCCCCCCAGACCATCAGGGCACAAGTATCTCAGGTGTTCCAAACAAACCTGAAAGACACAAGCATTTGGAAAGGGAATGCTCTCTGTTCTCATGTGATAGAAGTGGGATTTCTTAAGAACATGGCACAGAAGGCCCCATCACACTTTTACCCTTCCTATAGCTTCAGAAGAATGAGAAAAACAAAGTGTGAAGAGTGCTACCAAAACTGATGATGCTCTTGTGGACAAAATTACATTTGCTCTGCATCGAGAAGGGAGTCTGAAAGAGGAATGATAAGCCCTGGCCACACTGAGGCAGCAGCAAAGTCCACCCTTTAAAGCCCAACAATGTCAGATGAAGCGCTGAAAAAAACACCAAGACAGTACAAAGCATCAGTGCCCAAGTCTGATGCCTCTGGGAACCAACAGCTGTAGCCAAAAAGCAGCAGCCCACCCTGTTTGGGACTGACCTCAAGCAAGTGGTCAGAGACGATCCATAGGGATGCTGAGGCAGGCTGGAAGAAATGTGTATTGCATCAGGCCTCCTCTGCTGTTGTAGAATGTTCCCAAATGCTCCCGAAAAGGTAGGGGGTGTGACCCCTTTGCCATGCCCAACCCCATGTTTGAGGGGCCAATTAGATAGGCCCATAATTCTATGCTACCTGCACCAGGGATTCATTGTGCTACAGGTAAACACACCGGGTGTCCAATAATGCATTATATTGTTGTGTGGTGGCGGGGGTGTGGTCACAGAAACACTATATAAGTAAAAGTTACTGCGCAATAAAGTTGAAGCTTGTTTATCAACCATATCGGTTGGATTAGTTTTCCCTCACCGTTTTCCGACACTCTGCTTCCAACCTTTTCCAGAGGGCTGGCTGTGGACAAGAGATACTCCAAGATGACATATCCCCTGCCCACATTGCTTGATACCAGCACTACACCATGCCCTCTGAAGTCAGCCAGATACTGAGCTTCACCTCTCCTGGTCAGAGGAGAACCTTTACATTCATAACCTCCAAATAAACCATTTTAAAAGGAAAAAGCCAATCAAACAAACAAACAAACAACCAACAAAAAAAACAAAAACAAAAAAAAATGAGGAGAGAAGAAAAAGGCAAGGCAGAAGGAGAAGGGAGACAAAAGGGAATGGCCAGCTGCACACCTGCTGGAACTCAGCTTGCCTGGAAATTCATTTCTTTTGCTGACAGCCCCAATTAGTGTGTGGCTGGCTGGCAACCCCGGCAGCAGGGAGCTGGTGTCTGTGGAGAGCTTGAGAGAGAGGGAAGATTCCCTTCACCTACACGGCAGGCAGAAGCCTGATGCATTTAAAATCTTTCAGAGAGCTGCCTGTGGTCATATTTAATGTTGCCACATATCTTGAGCTGGGAAAAGTGGCGAGCATCTTGGCTCGAGTCAGTGGGAATGTGTAGCAGCCCAACAGGCTCTGCTCTGGCTCATCCCTTGTTAGTCTGTGTGGCTCAGGTCCTGCTTGGAGAGAAGCACCAGGAGCTGCCAGGAATTAGCAACAGAAAGCAGGACTCACACAAATCACATACTATGAGGTTTTCTATCATGGCCAAGGGTAAGGATGGCACAAAGGCCAGACAAAGCCTGGCCTGATCCTTAGAAGTGTCTCAGCCAAGGTTGGATGGGGCTTGGAGCAACCTGGAGTGGTGGGAAGTGTCCCTGTCCACAGAAGGGGATTGGAACTGGATGAGCTTTAAGGTCCCTTCCAACCCAAACCATTCTATGATTCTACGATTTTGCTGGTTGCATCTGTTCTACATTGTACCAAGTCTTCTCTGCTTCTGGGCAGAGGTGTGTCCCCATCAGGGTCATGTCTTATGGGAAGATAAGAACTCTGAAACCTGGTTGGCAGGTGCAAGAACAGAGAAGTGAGAAAGAAGTTGAATAAAGACAGCAAAGAGATGGCAGTGAAGAGAAATCAAGCAAAATAAAGAGGTGAGTAGGGGACAAGAACATGAGGCAGGGAGGGCTGACTGAATCCATTAGAGGAACATCTTGCCAGCTGCTCCCTGCCTTCACCCTGAGCTTTGTGGGAGCTTTACAGCTAAGTCCAACAACAAATACCCACTGTACCAAAGAGATTATCAACGTTTAAACAAGTGAGAAGGAAGCAAGGCCTGAACAAAGCTAAAAACCACCCCTCAGGCCCAAGCAGGGTGTTCCAGCTCCTGGAGGCTACTAGTTGCTACCCACCCCATTGCTCAGCCCATCATGGGAAGCACCATTGCTGGGCAGTCCACACCAAGGGCTCTCTTCTCTCTCAAGTTCAGGTGTCAGGAGTAGGACAGTGTAACATAATGCAGTGTCTGATTAAATCTTTTAAATCACTTCCACGAGCTCTAGGTTTCAGCTTGTTTGTTTGAGCCACACATGGGTACACTTGTGGAAGCTTTAAATTCTTGGCCAATCTGCTTGGGGTGAGAAGAAGCAGACGTTTGGTTCACACATAGATGCTCAGATGCATGCTTTATGGATACCTTCAGCTGCCTAAAAGAGATCCTTCAGAAGACTAGTACAATCTCAGCTAGAAAACCAGGAGATTCAATAATGAGGTGGTGCTGAAAAAACCCTGAACAAGACAAGACAACAAATGAGATGCTATGGTCAGAGTTAAATAGCATAAATAACCTTAATTCTGCCTTCCATTTTCCAGCAAAAAATCAACACACAAGACAAAAGCCTGCAAAGTACACCGAGATGTTTTCAGTAAGCATGTAGGCTTTGAAAAGTGGCATATGGATAACGGTACCATTGAACAAAACATAATGAATCTCCCTTATTAAATCTCTGCCTGCAAAATCCATTGTACAAAACACATGGCCAGGCTTTCTTATTCAGCTTAAATACATCATCCAAATCAAGGCAAGGCTCCAGGACACACGGTTCAAATAAATTCAAGTGTTTCTGGATTTACCCAGCCAAGCAGCTTTTGGGATTCTGAGTTCCAAACCGAGTTAGGAGTATTTCCCAGAGATGGAATAAAACACTTTAGTAGACTCCTTAATAACATGTACCTTAAAAGGGAAAAAAAAATCAAACAAACAAAAAGCAGAAGAAAAAACCAAATAGAACTGTCGCCTCCTAAGCCAGTGAAACTGGATTGGATTAGTAATTTAAATTACAGTTAATTACTGAAAGTTCTGTTTAAGTTTCCATGTCTCCTCATCCTCCCTGCTGCCATGTGAACACAGCCTGGGCATCAAAAAAAAAACAAAAAACCTCTGACATCTGATACACATGGTACCTTCTCCTGTCCCCCTGTCCTTACCTCCCCTTGCCACCTCTCCTCACACACAGAGGAGGGAAATTGTGCCCTGTGGTGTTTTCTTTCAGTGGGATTTGGATTTAGGGAGTTAGTCTGTTCCTTTCTCCTCTTCCAAACTGATAATTATAAAGGGGCAAGTTGCCACACTCCTCTTGGAGGAAAAGCCAAATTGTAGCAGTCTTATTCTGAACACACAATGCCAGCAGTATGCTACCTTGAGTTTCTTGCTTCTTGTTCTTTCAGCATATAGCAAAATGGAAATTAAAACACCTGAGGCTGAACAAAAGGGCTCCAGACCAACACATGACCATCTCCTCCTTAGGAGAATAGGGTCAACCTTTATAAAAATCCACCATTCAACCTAATGCTGGAATCCACTGGAGAGCTTTTTTTTTCCACCTACTTGTGCATGTGTCCAAGTAGGAAATTTGAGAATACAAACACAAGCACAAGGAAGCTCTCATAGGCATCATTGGATGATGCTGAGAATCCTGGCCCCTCTTATGGGACACAAGGTACTGACTGTGTCCAGGTTCTCGTGGTGGCTCAGCTGGAGTCATGGCAGGGTTGATGCCACCAGAACCCTTGTGTCATGACATGTTGAGAACTCAACAGAGGTGAAACAGTATTTTTCAAGGCCAGTTTGGATGAGGCTTTGAGTAACCTTTTCTAGTGGAAGGTGTCTCTGTTCATGCAGGGGTTTGGAACTGGATGACCTTTAAGTTTCCCTCCAACCCAAACCATTCTGTGTAACACATCAAGCACCTGATCTGAATCAAATGCATGTGGTTGGGTTAACCAGAATTTCCCAGGCCCTGGAAAACCACAAGTTCACAAAACCAAGTTCTCACAAGCCTTTACCCCCTTGCACTTTGCTGAACTTTCAGGAGGTAAAGAGAATAAATCACCCCATCTGAACTAGATGACCTGCATACAGATCAGATGTATTGAGTATTTTTAGGAGATTCCTCAGAGCAGCCCCACCTTGCTTTTCAGCTTGATCACCCCTGCCTCCCATTTCAAAGGCCAAGGCAGCTATATGGAGTCATTCTGGGTGCAGCTGAACTCATCAGGTAGGACAGACACATACCTTGGTACTGCATCCACATACTTTGGTTTTTACCTCTTTCCAGTGAAGGTGCCATGCGGCCAGCAAACAGCAACCTATAATTTTATTTTTTGTTTTCATTAAAACTAATTGATTCTAAGCAGGAAGCCCTTTCTTATTTCCTTTAACACTAGAAATAATGTTAGCCACCATAAATGAAATGAAAGACACATCCCAAAATGCATTTTCAAATATTCCCTAAATAGCAAATGACATTCAAATCGCATGCAGCCAGCATTGTAATTGGAAGCTGCAGAGTTCTCTTTCAGGATTCAGAATAATTGCTGTTTTGCTGAAAAGGTTGGTGTAATAAAAGGCTTTGCAAATAAGGGCCAGCTTCTCCAAAGCATATAGCTAATTCTGGTCACTCCAGCAATGCAAAGTGCCTCAAAACTCTCTTTTAGCAGCCAGGTAAATTACATAGAGAGCATCACCCCGAAGCCACAGTGGTGCAAAGCAGAAAGAATACAGGAGGAAAAGGTTCACAGAAGGACAAGCATCACAGAAAGTCAGAATGGCTTCCTCATGAGAAACACCCCAGTGGGTTGGGATGCTTCAGCCTAGGAAAGAGGCAGGTGAGGGGGATTTCCTGGAGGTCTGCAAAATCTTCAGCCCTCTAGAGGGGTGGGTGGGGATCACTCATTAAACCACTCTGTCCAACCTAAGAACAAGCACTACTAGAGGAAAGCAACCAAACAGGTTCACAGTAAAAGAAAGGAGATGACGGTTCCTCCAAAACAGGCAGCGATGCTTCTAAAAAGATGGTGGTGAAGAAAGTTTACAGGGGTTCAAGACAAGGATGACCAAGCACTTATAAGGGAGATCCAGCAAAGGTTATTGGACAGATGAGTCTTATCAGACACGAAAAATAGCCTGCACAGACAATAATTAGAGCCCAGAAAGTATGCAGGGACAGTATCCTAACTGCTTCCCTCTTAGTGTTCTCTAGGAAAGCAGTTATGCCCAGTGGGTTTCCACAGGGGTGGGTTTTTAGCAACTGCCTTGACTGGATTCTCCCTACAAGCTGATCCAGCCAACCCTCAAAGCTCTCCTGAAGGAGAAAGGCAGTAAAGGAGAAAAAAATAAAATACTCATCAAAACCAACTGAAGTCAGGGAACAAGGAAAAAGGGAGGTAGACAAACACAGATGTATACGGTCATATAGGTTGCTCTTATGACCCTAATCCAGATCTTACTGACTGGAAATGAGAAGAAGAAGCGTATCAGGAGGAGAGGGATGGGCTTCTGTAGAGGAGCTGTTACAGGTATGATGGTGTTAGGAGAAGAGGATAAGGTAAAGTTTGCAAGGAAAGGTCACATCTTCAAGTAAGGCACCTGCTCAGGTGGGGAAGGGATGTGCAAACACCCTCACAGAGCCTGTGAAGAAATCTGAAGTGGGGTTTGTGCATCCCAAAAGCTCCCCTGCTTCACCCTCACCCAAATATATCACCCTCAAACTAAAAAATCTGGAGTCCTGAGTCTCAGCAAGATAGATGATACCCAAATAGGAATCAATAATCATCCTGTGAGTAAGGAAAGATGTACCACGTAGCAAATGGATACTGAAAAGGGCAAGTTCTAGGGAGGACTAATGATTGAGAGGGGGAGTTTACAGAGGAGCAGAGGAAGCCAGGCTGCTCAGCGCTTCATGCCTTCAGGAAGGGAAACTTTTAGAGGGAGAGCTGTGTCCAGAGGAGCCAAGGCAGCTAGGAATGTAGATGCCAGTGAAAATGCCCTACCAGGTCCTCCCACCTCTGTGTTTCAGGGCTTAGCAGCAGAAGGGACAGATCCAGAAACTACAGAAGGAGATGGTAAGCTGTAGGCACACAGTTGTTTCACACAGTGAGAGGCTTATGCTAATAACAGACAGCTAGAGAAGTGGAAAAGCCTCAAATGCCCTCACCCCAAAGTTTGCCTAGTTCTCCTATCACCTCAGATTCTTACTTTCTTCAGTTATCATCTCAGAATCACAGTGGCTGGAAAGGACCTCATGAGGTCATCAAGCCTACAAGAAAGCTGTTGAGGGATTCATCAGGATCTCGAGTAGTGGTAGGACTGTAGGAACTGGATTAAAACTAGAGGTAGGTAGATTCAGATTAGCTGTTAGGAAAAAGTTCTTCACCATGAGAATGGTAAGATGCTGAACAGGTTGCCAGAGAGGTGGTTGAAGCCCCACGCCTGGAAGTGTTCAAGGCCAGGCTGGATGAGGCTCTGTGCAACCTGAAGCAGTGGGAGGTGTCCCTGGCCATGGCAGCGGGGTTGGACCTAGATGACCTTTAAGGTCCTTCCCAACCCTGAAAATTCTATGATTCTAAGTCCAGCCTATGACCTAACACTACCACACTGGCAGGACCATGGCACTGAGTGCCGTACTCAGCCTTTCCATAAACACCTCCAGAGACTGTGACTCCACCACTTCCCTGGGCAGTCCATTCCAACATCTGATCACCCTCTCCATGAGGAAGTGCTTCCTGATATCCAACCCCAACCTCCCCTGGTGCAGCTTCAGGCTGTGCCCTCTCATCCTGTCAAAACCCAGTCCTCTTGTCCCCTCCTTCCAGTCCCCAACCCTCTGCCCAGCCAAGCTGCCATCCCACCACGACACCCACTCCTTCAGCCTTGCATTTCCATGGGGATGGGGGGTAGACAAGGAACACACCTTTCCCAACAGCAGCTGCACAGCTTGCACCAAACACAGGTGCCTGGAGTAATGTTACCTCTGAGGAAATTATTAAAAGCATCAGACTAATTTTGTAATTCACACCTGGGCTGCAAATGTGAAAGAGCCTGCAATAATCTCAGATGAAATATTACATTGTTTAAAAGACTTCCCAATGAAATTTGCCCCTTAATTGATTTTTGATCTGTGAAAAAACACCATGGAGAGAGAGAGGAGATATTAGTCACACCCCTGTTTTATCACTCCTGCAAGCTATTTCCTTCCTTTGTTTCCTTTGTCCCCAGAGGATCATCATGACACTGAAGAAAGCAGCCTGGAAGATACTACAAAACCAATAAATAACACCCGCATGGGAATCTTGAACAGCACATCCTCCTAAATCATCCAGCAAAAGGTGAAGTGGTCTCTGAGGATAACTCAGCAATCAGAAAGCCTGGGTTGGTAGCTTGCACCATCACAGGCAAGCCCTGTGGGCTGAGGTCTTCTCCATCCTCCAGGAACTTCCCTGGCAGGACCCAGTGCGCCTCTGCGGGTGTGTGGTTCTTCTCAGACTCAGAACACCACAGGGAAGCTTCTGCCAGAAATGAATGACATCCAGCAGCAGCCAAAAATATTGACTGCAAGAGGCTGACAGAAAATTCATTACAGCATTAGCGTCCAGCTCGGGATGAGCTGGGGCACGAGCAGCTGCTGAAGCCAAGGAAATAATATTAACTCCTAAGGCAACGCGCTGAGAAGCTCTGCCAAAAACCCCACAGCAAACTGTCAGAAAGTAAATGACCAAACAGTAAAATAGAGCTCGAAGAGACAAGAGGAAATCCATCCATAAACATCAGCAGAGGAAAAAAAAAAAAAAAAATCAGCTTGAAGAGTGCAAAACTCCAGCCACTCAATAAGATGTTAAATAACATTTCCAGCATCCAGAACACTCAATTTTGGACAAAACAAAGTTAATGACAGAAGAAAAAAATTTCAGCAAAAGAAGAAACAAGGCCAAAGAAAATTATGTTCAAAGGTTTTCTTAAGAGCTGCTGTCTTGAGGCATGTGGAAGACTTGCCAACCAAGCAGCTCTGGAATGCTTTCTATGGCAAGTGAGTTGGGATGGGTTGGAATCTGAGAAACTGCTGAGGGAGGTGGAAGTCCCTGGACACACTGAATGTCCTCAACAAAAAAGCCTTTGGCAAAAACCAGAATATTCATTAAAGAGTGGAGGGAAAAAGAGTGGAAAAAACAAGTGGTGTCAAGTTAGTGAAAGAGACACAACCCACCTGACTGGACAAACTGGAGAGGTAGGCTCAAGGTGAGCCTCACGAAGTTCAGCTAGACCAAGTGCAGGGTCCAGCTCCAAGGTTGGAACAATCCACACTATCAGTACAGGCTGGGAGATTGGGAGATATAATTTTAGAAAGGAGCCATGCAGAAAAGGACCTGGGAGTGCTGGTGAATGAAAAACTGTACAGGAGCCAACAGTGCCCACTTGTAGCCCAGAAGGACAAAACACATCGTGGGCTGCATCGAAAGAAGCATGGCCAGCAGATTGAGAGAGGTGATTCTGCCACTTGGATCTGCTCATACCTCACCTGGTGTATTGCATCCATCTCTGAAGCCCTCAACACAGGAAGGACATGAACCTGATGGAATGGGTCCAGAGGAGGGCCATGAAAAGGATCAGGAGGCTGGAACACCTCTCCTGCAAAGAGAGGGAGCTGGGGGTGTTCATCCTGGAGAAGAGAAGACTCCAGGGAAACCTAACAGTGACCTTCCAGTATTTGAAGGGGCTGCAGGAAGGTTGGAGAGGGACTGTGTGCAAGGACCTGGAGAAGGAGGACAAGGGGCAATGGCTTTAAGTTAGAGAAGAGCAGATTTAGATTGGATGTTAGGAACAAGTTCTAGAGAACAATGGACCAGGTTGCCCAAGGAGGTGGTTGAGACCTCATCCCTGGAAATATTCAAGGTGAGGCTTGATGAAGCTCTGAGCAACCTGATCTAGCTGAGGGTGTCCCTGCTTACTGCAGGGGGGCTGGACTAGGTGACTTCTAGAGGACTCTTCCAACCCAAATCATTTCGTGATTCTAAAGACACAGTTCCCTCAACACTCTCACACCCAAGGACTTCTCCTTATCATTCCTTTAATATTTGTCTGTGAGAACTAATGGCATTTCAGCCTCAGTTGTAGGGCTCAGTAATCAGTTGGATGGGATGTGAACAGAGTAGTTCACCTGTGACCATGAACTGGATCTTTAGGTAAGACTGTCTCTTCTCTGGAAAGGTAGGAGTACCCAAGAGAAACTCTGCCTGGAAGAAGCTGTCCATCAGGAGGGCTTTTCTTTTCTGTACCAATTTGAGGACCTTTCTTCTGCATCTCTCCCTTGGCTGCTTTCTCTAGACTATCACACTGAGCACCCGGGGCATTTTCTAACCAGCTCAAGCAGTGTGATCTTAAGTTCTGCAAGATCTTAAGAACTGCAAGACTGTCAAAAAAAAAAAAAAAAATCAAAACATTATGAATTTGATTTCAAAAGTACAGCAATTCCTCCAGCTCAGATTTTCCTAGGTAGGTCCAAAGCCATGCAACATTTTCTCCCAGTGGCAAAGGGCCACTCTATGGGAATTGTATATATGGGAATATGTATTTCTTCTGCCTCAGTTTCTTGGGTATGATCATGCACAGTTCATTTTTTTAAAAAACTCAGCATCATCAAACACATTTCCCACCCTGCACAGCCCTTTGCCTTGTGGAAAAAACAAGCAAGGAGCCAGCTCCATATAATAGACACCAGTGATATCCCTGGAAGATGACAGCTGTCACAGCAGCCCATACAGAGAAGCCTAAACCTTCCTTCAGCTTGCTCTTTTGGAACTAGTCACACCTGCAGATCTTAAAAAGCATCCTTTCTGTCAGGTGCCTTTCCTCCTCCCACAGGCACAGAAGTTAATGCACAAAGACAAACATGGATCTGAGCAAGGTCACAAAGCCCAGTGACAAGGACACAGCTGGGAGATGGATCTCACAGGTCCCAAGCCACTGCCCCAGTCACTGTGCCTGGAGATGGAGGTACTTGGTTTTTGTCATGCAAGGTACAATTTAGCCTACTTCTTACCTCATTCCTTTGAATGTAATTGTCTACACTCTCAATTTGATTTCCCTGCCTTGAAAACCTGCTCCTTACTGATTCCCATTCATCTGTCTTGTTTTCCCTGCTCCTCGTACGCTCACATTTTTCTAACCTCAACATACTCAACTACATCATCCCGGGCATTTTATTTGTCTGGCTCTGCTCTAACAGCCAGCTTAGCTGTTTCAAATTATGCCTTGCTTTCAGTTTTGCATGAGTGTAAAAATGTAGTATAATAAGCCAAACCAAACTACCCTCTGCTGAAGGCTTTCAAGGCTTCCCATTTGAGGAACAGCATGGAGCTTTTTTTTTTTTTTTTTTTTTTGGGGGGGGGGGTGCAACAGGAGAAGGATCAATCCAGCTTTTGTTTTACAGATTGCTACAATAGATAGCTCTCCCGTAGGGAGTGTTACAGCACTATATTATGCTTCTATAAAGGGTAATGACTAGGAACTTGGAGAGTTCTACCCTTTGGAAGTGCCTGACGAGTGAGAACAGCAGGTGTGGAGGAACAAGAAAGCCTAAATGTTTTTTGGTCCTGACTTTCCTCTTCCTTTTTACCTTTGGAGAGTGAACTCAGTGTCAGAAACGAGTCAGCTCCTGCAGATCCATGAAAGCAGAAAGGTGGGAATGTGGCACAAGAAAGAAAACTGAAGCAAAGAGGAGAAAAGCTGCTAGGAGAGCAGGAGCAGCAATACACCCTGTCCCTGAGTGGGTGGTCTTGAAAGGGGCTGTTGTTCAGCAACAGGATGCTATTTAGCTCCTACAGCAAAACTAGGAGATAACAGGAGGGGCTGGATAAAGTAGAAAACGAAATGACAGCAAGCACACTTCTATGGGGCAGAGGGGAAAGGCAGCTTCATGTTGCCAGAGCCTCTGATCATGTCAGCAGCAAGCTCAGGAAAAAAACAAATCAAAACAAAACACACAAACCCCTGGGATAGGCTCCACAAAGACATTTTTGACCCACATAAACCTCCAATGAAAAAGATCTCGTCTCTGACTTTGTAGACTTGATGCTAAATGTGCCTTCACACTGATGGAGAGCACATGGAGCCCACCACAGGGAAAAAAACTACTCTTGGTTTTCTGTAGAGCAGGCAGAAAAGATGCAGAAGCTCAAAGGGGAGACCCAGAAAATGCCACCAGGATGCATGAACAGCTGGAGTCTGAACTGCCCGGGCCCAAAGCAGAAAAACTGACCCAGAGAACAACTCAGGGATAGCACACAAGGGAGAAATGAGAGGCAGTTTCTGCTCCGAGCTCTCTGGGGCTGGAGAAGTTGCTTCTTCGCCCCATTTGTCTTGCTAAAAAGAAAGCCTGGATCTAGGAAGACAGGATCCCCCCTCTTCTTGTTCAACACCTTTGGGCATCTCAGAGGCTGTGTCAGAGTTGTAACAGGGGTTGTCCCCATTTTGGGGGTCACTCCTGTCTTGATCATGTCCATTCCCCTACCCTGGTACACGTTCAGCTCCATGATGCCCAACTTTGAGTGGCATTTGAGAACAACTGAAGTAAATATAATCTAGCAAAAAGCAATGAGAAATTCTTCAAATAGAGACTTGCATGAAATAAGTAAGGAACAACAACAACAAGGACAAAAAACCAAACCCTGTGCTTTACACCAAACCTTGCAAATGTAACAAAAAGCAGCCTGAAGGCAAGAAACTGCTTGGACAACACAGTATTGCACATGCTTGCTGTGAACATGGACTGGAACAGCCCAAGGATATGGTTTGCATCCCTTCCCAGACTGAGTTTTACCAAACCAGCAGTTCACAAAGAAGCAGGGAAAGAGATGGTGAATCATAACATAGGTGAACCTGCTGGACAGCAAAGACCTCTCTGATGCTCTCTGAGCAGGGAGACAAAAATGTAACAAAATTCAGCAAAATTAAAAGGACTCTACATGTTCCAAGACCATTAGGACAATCCAAGTCATAAACTGGATGCCAAAGGAAACTACAGAGACCAAAATACTTGGTGGAACAGTCAGTGCAGAAGCTGCACACATGAGCCTAAAATACAACTTCAACCATGAAGCTGCGAGGCAAATGCTGCAGGAAATGAATATACAGCAGCACACAACAAGAAACTGAAAGAGGGAGTGACCTCCACCAGCTCCATATCACCTCTGCAAGAGAAACATCAGATGGCATTTGAAAGAGTGGGATGGCTCTCAGGCACACTGCAACCAGAACCAGGTGAGAGCAGAGCAATCTAGCAATACACTGCCACAGAAATAGAGCCTGGGAACACACTGCATTGAAAGAAAACCGTGATGAGAGCATCAGACACCTGTGAGCCAGAAACGTCCCCATCACGGGGTAAGGTGCAAGGCAAAGGAGTCCAGTTAAAAAAATAAAACCTTTGCTTGCCACTGAGCAAATTCACCCCTGGTCAGAGCTCCCATTCAAACACAAGTGACAGACTAATTCCTTTGGCAAAAGGCTTCAGCAGACTCAAGCTCTGGAGGCAGAACAGACACAGAACACTTTGGAGCAGGGAAGCAGCATCCTTACCGTCATCTCCACGCTGGCAGGGTTCCTGGGGACAGGAATGTTCCCTGGGATCCAGTCTGCAGGGGAAGATTTCTATTGCCACCAGCACAAGTAATGCTCCAAGCAGTTAGGATCTTCTCTGCTGCTGCTCCACTGCGTATTTCAGCTCCCCACACATGGTTTGAGATCCAGCACACAGGGACTAAACTCCTCCGACTGCTGGAAATAGGCAGGAGGGTAGAGCTAAACATGAGATGAAGGAGAGAAAGGATCATACACAAGCCATTTCCCATCTTCAGGTTCCAACCCCATCCCACACAGTGCAAGCAGCACAGCTGACATCCAGAGATACCAGAGAGATTCAGAGATTAGTAGGACTTGTGAACGATCTAATAAAACATCTTCCTAGTCCAGCTGTCCCCTAAAGGCAATGCCTGGCCAAACACATATTACAGCTGCATTAAGACAACACAGCTGCTAGATAAAACAAGCAGCTCTTCCAGAAATGCCATGAGGTGAGTGAGGGTGAAATCACAATGTTATGATGGTATGGAACAGGGGCCTTACTCATGCCTTGTATAAAATGAACAGCTAATACCTGAAGTCATCATAATCCCTGGAACAAGTCTGTCTTGCTGCAGAGCCTGCATACAAAAAGCGAGGCAACACACATTCAAAGGCTTCAGGAAAGGAAACCTCAACCCACTGCCAAGTGGGTTTTTTTTAAAGCCTGTTTGTAGTCCAAAATATCTCCCATGCCTCCCACTGAATCTGCAAGCTGGGTGCTTTGCCATGTGCTGCTGAAAGGAGGGATGTCTGTAGGGATGCTTCCCTCCCAGAGCATTCCCCCAGCATCAGCCAGGGTGCTGAGATCTTCACCCCACAATAAAATAAAAAAAATAAAAATAAAAAAATAATAATAAAAAAAAAAAATTAAAAAGCAGAAAACTGCCCCAAAGACAGGATAAGCATCAAAATAAGTGAACTACTTTGCCAACAACAAAGCCAGGCTTGCATATCCTCTGGGAGCTCTACAAGACAAAGCTTCCCTCTGCAGTACCTCCTGCCCCCCATCAGCTGTTGGAATGGATGGACACCAAAGCAGAGGGAAAGGAAGAGCAGGCAGTGTGCTGCTGGCAATGCAGGCATGGCACCAGTAGCAAGATCCAGAAGAGCTCTCTAGAGTAGGTCAGGGCCTTCCTGGAGTAGCTGGAAAGCCAGGGGTGCTATAAAGCTATGGCAGACAGTGCCAGAGGCTGCTGATCTTCCTCCTGCCCCTCACTCTACCTGCAGCGTTCCTGAGAACTCCTTCTCTGCAGGTTAAGCTGAGGGGAGTAGGGATGTCAGAGGTCTGGTGAGTGTCAGACGTATCCACAGAATCATAGAATGGCTTGGGTTGGAAGGGACCTTACAGATCATCTGCTCCAACCTTCCTGCCATGGCCAGGGTCATCTCTCATCTAGACAAGGTTGCACAAGGACTCATCCAATCTAATCCAACAACACCTTCAGCTGTTGCCCACAGCTTCTCTGGGCAACCTGTGCCAGGGTCTCACCACCCTCATGCTGAAGAACTTCTTCCTAGGATCAGTCTAAACCTCTTCTACCCCAGTTTAAATCCATTTCCCCTTGTCCTATTGGTGGCCACTCTTATGAAAAGTCCCTCTCCACCTTTCCTGTTGCAGGCTATGGTTCCCTTGCTGTGCTTCTGGCCCATTAACCTGGGGAAGGAAACAGAGCCACCTCCTGAACATCCAACCACAGCGCCAGCAAGGGCAGAATCAGCAATTCAAAGAGCTACAGATTAGCCAAAGAAAAAGCTGCAGAAAAAAAGAACAGGAAAGCAAGTCATAGCCAGACCAGGAACTACTCCTGCTTGGGCAATGTTTGATGTCCACATCCAGCAACTCTCACTCCCAGGCAGCAGCACAGGGAAGAGCAATGAGACACGAAGATTACACAGGGGAACAGATGGCAGAAAGTGCTGGGATAAACTGGGACAGCAGGGGACTGCTGAGTCTCTGTAGTTGTAGGATCCTGAGAAGAAGACAAGACCCCTGTGTCAGGGACAGTCGAGCAGCCTTGCTCTGGTTGGGGTGGGAGAGCACCAAACCCCCCAAGCCCCACCTGAGCTGATGTGACCTCTGCTAGAGCTGCAAAGGCAACAGAGCTGGGACACCTGGAGCAAGATGCAGCCACCTCCCCCTTGGACCTTTTCCCCCATGCAGAAGAGATGATGGGGGGTTCTGCCAGGGCTTCCTCAGCCATGAGCCCAGCTGCTTGCCAGGAGAACTCTCTGCTGTGCCTGAGCACAGATGTTTAGCATCCTAATTTACTGACCATTTTACAGCCTGCGTTTCCACCATGGGAACCAGGACAGTGGTGGGATGGCTGATCTCCATTTGGCAGGGCTGCCAGCATTCCGTGGGAAGTCAGTGAGCAAGGGGCTGCCTGCACAACCTGGAGTGCTTATTGATTTGCTGCATGACCTTGGTTAAGTCACTTAACCTCCGTTTCCTCATCTGTATATTGGGAATTATGGGACTTGCAGAGTGCCGCAAATTCATCAGAGGGAACTACTTAAGAGCCCTGTTATGATTTAATGGGATTTCCCGTTTCAAAATTACTCCTTGGAGGATTCAAGGAGCTGGACTGGGATATTCATCACTCTGACTCCTCCCGTAAGTGCAGACCCTCTGGGGTTTTTTCCCCTTTTCCATGTTCTCACCCCCTTAAACCACCCATGTAAATCTTCTAGCTCAGGACCACCCAGTCTAAGCATGCCCAGGTTCAAAGCCCTTGCCAGACCCTTACAGAACTGACTTTGGCCTCATCAGTCATCCAGGCTAACAAGCCCCTCTCCTTGCCCCATCCATTTGATTTCAACCATGCAGAGTTTCACACCGTGAGCTGTTGTGGTCACTCAGCTGGGTACTCGTGGTGTAAAGGCTGCTCAAATCCAGCTGGAAACTGTTACAGAATGGCTTCCTACAAGAGCTGAAAATCCAATGGGTCATCTTAAAAGCTCAAGTCAGTAACAACACGCTAGGTCACTCAGGAAGGCCAGGTCAGAGCTCCAACTTCACCTGTGGTACAAGGTAGTGATCTCAAGGTTTAAATATAGAGCTGCTTGAACATGTCCAGAGCAGAGCCACTGAAATGCTCAGAGGGCTGAGCACCTCCCAGTGAAGCTAGGATTAGAGATTGGGGTTGCTCAGCCTAGAGAAGAGGAGGCTCCCAGGTGACCTTAGAGCAACCTTTCAGTATCTGAAGGGGCTATAAGAAAGCTGGGGGAGGGATTTTGATACAGGTGGGTAGTGAGAGGACAAGCGGAAAGGTTTCAAACTTGAAGAGGGGAGACTTAGGTTGGACATGAGGAAGAAATTCCTTCCCGTGAGGGTGCTGAGCCCCTGGCCCAGGTTGCCCAGAGAGACTGTGGCTGCCCCATCCCTGGCAGTGTCTCAGGTCAGGTTGGATGGGGCTTGGAGCAACCTGGGCTGGTGGGAGGTGTCCCTGCCCATGCAGGGGGTTGGAACTGGATAATCTTTAAGGTCCCTTCCAACCCAAACTATTCTATAAGTCCATGAAATCCCTTCCTAGCAACAGCAGAACCCAGCATGCCAAAGAGCTCCAGTGCCTGCTACTGAGAGAAACCAGGCATTGGGAGTTCCCAAAGAACCACCAGGTCCTTGATTTGCAAACCCATTCAAGACAGGCTGAGTATGAAGCAGGATGGGTAAGTAAGAAGAGGGAAACAAAAGGCTTCTCTGTGGTGGATGCTTCAGCAGGGAAGTGAAGATAAAAGTACCCAGTGTTAGCATCTTAGTACAACTTGTGCTTTATAAATATGCTCGTGGACCAAAACACACAGCCATAGCACTTCAAGATCACAGGACCACTTCTAAAGAGCTTTCCAGTGCCAGCTTGCTCCTCCATGGGGAATTCAAACATTTGGGAGACTGAGGAATGCCTGCTTCTGTCCCATCACACTCCCCTGCTCCTTCCTTACCCTTCCCCTCATCATCCACACAGTCATTTGGTTTCTATTCTCTTCTGTTTTATTTGGATTTCCTCTCAGTAGAGTCATTAATCTTGCCCACAGATGCACAGCTCTGACAGCAGGGTCTTGACACCTTCACTGCCAATGAAGACATTCTCATACTCCTCTCTCTCTTTTTTTTTTCTCCCTCCCCTTTCTCTTTCTGAAGAAACCCTTCGTTCTTCACCAACTGCAGGGTTTTGATGAGAAGGTCATGTGAACTGGAGGCAAGGGGGCTGGGGAGGGGGAGGGGGAGGAAGGCAAGGGAAGAGGATGCAGCTCCCACAAGGAACTCCCAAAGTCCCACTGAAAATGTCAGCGTGCTTTTGAGTCCCCTGTGCTGCTCCCCGACACAAAAAAATATACTCAGCCCATTGCAGAGATATTCGATAAAGAGTCTAATGAAGTGGAAAGAGTGTTGGAGGAAAAGAATAGTCCCCTCTCATCCTGACATCCCATGATGCTCCATTTAGTTGCTATGGAGACTTAAAAAGAGAAGGGGGCTTTGTTGTCTTGAAGGGCCTTCTCCCTTCCCAGTAACCTTGACCTTTTCCAGGTTTGTGTGTTTGTGTGTGCATGTGTATGTATTTATTAAAAAAAAAAAAAGAAAGAGAGAGAGAGAGAGAGAGAGAAGGAATTCCATTCCTTCTTATCTGGTCATGGCTCACTGGCTGGCACTGATGCATGCAGGGGGCCGTCAGCTTGTCTTGGCATGGAGATGGGAAGAGTATAGGTGCAGGAAAATACAGAGGGGAGTAGCTAATTAAGGCTGATATTGCAAAGGACATTGTTTGCTGAATAATGAATTCCATATGCTTCAGAAACACAAGTGCAATTAAAGGTGTGAGAGATGAAGGGCAGGAGAGGAGCGATGGGTTGTATATTACCAGGCAAAATGGCCCCACTGGCCCTCCAAAGCTAGAGATTCTCAACAAAAAAAACCCAGCATGTAGTACAACCAGGGCTTATTTCTCATAAATAAGGCAGAGGTGTGGCTGCTGGTTCCCCACGGGTGCAAGAAGGGTTCCCAGGAGTTGACAGCCATGAGTGAGTGATGTGAGAGCCATTTAGAAAGGATCAAGTAGTTTGCTTTACGTGATACCCAAAGCAAGTTGAGTGTGGAGCTAAGCAGAACACAAACACAGAATACTGCTGCTTACAAGCAGATCATGTTCATTCCCCCCTTCCCAACCTGAAGGAGCTACATACTTTCCACCTTCAGCCAACCCTTCAGCCAAACTAACAGAGATGCTCAGAGAGGGGGTTGTCACAAGGAGCCTACCATTGCATCCTCTATTGTCCCTCACAATACCTGGTCCCCACCTGTGTCCCAAAGAGATGCTCACCACCCTCCATCTCCTTCCCAAGGGACCAGGGGGAAACGTGGTACTGGAGCTGGTGCTTTCTGCTTGGATCCTCACCTGTCTCAGAGGTGTGACAGATCCTGCTGCATGAGCTTCTGTGTCCCATCATATCGTGGGACAGACAAGCAAGTGAAGAAAGATGACAGAAAACATTATTATTATGTGGGATGAAAGCTACAAAGACTGACTTAGAGGATTTTGATATCAAGAGTGGAATGAAGACATCATTCTGCCACAACTTCTACAGCAGAAAACAAGCCAATGGACTCCATGCAAGAACACAAACTCCTTCAGGAGTATGACCTGTAGCTGGATGGAGTGTTGCACAGCCCCATCTTTAACACAAGAGGATAATTCATGTCAGAGAAGGCAATCAAAATTTGATATTATTTTCTACCTGGCTTGCTCAAGTTGTAGACTGATGAGAACCTGATGTCTAGGACACCTTTGAACTCCTCTCAATTACCAGCAGCAGAAGCATTCCAAGGTCAGATTTTTACTTTACTTTCTTTATGGATTTAGCCTCTCTGTCCCTAAGGAGATTTTGCGTTAAGTTTTCTGATCACAACTAATCCTGTGGCTGTGCACCCCATAAATGAACACAGCACCAACCCAAGCAAGACAAATCAATCTAAATGAACTCCTGGGTAAGTAATCTTGGCAGTTGTCTGTTCTCCCCACTCCAAGCCTGGCTAAAGCTTTGCTCAGACTCTGTCTTGAAGCCACATCACCACTCCAAATGAGAAGAGAGAACAAGGGGGGGAAAAAAAATCATCAAAAATTTATTGGCAAATATTTCTCTTTTAGCTGAGAGTGCTGTTGATACAATCACCTTTTCATTTTCTGCAAGACTACATGTGTGTCTCTCCTCCCAACCCATCTCTCAAGCTTATGATCTGAACAGTCGCCTGGGCTTGCTTGTCCATTCCCAGCCTGCCAAACCCTTTTCAATAATAAGATCCATCTCCTCCTGCTCAAGGCTGCATTGTCTTCATATCCTTGGAGATCAGATGTCTCTTCTCCCTTTTATCACTTGAGCTGCACGTGTTTGGATTGTAAACACCCTGATAACACTCCTGTTAGCCCCTCACAAGTGAAATAATAAAGGCTAGATAACATTTCTAGCTGTGATACTTGTCCTGTCGTCCTCCACTGAGATAACAAGGACCAGACAGCCTGTTGAGTCTGCCTTACACTGATAAGGATCTTGTCACCATAGATACAAAAGAGATAAACTTCCTAAAATAATATCCTTGTTCGTGTCACTTTGCTCAACTTGGATAATAGATGGCACAATTCTCCTCCCACGAAGAGTACTGATGGTTCCTGCCATCCCCATCACCAGCTAAACAAGCATGCCAGGAATTTACATTTCTCACCCAGGTGAGAGCAGCTGCCAGACATCATATCACAAGATCACATTCTGGGGGCAGCCAGCCAGAAACCAACTGTGATCCCAGTACATTGCCTGGCAGACTGGAGAAGGTCATAGAATCATCATGGTTGGAAAGAACCTTCAAGACTGAGTCCAACCATTAGTTCTATACTATCTTAACCAATAAACCATCACCTGAAGCACCACATCTACACATTTTTTTAATATCCCCAGGGATAACTACTCCACCACCGTCCTGGACAACAGAAACCAAACACTCCTGGTAGCAGAGTGCTACCCATCACATCTCTGAGGATCACAACTCACCCACGGCATCTCCCTGCTGCCAGAAAACTTCACCCAACCCCAGTGTGGTCCAGCAGAGCAGAAGAAGCAGGACACCACACACCAAAGGCAGCTCTGCAGCACGTGCCAGCCATCAGAACCTCTCTTTATCCATGGTAACTGCAAGAGATGCTTGACATTTCTGTCTAGGACCATTTCTTAGATGAAAAATGGCTTTGCAATCAAAACGCACACGTGTGCAGAAAAACCTCCAGTCGGGCTTAAAGCTTCCAGGCTTACAAATTGGAAGCTGAGTGTTTCTCTAATAATGTAAAATAAAACACACTAGAATTGTTAACAATTTTAAAGTTATTCAAGAAATCCACCTAGCAACTCAACCACTGTAACCCTTGAGAGATTCTTGGTGGGGTTTGAGGAAAGTACTTTTTAATACCTAACAAAATATTTTAAAGAGCAAAACCCATCCAAACAAAATGCTTCTCAGTTGGCATTTTCTCTCAAAAATCAAGGTGAAGTGCCTGTTGGGAGGCTACCACATAGAGCTGTCTCCCTGCAAAGGGCAACAACCAATGTCAAAGCAGCTGACATTTTAGTGGTGACTGGTCTGTATGGGTCTCCCCATTCTAGAAAACCCAGAAATTTATTTTCCTCATGGTAAGTATTGACCCTGGTTTTGCTTCACTGAATATTTACCTCTTGGGTCAATAAATCATCATGTTCATCTCAATAGAAGTCAGGATCTGCTTATTATTGTATTAACCTTTACAAGGCAGATCACAGTTATTTTTCCCTATAATAAGATATTGCACAAATTGGATAACTAAGAAAGATTTCTTTGTGAACAGCATTTTTTTCCCCCACTACCAACATTTTTGCTCCGTTGGAGCCATGTGAAATGAGGAGGCATTTGGTACACCACACGGAGCTGCCTTTCTCCTACACTTGACTTTCAGGGAGCAAGTCAAGGGCCCTAGGACAAGTTCTGGGATATCTGGAAGACACACATTCATGGCGCCTGTCTTCTGTCATGATGAAATCACTTCATTATTTGGCTACCAGAGATGCCTGCACCTGGTCAAGCGTTCATCCCTGGGCAGGTATCAGCTTTATGAAAGCCCACCCCACAGAAAGCCATGGAGACCCAGCCAAAATCCAGGAGGAAAAATATGGGAATTGGAAGGATGGCAGAAGGACAAATGGAACCATGAATGTAGAAGGTTGACACACAGGACCAAAGGGAATCAACCCTTATGGAGAGAAAAGGCCACATGCTGAAGTTGAGCCAGGCTACCAGTCCCCAGCAGGCAGAAAGAGGGGGAAAAAGACACAGGAGGTACCTGGCGAGGCAGTGCTTGCTCCCCCCTCCCTGTCACCAGCCTTTGTACATTACAGACAGCATGGCACTCCTTCAAATGTGCAGAAGACAGCCTTGACATCCTGGCAAAATCATCCCTTCAATAAAAATAAATTACTTCCAAGGCTGCATGTGAGATATGGCTCCACATATGGCTGGCACATTTTCCTACATATTGCCTGAACTGCTTTGGAAAGCAGTTTGAGATACTGCTCCTTAGCTATTAAAGTTAGAATAATAAAATTAAAAAAAAAAAAAGTAATTCTCCTTTATATCTGATGCTCAAAAGCTCCTTTAAATATGATATACACACTTCTTCAGAGATATCTAGATTTTAACTGTGCTTCTTTCACAGGAAAGTGCTGCCACAGGTGCCATCTAGACTTCCTTCATGGGGAAACTAAATACTGGCCACACATGTTCAGTTCCCTTCACCAGGGATAGGATGGGCTAAGGCCAGCTCAGCTAACCTGAGCATCACCCACAAAGCAGGAGCTCTGAAATCCTAAACTGAACAGCTCAGAGGGTGAAGGACACCCACGCTCAAGGCCATGTTTCATCCTGAGAGTGCTTCATCACTGCAGAGACAGGGATGAGGATCCCAAGCCCACATCCCAGGGACAGGAGGCTTCCTTCTGTAAGGGGAAGAAGCACATTCTCTGTGCCACAAACACCCCATGGGATGATGGGCTTTCATCCAGTCCAAAAAAACTTTTAGCTTTTCTTTTTTTTCTTGTTTTTCATGTGATGGAATTGAAGGGCTTTCCTGTTGTGCTCTGAAAAGGGCAGGGTGAAAAAAATAACCTTTGTAATTAGCATTTGGCAGAACAAGCTCCTGTCCACAATAAATTAACAGAACCAATTAGGGAGGAGGGAAAAATAATCAGATGCCATAAGGTAAATTCCAGCCCTGCCAGTATATGAGCAGAGGTCGTTCTGGAGCATGGTCACTCTGGGACATCCTGCTGGCTCCAAGGAGGACCAGGAAAAGGCTTCCTCCCAGTGCCCAAGCACTGCCCCAGTCACTGGAGGGCAGGAAAGGCAAAGCACGCTGCTCCTGGAAACCTGTCATACAAAAATTATTGCTTTGCTTTCACCTCATTCATGGTAACCACACCCCAGCAGGGTCTGTCAAGTCAGGGTTTGGTCACAGAGCAGCTCCCTCAAGAAATGAAGCTCTCAGCTGGGATGTGATGGGTGGAGAGCACTGTGGTATTAACCATTTCCTTTAGCTCTGTTTATTCAAAGGCTTTAAATTGCACTGCATCTGGGCAACCCATTCCCTGTGATTAGGATACTGCAGAGCCCATCAAACCCTACCTCCTGCTAATGAGCTGGGAGGAAAAGCAGGCTCACCTGACCAAAAGAGAGAGCCAGTGCCCCTTACAGAGACTCAACAGACCACCAGGAACACATGCCATAAAATCTTTCTGAGGCAGAGTTGTCCTCAGAAGGTTACACAAGAGCAAAGATGGCTTGAAGTAAGAAAAGCACTGATTTTTCAGCCCCTACCTGGTCAACATCCTCTAGCCCTCCATCCAACTGCAGTAGAAAACTGTATTTCAGCTTCAGAAAGATATTTGATCCAGTATCCCATGAAAGATGCTCCATTCAGCTACACTTGGACATGAGAGATATGGTGTGTTTCAGAAAGTGAGTGAGAAACCATAAACCAGGCAAAATAATGAATTGCAACTTGTCAAGGTCGGGGGATGTACCTGGTGATGTTTGGCAGAGATCACTGCTAGACTCATCTTTCCTCACCTCTTCTGTAGAGAGCTGGAAACAGAACAACAGAACAAATAATAGAATTGGCAGACCATGCTATATTAGAAGGGGTTGCCATCACCAGGGAAGGACGGGAACATAAAAGAAATTAGGAGACAGGTTAGAAATCAGGGTAGAAAACAAAGAACAGCAGAGAAAAACGTCTGGCTACACAGATTTACAGAGGGGGTGAAAACCATTCAAGCAACCAGAAATTCTTTTCTGCAAAGGGTTTTGGTAGCTCAAATTTGTAAGCATCGTTAAGCAAAACCCAAAACTGTGCCCAGAAGGGACTGACTGCCCACAGTCCCCTGTGTCAGACAGTTACTGAGGTGGTTTTCTGCCTGAAAAGGAAACTCTCAAAAAGTCATGAACAATCTCGATGTAGGAGACCTGAAGGTCTGCTCCCATGGTCAATCACTCTGAGGGAGCCCAAAGAGCTTGGGGGTGGGTGAGTGGTCTGATTTCAGAACCTCAGAGCACATCCAACTTTCACCCTCAGTTTTTTTATTTATTTCTCAGCAGACTTTTCTTTCTCTAATGCAAATTATACAAACACTCTATTCCCAGAACCAGCACTGGAAGAAAATATTCTCTGGTAAAAGCCCCTAACATCTCTCCCCAGGCAGCAGCAGAGGAATCTCAAAGGAGCCAAGCAATGCATTCACAGATGCAGAAAACCCAAAAATTCTTAAGCATGCAAAAACCCAAACCAAAACAAAAAAACACCACTGCAGGAGCAGGCCAAGGGGCAGCTGGTTGGAAGTGTGGATTTTAAAGCCCCACTTAAGCTGTAAGGTGTGTTGCTAGTTCATTTAGCTCCCTCCTGCAATTTGTCTGGATGCAGACACAATAGAAAGAACAGGATTTAAACAAGACAGATGCACACCCAAACAGGCAGCAGGAGGGCTGGAGAAATATGCAGCTCTGGTACTCTCGTGTGGGTATATATGTATTTATTTTCTTTTAAGCATACATGTAATATTAGATGGATATGGAGATGCTCAGAAATCTTTGCAGGCGACATGATGAGCTCTCAGTATGAAATATCACTCTACCCAGAATTTTTTTCCCATTCTTCTTTGCTTTCTCCTAGTGGATTAGAGAGACAGCACACCGGACTACAAATGAATACCCAGCCATCTCTGGCCTTCTCCCAAGCCTTAAATTGTTTATTGCCCATTCGATCTCCACTTAAAGCCTTGGATCTGCTAATCGAATTGCATCTTCTTTCAATAGTTGGACATTTTTTTCTTTTTAAACACCATCTTATCTAATCTGCACCATTTACGTTGTGTGAAGCCTGTCTGTGGTACAGGAGGCCAGTAAATCAGTTTTAATACAGCAAAGAGCTCTTATCTAAAGCTGGGCACTTTTTTTTTTTTTTTTTTTTTTGTCTTTAAAGCATGTCTATGGATGCTCAAAATAAGGATTTGTGAAAATTGTTTTGGCTCCTGTTTTCTTCTCATGATTTAAGGGGGAAACGTGAGGTTGAATTGTGGCTGAGGTGGAGTTCCTGTGTTTTTGTCACTATGTCATCTTCTCCACTTTTCAGCCCCTGGGGGAGAGATGCTGCTGTGACCTTTTTCCTCCCTCAGAGAGCAGACAGCCTGGGACAGGCACAATTTGTGTGATGATTCCTGGTCAGCAGGAAGAGGGACCATAGCTCAGCCAGGATCTCTAGAACTGGCTTAGAAGACACAAGACTGGCACAGGGAGAAACCCAGAAGAGCTCTGCAGATCCCCCAGGTTAGTGCCGTGCACTGGGTTCGGTACCGGAGCAACAGCAAGTGGCAAAATGGACCACTTAGGAGTTCTTTGCTGCTCCTTGCTTCTCAGGTGACTTCTGCTACACTCAGACTCCTGGATTTCCCAGGAGACCTGACACACAGTCCTTGAGGTCACTGGGGAGCTTTGCAGGCTGCTGCAACTCACTGGTTTCTGATTTATAAACATCATCCTAATGCTTCTTTGTACATCAGGGAACTTTCCTTCCCCCCAACCCCCTTGCAATTACTAAGAACAAACCTTGACTTTTAATTTTAATTGCAAGATTAAACAAATAAAGAAATAAAGAAATTCTTAGAGACTTATTAACCAAATGTTTTAGGAGGGAGCATGATGCTGCTTGCAAAGACCTATCACACAGACCCTTTTAAGCTGGAGTATCAAACTAGACACACATTTGTTCTCACCCTCAAGTCCTTCCTGCAATTTCTGTTTGAATTTGATTTCTACTTTTCCTAGATTGTCGCTGAAGTCTGCACATTTCTCCCCACCTCTGAGCCGTGATGGAAAGCCACCACTTCAACTCAGCTGCTTCTGCCAGCCCACTTCCCAGCTATGGCTTCTCTCAGCTTTGAGAGAGAATTTGGAGGTCTTTTCTCCCATGCTCACCCAGGATCTTTTGAAAGGATCACACCAAAATAGATCAAAAAGGAGATTTCTGCTTTCTGGTCCTGGTGTGAATAGACCAGGACCATCTTTTGTCCCAGACCTCATCCTGCAGTTTGTATTTATGAGCAGTGGCCCCACAACTTTTGCCTCTTGGACCTACCCAAAGAAGAGGACCTCAGACCTCTCCTTGTCTTGTGTCTCGGAGTGGCTGGCAAGCTAAAGTCAGGACGAGGCCGAAATACAGACCTGGATCTGACTGGTGTTGTTTTACGTGAATCAACACACAAAAAAAAGGGGTAACTCCCCACAAACTTACCCACACTCATCCACTCCTCTCCTGCCACTGCAAAAATGACATCCCAAACACACCACTACCTTCTCCTGCTAGACCAGCTGAGTCCCATGATGGTAATGGCCAAGTCTCCTCCTTCTCCTGGGAGAGCTGATCCTGAGCTTCAATTAATGCCAATTTCAATAGACTCAAAGCCAACAGGCTTCACAATTATTCCCTTTTTATTTCCTCTGTGTGTATGGTCACCGAGTCTTGTTCCTCACTGCAGGAGAGTCTGCTGACTAAACCTCCTTGCTTATTTAAAACTCAGCAGCCTCAACCCACTCCCACTTTGCCACCTGAGACCAAAAAAAACCCGGAGTCCTCAAGTCATTAAAATCAAGATGCAATTAGCACCAACACCAACTGGCTCCCTCCCTCCCTCCTATTCCGTGCCCATGGCTGAAGCTCCTTCCTTTGTGAGCTCTAATGCATGTTTAATGTGCAACTTAATTATTTGATTACAATGGTGTAATTATGTAATTGTAATGTATTGTGCAAGTTGGCTGGAAGGAGACGGGAGACATTTGCTGAGTGGCGTGGGATAAACAGAGGAACAAAATCAAGGAAACAGGATAAATCTACTGAGATGACTGCTTGGAGGAATAGCCAAGAAAATGGGTGCTTTGGAAAACAAAAAGTAGCTGGTTTGTTTTTTTTTTTAAAAAAAATCTTAATTTATTCTTTGCAATCAGCGAGAAATTTCCTTCCCCTTTGCCAAAGCGTGAGCATGGCTGTGCTGGAAGAGCAGAGCCAGGAAGGCTGTCCTGCCCCTGCTACACTCTGACTGTCACTGTTCCTTGCAGGACAACTGGATCATGGGCCCAAATTGTTCTGAGCTGGTCAGAATGATCTGCAAATCAGCAAAGCTAAAAAACCTCCCACTTGTCCATGGAAATCTGAGTGGATGCAAAGTGGTTTGTGGCAATTTATTGCAGAGCAGTAACTCAGGTACCTGGATTCACCCTCTGGGCCATGTCAGGGTGACAAGTTTGTTCTCTCTCAGCTGGACTTTAGATCAGAACACTCATGTCCACAGACTGAACCCAAAAATGAAGGGGAAAATAAGCTCACAAATAAGCAAAAGCCACAGGGGAGCTCACTGCAAGAACTGCAACCACATTCTACAGACAGATTTTTGTGTCCAGCTTTGTAAGTTCTCTGGTTTCTTCTGCTCTCCTTCAAAAGGCACTCACAGCCACCCTTTTTCCACATTCTCAGGGACACCACATCAATGCATAAGACTACCAGGTGCCTAGACAACCAGTTCAACCTCCTCACTCAACTTCTGGTGAGGTACCGTCCACCTGCAGCCTCCCAGGTTTCTGTGGGAGACACAAGCCTATGGTGTATTTCTCAGGTAGCCCTCTGAACCTCTTTCTCCTACTCAACCTATTCACTGATAGCCAGCAGAAGGCTTGCATCAGTAAAGCTTTCCAAGCCAGGGTTCCTCAAGTCAGAGCTCAGCTCCCACAGTACCAGCAGGTTGACAAAGCCAACACCAGAGGAGATGTGTACCCATAACCCTTGAGGGTCACACCACTTTTTTTAGCCTTCCCAAGCCAAACTTTGGTAAATTTGTTTTACCAACCCCCCACTTTTCAGTGGTGGATCCATTTCACAGCAAGGTCACAGGGAAGAAGTTTCTCCTCATATTGAGGTAGAACTTCTTATGTTCCAGACTCAACCCATTATTCCTTGTCCTGGACACCCCCAAAAAGAGATTGGCCCCTGCCTCTTGACAACCACCCCTTGGATATTAGACATCCATAAGATCCCCTCTCAGCCATCATTTCTCAAGGCTGAACAGCCCCAGGTCTTTCAGTCTCTTTTTGTAGGAGAGAAGTTCAGAAAGATCAGCCAAGGAGCAAACCCCATGCTGTGGAAATGGTCCCTCAGCCAGCCAACACCAGCAAAAGCTAGCCAGGCAAGGAGTGCTGGTGAAAAGACCCAAGTTACCCTAGGTATATGCAGAGTCCAGCTGTCAAAAGTTGTGTTACTAGCCCCAGGCAGGTCCTGATTTCAGTCCCAGGTTTGGAACTCTCGTAGAATCATAGAATGGTTTGGGTTGGAAGGGACCTTGAAGCTCATCCAGTTCCAACCCCCTGCCACGGGGGTTGTCTCCCACCAGCCCAGGCTGCTCCAAGCCCCATCCAACCTGACCTGAGACACTGCCAGGGATGGGGCAGCCACAGCTTCTCTGGGCAACCTGGGCCAGGGGCTCAGCACCTTCCCCAGGAACCTTCTGCATAAATTTACATCAGGGTTAACTATGTGCCATATGCAAACTGCAGAGGAGTCAAGTTTCACTCCCCCATTTCCCATGGGAAGAGCTGCAAGAGGGACTGGGAGAACAAAAAAACAAAAAACCAACCAACCAAACAAACAAAAAAACCCCACCCAGGCTCTATCCCTTCCCAGATATATGCATTTTGGAACGGGACATCTTTCTGAACCGAAGACCACAACCTTGAAAAACTCTGCTGTCTCCTAACTCATGGGGAGACAGCGACAGAAAGACAATGTTTCACCAGAAGAAGTTAGCACTCAGCAACAAAGCTGCAGGATAAAAATGTTTGTTTGGTGGGGTTTACCTTTTAAAGAAAGAAGATAATCTGAAGCCAGAGAAAAACCATTTATGCTTTAAAATCAGGGAAATAAAGAAAGATTTGTATGCATTCCCTGTTTCCAAAAAATAGTCATTTAGTGGTATCCTAAAAAAGTAGATCTGACATAGCCCACATGCTCCATTCTGTTACATCCGAATAAAAATAACAAGAAAACTTTCTGTGCTGAAGGTTTCTTGCTGTTTGGCTGCCTACAAGGTAAAAGAGTCCACAGACTCTCTTGTGCCACCCAGGATTTCTACAGCAGCTCTCCCAAAAGCCATCAGGGCTCTCGGCTTTAAAACCTCCGACCGATTCCTCTGCCACTCCAGAAGTATTGCTCCTGGGCAAAAGAAGAGAGGTCTCCTCCTGTGGATCTGGAGAGCTGCATCCATCACCCAGTCTGTGAGGTCTGGAATCCCTCCCCCCTTGCACCAGAGTATTTGTGTGCATTTCTAAGTGTTTGAGAATTATTTTGTTGAGCAAAGGCTTGTCTAGCTCCCCAGGGAGGTCACACAGACATGTTATAAATTCACCAGACTTGCAATGAACACAATTTAGCACCATCTTCCCACCTCCAAATATTCTGGCTTCTTCTTGCTTGCAGGAAAGAAAAACAACCCAAAACTTGAATAATGCACCAGTGATGGTTTTGATTAAGATTTGCAGATTTGCTTGGGGTGCTGTGACATTCACTGAGCACAGAGCCACCCCCAGCAAGCCTTCTTCCCCATCAATCTCTCTATTGGGATGGGAAGAGCCCAGCACTCAACCAGGGACCAGGTGGAGTGTGACCCCCCCCCAGGGGTGATGCCAGTCTGAGGGTTGGAAGTCTGCCTGCAGCCTCCTTGCTTCACCCCAGCCCATCCCTGACCTCCCAGCACCACTGCTGACCATGATGGCCCACACAAAGACAAAAGTTCAGATCTGTGGATCTTTAGAGACTCATTTTTACAGAGGAGGGGGACACTGGCATGACATCTTAACACTCCTATGAAGAGAGGGCTGCAGTCCTGTATTAGGGAAGAAAATCTGGATGAACTCTGTGAATTAAAAGAGATGGAGAACACGGACCAAATGTCTTCCCTTCGATGAATAAAATGAACAAAGAATTTCCAGCCCATGAAGGGGGCTATGGGAAAGCTGGGATGGGGCTTCTCATCAGAGAAGGTGGTGATGGGACAAGGGGTAATGGTTTTAAACTAAAAGAGGGGAGATTTAGGTTAGATACTAGGAAAAGATTCTTCACCACAAGGGTGGTAAGATACTCAGGAGGTTGTGGATGCCCCTTCCCTGAAGTGTTCAAGGCCAGACTGGATGAAGCCTTAAGCAACCTGGTCTAGTGGAAGGTGCATGTGCAGGATCCAACCCTGCATGTGCTGGATCTTGATGATCTTTAAGGTCTTTCCCAATCCTAACCATTCTATGATTCTGTGTCCCAGTAATCTGATTAAGACCATACAATGCAATATGAACTATGGTATAAAATCTTGTATGTGAATACTTGGCACTCTGTATCTTGGAGCTCTGTATCTCCACCACGTGTTTTCATATCCTTCACACCTGCCCAAAAACCACTAATGTTGGTGGCACAGGTTTTGGACCAGGACTTTCTCACACTGGCTGTAAGCACTGCTGAAAAGATCTTCAAGGCAAAAGGACTGGGATCCAAGTAATCAGTTTTAGCTGAAGAGTTAATGGACCTCAAGGCCAAGGAAAACCACTGAAATTATGGACTCTGTTGCCCTGGGAATGCAAGCTGGGTAGTCTTTCCTATTGGGCTGGAGCAGATCTTTCAGATACAGCATCCAACATTGCAGAGACTCCGCTATATTGGAAAGTGGTCCAAAATTTTACAAAATTCACAAATAAACTTCCTCCAGGACAATTAAGCACAAAGGTACCAGCTCTGACATTGATGCCAGAGCTCAAACAGGACACCAGGAGAAGAACCACTGTACTTGCACTGCATTGCCTCTAACTTTTCACTCAGTACCTTCTATTTAGAACTGTTCTTAACATCAAAGAAGGTGGACAGATGACTCCCTGCACTCCTATCACCCTCCAGTAAAGGCTGGAATCTTATTTGCTCTTGGTCTTTGCAGTTTAAACTAATGAGACCTCTGTTCTCAGGGAAAAAAACCTCACTCCTGCTTAGAGACCCCAACCCAGTGTGTCTTAGCCCACAAAAGGCTATGAAACATTCATCTTCCACTTCTCCAGTAATGAAAAGCTGGTTGCTTTCTGACCCTGACCAGTTGCATTCCATGTTCTTTCTCCCCACTTCCCCACAGCTGGGTGAGCCCCTTGGCCTCTCCTCTGCCCAACCCACAGCTGAGCAACTTCACAAAAAAACCCAAATCCACCACAACCTTTTTCTTATAGACAACCAGCTTCCCATGTAAGCATTAAATATCAATTATATGAGAAGCTGTGCAGTGCTTTAATTATAGTCATGAAAAATCATCCCATTAATCAAGTTTCTAATCAGCCACTTTCTGGTAATAAGGTGGCAACTGTTATTTTATTGATTAACTCTTAATGAGCCACTGAGATAAATCAATTCTACCTTTTTTTTTTTTGCATATGTCCTGTCTTGCAGCAGGAAAAATTCTCCCTTTATCAGGAACTTTGCCTGAGTGCAAAATCAGCTCCTTGCTGCTGCTTTCAGGCAGGGCTGCTGCCTCCCTCTGGGGTTTGCTCATCCTGGTCAGAAAGCAGGCTCCTTGTAGCCCAGGCTTCATGGAAGGAGAGCCCTGGCACCTTTCAAAGATGTGATTTGGTAGGCTGGGTCAAAAAAAAAGAGATGAAAAAAAAAAAAAAAAAAAAAGAAGGAAAAGGGGGGTAATATTAGAAACAGAGCTTTGCCTTTTGAGAGATGAAAAGAGCTCAGTCTAGCAAAACAAAAGCCAAGAAGGGACATATCCATGGTCTGGAAATACATGGAAGGGGGAAAAAAAAGGGGGAACAAGGAAACACAGGTGGAAAAAAAAGAGCCATTTCAGTCAAGGAACAAATGAGAACAAAGCAACTGTGAATTAATATAAGCTGGAGTTTAGAAATACGTGCCAAGAGGCTCAGAGCAGAGAGACTTTCTAACAGACTTCCCTTGGGAGCCACTGGGTAAAGTCCAGACAAGGATCTCACAGATCTTGAGCTGAGAGGGGTTATTGCAAAGAGTCTGGAGTGGTTCAGCCTGGAGGCAGAGCTCCAGGGAGCCTTCCCTGTCTGCAGAGAGGGCTTTCTGGGATCCACAGCCAGGTTGGACATGAAGCCACTTGATTAATTATAGCCTCTGCTGACTTCTCCCACCCACTGCTCAGCTCCACACCAATTATTCAGGATCAGCTCGTAATAACCTATTGAAGAGGTACAGCTCTTCATTTGCATAAGCAGTTTCAGCCAACACAGTCTGCTGAGGCAGAAAATATACACTGACTATTGAGGAAGGCTGAGGGCATTTGAAAAGCGTGTGACAGCACACGACTGGTGACATTGTGTGTTCCTCCTATTTCCTGAAGACTCACCCAGCACAGAACTCCACCCAAAACTAATTGGAGCAGTGTTTAAAAATTAAAAAAAAAAAAAAAATTTAAAAGAGATGCAGAGTGTTTCTAGATTTAGATGCAACTCCCAGAGAACCCCATCTAAGCAATATCAAAGTTTATACAGAGCTGCAAACTGATACCTAAAAAAATAGAGATCGGAGGCGAGCATCTGGCTTCTCCTTAGAAAGGTGCAGTGAGGCAGCATGTTAAGGTCCAGGCCTGACCCACCTACCTCCTGATGGGTCCAGCTTTGTTGGGGCTGGTGGCTGTGCTATCTCTCTAGGAGCTTGCCTAGGTTTTGGAGAGATCTGTTCCTGGCTGGGGTTGGCTGCTGAGTATCCAGGAGGAGAGATGTTTGCAGGCCTATGCCACCTGGTTGCAGCAGTTTTTTACAGCTGTGTCCTCTCCTCCCACAAAATCCTGAATAGCCCTGCAGCTGGGGTGCACCAATATTGGTGGAGGCAAAAGTGCCCACATGCTCTTTACTCTGCCCTGCCGCCCTTTTCTTGGCTCTTATTCCACACATCCTACAACTGCTTGAGCAACCCCCAGCCCCATGAAGGATACCACCTTGGGCCCTTGCTAGCCCCTAGGAAGGACAACTGGCCACACACGTCTGCCTCAGTGTGGTGTGGCCTTCCACAATCCCTTCTCACCTCCCAACCTCATTTATTTCTTCCACATGTTTGGTGCTCCAGTAAAGCCACCCAGCATCAGCAGCAACACCCGGGACCAAAGCAGGGCCTGCAGCATCAGATGTGTCTGACAAGTCAGAGGTATGATGAGAGGTACCTGCACCCAACAGTCGTGTTCAACAGGCCTTAGAAGAATCCAGACAATTTCATTCCCATGCTGATCCTGCTGGCAGCCTGCTCTGCATTTTCTCTGGAGATGCTGGGCATTGAAGAGATCACTGGTGGGCTGAGAAAGACAACAAATCCCTTCCAGAGTCCCCAGCATCCCAGTCTCTTCCTGATATCCTCAGATCCATCCTCTGTCTCTCCTCTGGGTAGGTGCAGGCAGGTCAGGAAAAATTTTGCTCCTTGCTGTTTGGGTGAATGTTGTCAGAAAGTGCATTTTGAGTGAAAAAAAAGCATCCCCAGACTCCAGGGCAACAGCCCTGGCCCCCCATTTTATTTTTAACTGATATAAAAAAGGAAATCTTTCCGTTAGCTTTCAGGGAAGCAGGACAGTAAATCTATACCAGTTTTTACCAAAGTCCTGCCATAGGCTACAAAGCTTCCCCCATGCACACACCCGACATTTTTCAATCCACTTCACCCCCCAACTGGGGAAAACCCTCAAAACAAGCCAGGAGTGCAAACGCCTGAGCCTCTAAAGAATAATGAAAGGCTCCCTGGGGTCATTTCCAGCAGCCCCCCTCACTCAGGAGAGCGTGTTCAGCCTGGGCACTGCTGTCACTTTGTGTGGCCTGGGACAGGAGCAGCAGGCGGGGAAGGACAAAAGGGAGAGGGAGGGAAGAGGGGATGCAAAAGCTGCAAACTTTGCCAGGCATCATTCAGAGCTGTATAAAGGGAGAGTAAAAACGAGCTGGCTGAAAGGGTCAGCCCAGCCAGAGCTGTTTTGATTTATTCTCCACCACCACGGCAATTATTTATTCAGAAATTAAACAAAACACACACACAAAAAAAGGAGCGGGACTGGATGCCTGCTCAGAGGTGGCATTTGTGGGAGGAAGGAAGGTACAAGGACCCTACCCAGGGAGGGCTGTCTGACACTTCTGCATCCCTCACCTTCAAGCATAACCTCTCATTTAATTATCTCAATAGGAACAGTGGGAGAAAAAAAAAAAAAAAAGGAAAAGAAAAAAAAACCAAAACAACTGACACACAAAAAACCCCCCAACCAACCAACCAAAACACCAAACAGACGGCAGTAGGGAGAGCAGGCACTGTTTTCTCAGTCAAAAGCTTCTCCTGCTGCCCCCGCAGCAGTCTCAGCCTCCCTGGCTCAGTGTGTTGCTGCTCTAGACACCCCCTTGTGCTCCCCCATTCCCTGGGAAAAGCCACCTCCCAACAATCCCACTATTTCCCCAACCCCCCTCCTCGGCAGCCCCACAGGGCTGGCAGAAGGACAATTCCCTCCCCAAGCCCTTCACAGAGATGAACCCCTTCCCAGGCATATCCAGCAAGTGGGGGACATCCAGCCCTGGGGACACCGGTGGTAAGGCTGAGCTAGGTAGGAGAAGCTTGCATGTGAAAGCAGAAATGAAACCCCCTAAGGAAAGAGAGAGAGAACAATTCAATGACAGAGCTCACTACTGTGAGATCAATGCCATCGAATAAGACATTTTCAGGCCAAGCCTTACTGGGGCTTGAAGACTCCCTGGATGAGACAGGGAGAAGCTGGACAGATGTTCAGGACCACTGAACCCCAAGCACAGCCTCCATGATCCCAGGTTTTGCTCCAGAACCTGAAGACAACATCCTTTAGGGATGCAGGTATTTTCCTGGAGGCTTTTCTAGGCTCAGGAATCTCATTTTCCAGAACATTAACAAGGCCAGGAGGGCTAGAAATGTACTTTGGCTTCTAGGTGACAGCTGAACTACATGAAATCAGGTTCTGGGGCTCTAGGAAACCACCATAAATACTGTTAAGTCTTGCAATAAAACCACTCCTACTGACAAGATAAAGCTTTTTCCTACCCACTGCTCCTCCAGGCTCCTTCACCTTCTCTCATTCCTACTCAGCAGCTTCATCTTCACTACCAGGAGCAAGTGTCTGGAGCCCAGCATTAGGTATGTGAGCAGATCACCCTGGGAGAAGAACAGGAGAAGACTCAGCTCAGCCACAGCAGCCCAGACAGGGCTTCCATGCATGCTGGAGGTAGAGGAACTCCTTGCTGTGAGGATTCTCCAGACATTTGGCACCCCACAACCAGGACGAGGCTTCAGCCCTACTGTATGGTGATCCCCACCAAAGAGTAACCCAGCCCTGTGCTGCTACACAAACAGGTCTGTCAAGGGTTACTGGATTTTACCTTCTCAGATCAGGGAAAAAGAGGTGGGAAGAGACCTCCTGGGCCATCATTCCCAGTGACACCTTGTGCAAGCTTATAGAGATGCCAAACAAATGCCACTCCAGGTTGCTGCACCTGGAACAGCTTCCAAGACAGGCTCCTGCATAGCCCAGCAGCAAGGAAGAGGTTAACCCATCCCAACAGTGCTGTTAAGCCCATTCCCCATCCCCATCTCCTACACCCTCTGGCCATACTTGTGTTTCACATCAATGCTGCCCCTCACTCCCAGATTTTCCTAGCTCCTGCCGTTACAAAGCTTCTAAACTCAAAGATCAAGTAAGATGGAGAAAATAAATAAATAGTGTGGAAAATATTATTTATTCTAAATGGGGACACCACTCACACAAAAATAATAATAAAAAAACAGAGATGAGAGGAGCCTGTCCCCAGGGCTGTAAAATACCACATCAAACCCTCACCATCTCCACTCTGCTGCCCCAGAGTCCTCTGCATTACTTGCCAGAAATTAAACCTAGAAACACAGCAAGTAATGAGTGAAGTTTCTCTCCAAGACCATTGAGAAGCCTCACTCCTGGGCCCCAAACTTCTCTCTCCAGAGACCTGGTCACTGTGCAAGGAGAAGTCAAACAAGGCAGCCTTCCACACACATGAGGAAAACCCACACCAGTTGGAGGAGCAGGAGCTTTGATGCCTTTTAGTCTTGGAATCTGACTGCTCAGAAGCCCAGGAGACCTGTGAAGGCTCCTGAAGGCAGGCACACAAGTCACCAGGATGTCCTTTTCTTGGTCCTCTGGAGCCCCAATCACACCTCTGAAGCCATCAAGGCTGAAGAGGCCAGCGAGAACACCTCACCCCCAAACATCACTGAGTCTCCCTCACACACACACACACAGCAAAATGCAGTTTTCAGACCATTTTGAAGCATGCCAGAGAGAAAGGATGGTGGCAGCCCCTGGGTGCCTAGAAGGATAGCTCTCAACAGCTCCTGCAAACAGCTCCACAAACTTTAGTGACAGCATAATTGCACATCATCTCCTCCAGCATCACTTTGACAAGGTGGGGGACAATGCAAAGAGCAACGAGACTAATATTCCTATTGACATTTCCCCAAAAATACCTCCTTCCCCAATGAAGCCTTATGAATATGGAAAGCTTGCCTGAAGGCTTTGCTTAAATACAGTGTGTGAGTATTTAATCAGAAGATGTGGAGGCCCTCCAACAGCACTGGCCCCAGCACTTTTTTAGGATGTGCAAGACGTTTCTCCCTTTTCATGGGCATTTCTGTTTACAATCCTTCCTCTAAAAGGGCTTATAAAAGATTCACTCTGCTTCAGCATTTGAAATAAGAGCTAGTCAGAAAATAGGATTTCATCTCCTATTCCTTCCCTGTGGGAATTCCTAATGAAAACCATTTTTTTGGCTAAACTTTTCCAGAAGAAACAAATAGAAAGTTGATGGCTTTTTTCTTTCTTCCTCAATTAAAAAAAAAAAAAAAAAAAAAAAAAAAAAGTGAAAAAAACATTTCAACCCAACAAATTGAGAATTGAAATGACTTCCAGAATGCCCAGGGAGAACTGCAGGGGAAGACCCAGAGCAGGGAAGCACAGTGGTTTATGGACCAGGTGTCTGGCTACCAAAAATGGTTGGTTGGGAAATGAGTTCCTGAGGATTCCTGTGAGGTCAAGGGATTTGAAAGCTGTTGGTGTCTTTGGGTGCACATCTCAGAGGAAAGCAGCTGGCTTTTCTGAAGGTACACACTCAGCATCTTCTGAAAAGCAAAACTGCTGAGCTGAGAGTTTGGGGGTTTTTTTATTTGTTTGTTGTTTTTTTTTTTTAAACTCCTTTTTTTCCCCAAGGATGAAATCTATGGAAGCAAGTAGGATTTTTAACCCCATGACAGCCATAAGGAGGACATCCCCCGAGCACAGCTTTTTGGACATGGATACCAGCAATCTATCAGTTTCCTTTAATGCCACTTCTGATAAGGGTCTGATTTTGACAGATTTATATTTAGACTCATTTCTTTTACTTTTTTGTTGTTGTTGTTGTTTTCAAGGATTTCTACTTACCTTCTGGATAGAGCTCCAAGTTCACTCACAGAGGCAATCATCGAACCATGGAAAACAACAAAAAGTAAAGGATGTGCTAAAAAAAAATCCATAGTATCTGTAATACCTCAATTAAGGGAGCATAACTATTGAAGCCTGAAGTATTTTCAAAATCTAAGCCATCAGTTCTGACAGAAAGTGCCACTACTGGAGCTGGGAAAAAAAAACCTTGCTTTTCAGCTCAGGAGCAGGGAATCTTTCTTTGCCTTGAAAGACCTAAATGACCCCACCAAAACTGTTTTTTAGTTCTGTTGAAATCCCCGGTTTTGATTTTCAGGTTTCTACTGGCAAAGCTGGTTTTGCACTTGGTTTTTTGTTTGGTTTTTTTCTTTGCCTCGATCCCATGAATATTTTGATTTTATAACGTGGTTGGAAAAGGTTGAAAAGAAAAGTTCTGCTTTCACAGGCTGGCCAGTTTACATGGACTCAAGTCTCTTGAGTGTAATAGGGATGAGCAAACTTCTGGTCCTGGTTCAAATTTCAGAGAGCAGGGCAAGAAAAACTGTTCATGGATGACACTGGTGAACTAGAAAACACCTTCAAAGTTGGTCAAACACCTACTCAGAGTCTGGGAATGGGAATTATGTGGCATAGCTGCAGTTCAGGGCGCATTCTGCTATCAGGTGCTCTTTCACTCCAGTTTCTCTCTCTGAGAGCAGGCAGCATTGGTATTTGGAAAGCTTTGTGTTTCTCCACCCACGAGTTCCCCAGACAAGACCCCTCCAGAAGTTAAATCTTTCCATTTGATGTCCTTCCAGGTCACTGGCCAATCTGTCACTTTCCTGGTGTGACCTGGCTTTTTAGGGAGCCAGGAAACGACAGGGAAGAGCTGCTTTAACACTTGCAAATGGCAACACAGACAAACCACCAACCTCAAGTCAGCAAATGAAAGGCACAGCTGCTTCCTCGGCCACCAGAGACTTTTTGTCCCTGTGATTTCATGCAGGAGGATGGGTTTTTCTTTTTCCCAGGCACAAGAAACAAGTACAGCAGGATGCAAGTGGGTGGCTTGCTTGCCAACTCCAAAGACAGGACAAAACTAGATTCTCCTGAGAAAGGGCACCACATGTCACCAAGACCACTAGAAATGCTGCCGGTTTCCCAGCATCACAGGCACTTGGCAAGATCATCCAAACCTGCCTCAGCCCTGCCAGGCTCCCTGTGGTTTGCATCTCCTCCTCTGAGCCACCATTTCATGAAGCCAGGAGCTCTCACCTCCTGTGGTTTTGCTGGATCTGCAGAGACCTTTCCCCAGGTCACACTGTACTATTCCTTGTCCTGAAGAAAAGTGAGGTCGAAGCAGCAGCCCTGTAGCAGGGAGGGATTTTGCCTCTTCCCATGCTGGGCTGGGTACTGGGGCCATCCACTCAAGCACAAGGCACAAGCTGGACCTGCCCAAGGCCCATATGTCAGCAAGAGGGAAGGACAATCCAACCAACCCACTGTGGAAATTGTTCTGACCTGCCCCCTGGGCACTCATTTCATCCTCATCCTATGCAAGGCCAGGGCTCCCTGCAGACAGCACCTGCCAGCCAAGGACACAGCTTCCATGGCTTCACTGCACAGACTTTCCACCTAGGTGAACAGAAAGGTTGCAACCAAATAACCTGCAGGAATTTACAGCAGCAGATGGTTCTGCTACCATCCAGTCTTAATCCAGAGATGGGCACCATGTCCTCTCTCATAGGGAGCAATAACCTCAACCGACCCCTTGGAATAACCCAATGGAGTTCAGGGCCACCAGCCCTGTGTTAAGTCACAGAATCATAGAATGGTTCAGGTTGGAAGGGACTTTAGAGACCACCTATTCCAACCCCCCCCCCGCCATGGCCAGGGACACCTCTCATCCAGACAAGGTTGCTCAAAGCCCCATCCAGCCTGGCCTTGAACACCTCCAGAGAAGGGGCAGCCACAGCTTCTCTGGGCAGTCCTCAAGCAATGAGGAACCAATCCCTCACCCCATTGGCACAACTTCACACTCGGGTGGTCATCACTTCCATAGTGCTGCTGAGACTCCATAGTGCCAGACCAGTGCTCCATCCACCCCAGCTCCTCAGCAGCAGGAGGTTTTGCAGGGAAAGGCTGCCTGGGGCTGAGCTTGGACCCCAGCCACATGGCTTAAACACTGCATGACAGAGGATAAACTCAGGAGCCTGAAGTACAGCTTCATCTTATTGCAATAAAGAAGACTCAAGTAATGACAAGCCAGGAGGTGAGCAATGGGATAATGGGCAAACAGCCACAGAGTAAAGCAAAGGGAGACCCTCTCCTTGCCCATTAGCAATACTGCATTAACAACAGACACTTTCTTTAACATTGGTATCAGCACCACTCAGGAATATTGCCAAGTCCAGTGCGTTTATTTTTATGGCAAGGAAAAACTGGTCCTGCCTGCAGAGAGGCACACACCCCCCCCCCCAAACTCCAGACCTCCAGCCCGGCTCTGCTCCAGGGGGAGGCTTGCAGCAGGAAAGGTGAGATCCTGAGGTTTGCTGGCAGGGTGAAGTCATCCCCCAAGGCAACTGAGGCACTTGCAGCTATCTGGGTCAGGCTTTTAGCTACCACCCATCCACACCTGGTCACCCAGTGCTCTGAAGTGGGGTGACCCATAGAATGAATTGCAGGAGTGGCAGTTCAGGGCACAGCTTCTTTTGAGCACTCGGTCAAAATTATCCATTTACAACAAAACTGACTTAGTTTTACAATGCTTTGGCCAAGCTGATTTGCAAGGCACTGAAGGCTTGGACCTCAAAACATCCCTGGCAAGCTCAGTTGCCCACTCATGCTAAATCAGAGCCCCTTCCTGCCCCTCTCAAAGCAGGGCCCTTTAGCAGAGGTAAGAGCATCCCAACATGTCTCAAAGTAGCACGTGCACAAATACAGAAGCACTAGCAGATTTCAGCCCTTCTGAGATTGTTTTAGCTGAGCTGCTTCTTGGACCAGAAACCACAGAAATAATTTGCCGGTGAGAAGCCCAGAGCTTCAGGTGCATTCCAGGTATCCATCCTAATTCAATTTCCCTGAAGAAGCTGGGTGTACCAGGACAATCAGAAGAGCATTAGGCAGTTTGCATCAGGTACCTGGCAGCAGACCTCACCGCAGAACCACAAATGAGAGATCCTCCCCTAGATCAAAATGGGCTTTCAGCAAAGCCCACCTCAGCAATGCCAATTAATAAGCACACAGCTGGCTCATCCCAAAAGCCCCAGATCCAAATTCCCTGGAACACGGGGGAAAAGGGGATGCTAACCTGTTTGGTGACTGCTGTGACTCACAAACAGTCAAGACAGGCGCTCCAGACTTTATAGGGTTTGAGCAAGGCTTTGACCATTCTCTCCTCCCTCTCATCTGTATCTGTTTCTGATTTCACTCACGCTGTGGCATCTAGAGCACCCAGCTGGACAAACAGGAAGCTGAAAAGCTTGAACTAGAGCTAATTTCTGTGATAATCACAGGAGGATGGCATGGCTTACCAAAGAGAAGAACCACAGAGCAACCAGCACCATCTGCCACCGACCCTTGGCACAACTGTGCTGGAGTCCTCTCCTCAAGGCTTGAATGTTCCTCTGAATGGGGTAAGGGTGATGCCTGACTTCCAGGGAGCTGGGGAGGAAGGGGAAACACAGTCAAGTCAGGGAGCTGCCCAAGCATGGCCATGACAGAAGCCAAGCAGGCACAGAGGAGTGAAAGGACTTTCACCCAAGAAGCACATTAAGTATAAAAGAGAAGATGCTGGGGATGTTAATGTACAGCATCAGGATTTATTTCCCCCTCCTGTTCTCACTATCATGTGACAACATTAATTAAATGTGTTTCTGACCCTGCTGAGCTTCTTTAAATATTTGCCGTTCTCCACAAGCACTGTTTGGTTAATGAAATGAAATTAATGAGCTCATTAGATCGTGCTGTAATCTTTCAGAGGCAAGCCTGGCACTCAGCTTCCCTGTTCCCTTTTCCTCTCCTCTCGTGGTTTCAACTCAAGGCGTTCAGCTCCAGAAGCAACAGCTCAACAGTGGAGGAATCAATTAACAGGGCAGCTGGGCACAGGCAGGGGGAAAAGAGGAAAGACCAAGGCTGAGGAAATACAGCTTACTAACTTTCCCACAGGAGCTGATCCCCCAGAGCCCATGACTCTGGGCAGACACCAGTGCATAGTTTCATTCGGTGGATGCTTCACCAAGGTGCAGCTCAGCTCGAGGTGGTGGGGCAGGACCTGAATCCGTGGCTACATCCACTCTGATTTGCATGAGGAAAGCTGAGAGACCTCTCAAAAGAAGAGTTTGGGTTTAAAACTTTCAGGCATGGCTCTTAAAAGCAGCCCCTGGGTCTGGCTGGAATAGAAGGGGGCTTATTGAGAACTAGAGGAGGTTGTGGGGTTGTCTTCCCCCTTCTCTAAACCCCTTCCTCGAACATCTTAGCAAGGAAAGCACATATGGCCCACAAGTTCCTCCATCCTTGTAGAATCGTAGAATGGTTTGAGTTGGGATCTCAAAATCATCAGGATCCAAGCCGCCTGCATGGGCAGGGACACCTCCCACCAGACCAGCTTGCACAAGCCCCATCCAGCCTGGCCTTCAACACTGCCAGGGAGGTGGCATCAACAGCCTCCTTATGCAACCTGTTCCAGTCTCTTACCACCCTCGTGGTGAAGAATCTTTTCCTGATGCCTAAACTAAATCTACCCTCTTTCGGTGTAAAACCATTACCACTCCTCCTATCACTACCAAGCAACTCCTCACAGTCTCTTAGACTCTAATCCCGGCCCCCCCCTTCCTCCCCCCTCCCCATGCCAATCCAAAGAACCTCCAGGCAACCAATCACTCCTATATCTTCCCCCTGCCCTGAGCAATACTCGCAGCTTGGTGTCCACCAGCAAAACAACACCAGGAGGGAAGCAAGCAGGGTTTTCTGCCGCAGGCTGCACCACCTCACCAAGCCAGCACCACTTCCACCTTTTTAGAGCGAGAAAGATTCTCCCCAGAGCAATGCTCAGTTCTTCTATTGTCTTGTGTAGCCTCAGAAAAGAATTAACTCAGATCAAAGGCTCTCTACAGCAGCACAAAATCCTCTAGCAGGGAGGGAAAGGAGGGAAAGGGGGTGGACAATAACATGAAAAAACGCTTCAGTAAATCTCTTTCCAAGAAAGCAAATAGGTGTAACTCCTGCATGCATATAAGCCCCATAGTTCAGAGATTGTGTTAGCTATGGTGACACCTAAACAGCACCGGAGGAATTCAGGGTAGGAAATGTATGCAAATCGAATTCTCTCTGTGGCTGTGTTCCCCAGCAGATTGGATCACAAAGCTTCAGCAAGCTCTCTATCCCTGGGCTTTGGTAATTTACCTTTTAGCCCAGAAGCTGCATAACTGAACTGGGCCTGGTGGAGAAAAAAAAAAGAGGGTGATGAGCACAACCGGAGGGGAAGCAAGAGGAAAGCATTCACACAGTCAGGCACTGAAAAATCTTAAGGTCAAAAAAAAAAACCAAAGAAAAACCCACTTCCAAAACAAAACAAAAAAACAAACAAACAAGCAAAAAAAAAAAACCCAAACAAAGAAAAACCCAAACAAAAACACAAAAAACCCTGCCAAAAACCACAAAAAAAAACCCAAAAAAAAACCCCACAAAAAATGAAAGTGGTGCCCCAAATCTCAAAAAAAAACTTCAGGGAAAGCAAGGAAGCCAGGCTGAGGAAGTTGGGGATGTTCAGCCTGGAAAAGAGGAAGATCCCAGGTGACCTTATAGCAATTTCCAATATCTGAAGGGGCTGCAAGAAAGCTGGGGGAGGGATTTTGACATGGGGGTGTAGGGAGAGGACAAGGGGAAAGGGTTTGAAACTTGAAGAGGGGAGATTTAGGCTGGATATTAGGAAAAAATTATTTAATTCGAGGATAGCCCCTGGCCCGGGTTGCCCAGAGAAGCTGTGGCTGCCCCATCCCTGGCAGTGTCTCAGGTCAGGTTGGATGGGGCTTGGAACAACCTGGGCTGGTGGGAGGTGTCCCTGCCCATGCAGGGGTGTCAGAACTGGATAATCTTCAAAGTCTCTTCCAACCCAGACCACCCTGGGATTCAAATGGCAGTCACTGTTTTGGAGCACATAAATAATTAAAAAAACCCCCACATCTTTCCAATTGCAGGTTTGGGGGACTGAAGGTAGAAAATCCAGGCCAGCTTGTATTCCCATACTCACCCATTACACCACACCCCTACATGCAAAGGTTGAGCTCAGAGGGCTTTTGAACCATATCCTCTCCATGTCTTAAAGGATTATCATGTTAGCTCAAAAAAAACCCAAACAAAATGAACACAACAATAACACCTCTATTCTCCTCCCCCAGTTTGAAAGCTAGTGGCACAACAATCAAAATGCCAGGCTCTGAACTAACATATCTTTGGGTCAGCCAGGTCTTTTACAGCCCTACCATGTCCGTGGCTCAGAGGCCATACAGCCCATTCAGTGGGTTTCAACTTTCCTCTTGTTTAAAGGATTTGAACGTCACTGCCTTTGGTGACTGATGATTAAAGCAGAAGGGAAAAGTGAGGCTATCATTTATCCCTGACATTGGGGGGTGGGGGAAAGCTGGAAATAATACAGGCTCATTGATAGCAGGGCCCCTGGCCAGAAAGTGGAGAAGCAGATATCAAGGGCATCAGGGAGAATAAATAAGGAGACCCAGTTGAGGGCTCACCATCCCCACCGTCCCTTCTGCCTCCAGAGGCATCTCAGCAGGTAGGACTTCAGAGGGAGAGGTGGCTTCAGGTAGCTGCTGCCACAGAGGAGAAGAACCAGAATCATAGGATGGGTTGGAAGGGACCTCAAAATCATTGAGAACCAACCCTCTGTATGGGCAGGGACACCTCCCACTAGACCAGGTTGCACAAGGCTCCATCCAACCAGGCCTCCAACACTGCTAAGGTGGGGGCATCAACAACCTCCCTAGGCAACCTGTTCCAGTGTCTTGCTACCCACATGGTGAAGATTTTTTTCCTAAGATCTAACCTTAATCTCCCCTCTTTCAGTTTAAAACCATTACCCCTTGTCCTGTCACTACCATTTCTGCTGAAAAGCCCCTCCCCAGAAGAGGATGAGTGAACACCTGCGGATGGCAAGGGTGGAGCATCACCACAACACTTGGACAACTCCTAAAATTGTAAGGCTATGCTAGATCTCCAAGGGGTCTTCCACCAACAGGTGCTGAAAACTCAGCAGCAAAGATGTGGCAGGGGGGGTAGGTAGTTTAGCTGAGCAAGGCCAGTGAGTTGGTATTTGCTTTCCCTTTTGAAGGAATTCCTCCTCAGCAAGTCACCCCATTCCATCCTCAGGGCATCCCAAAAAGCACCAGTCACTACGTTCTAACATGTAACCCTGTGTTTAACAACCAAACCCTGCCTTCCATCCTCCTCCTGCAAAAAACAGGTATCTACGTGCTCCCAGAGCAAAATGCAGCACACGACCTCTCACGAGGCAGAGTGTGACCAAGCACCCCAGAGAGCTGCTTTAGGTACATCCAAGGAGCCACCGAGGTCATCCCATTCTCCATAAAGCTTTCCCCTAGCCTGGAGTCTCTGCACCACACACTTGGAACAACCATGGCCCACATCTTCCTTCTGGTTAGCCCAGACTCTCAATGGTTTAAGCACAATTGCTTCCATAACATTGATTTAGGGTGGGTGAACACTCTTCAGTTTTGTTTATATCAAATCAAAACTCAAACCCTGGCTTCAACAATGCAGACTGTTTCCAACAGCCCTTAAATATCATCCAGTCCCTACCCCCTGCCATGGACAGGGACACCTCCCACCAGCCAAGGTTGCTCCAAGCCCCATCCATACCCCCTTCAACACTTCCAGGGATGGGGCAGCAACAGTTTCTCTGGGCAACCTGGGCCAGGGTCTTGCCAGCCTTAAAGAATTTCTTAATTTCTCACCCCTTTCCCTGGGAGTCTCTTTTGACAGATGACCTTGCCCTAAAACCTTGTCCTTAGGTTTTTTCCCTGTGGGCCACATGGCAGCCCATGCAGAAGATGCCTTTGTGGCAGCTGCAAAGGGAGCTGAAAGCAGGAGGGCTGCGTTGGTACACATTCCTACAAATGCAACTGCATTTCCAAAGTGTATTTATATCTTATCTGTGCTGTTTACCCGTATGTTCAATAAATCATTATTCATTATCTGATAAGGTGCCTGCACTGAATTTCTAAGCCAGGCTTACAGTTAGCACAGAACAGGACATGCTGGGAATACAAATGGAAAAATAAATAGAGCAGCTGTTTCGAGCCAGGCTGCTCTGCTACCAGGGGACTCTGGTGACATCGCCAGCCATGAGACCAAAGCCTGGGTCGCTGGGCTTGCTGAGCTGGATACAACAGGCTTGTGTTATGCAGAACAGCCTCCTTTTTAGCTAATTACATGTCTGAGATCCTTTCTGATGATAGAATTGACATTACAAAGCAAGCCATGTTTCCTCTCTTCCGCGCTGCATTCATCTCTGCCCTGCCCGGACCCTTGTGACAGCCAAGGAGAAACAGATTCTGCTCTTCAGTGTCCACAGAGCCCCCACAGAAGCCTGGGAGCAAGGAGGAAAACAGAGGGGGAAAAAAAAAAAAAAGTGGATGGGAGCTTAGGTCTGAGACCTGAAGCTTGAATAGGCAAGATTATTCCTGTTTGTGCTGTCTGCAGCCCAGGAACAAAACCAGAGGAGCAACAGTAATGCAAATCCAAAGTCCTCTCTTTTGCCGGTTCCAGCAATGAAAGATGGGGAGCACTTTGAGATGGTGCCCCAAGATATGACCCACCCCCCCTTTTCTCTCCCTCTCTCCCTATCCCTCCAATACCAGGAACCAAAACTGGCTCCATTCAGTTTTACCACAACTTTCAATACAAACATTGTCCCTCTCACATCTCAGCTCCTGGTCCAGGGATCACCTGTACTGGATGGATATTCCCACAGAGAACAGGAGGAGGAAGGTGGGAGGAAGGGTAGGGAGTCAGGTTCAAGTCATGTGAAAACTTGTTCCAGCACATCTTAAAATCCAGGCTACCAGGAACTGTGACATCCCATTTCTTGGGAAGGGGAGGCAGAACAGTAATTAAATTTTCTGATCTTGTTAGCCAATTTCTCCAATCACTGCCCCTGAACTGGAGAAGGGGAAGGGAGAGGGGAGACGCTTGCGTCAGCAACGCTTGTGAGTGAAATTAGGTTTTCACGGATTATTGGGTTAGTTCCACTTCTCCCACTTTTTAATTTATTTGTCTGTATGTGCTGCCGAGCTGAAAGGCCGAGAATTCCCCCCCCCCCCCCCTTTTTTTTTTTAATTAAAATCTGTAGTTTTGGAAGATGAAAACTGAGGAATGGAGGTAGGAGAGACCATGAACCATGACAGCCAAAATCTGCTTCCTTCCCAAACTCCTTTGTTAATCCCTCTTGAAAACAAGACCCTAATAAGATCTCTCATTTGAACTCCAAATAGCCTTTAGATATTTTTTTTAAGAAGGAAAAAAAAAAATCAATTAACTTTGTTCTATATTTAAAAAGAATCAAATTTACTTGTTACTACTTGAAGTTTGGGATTTGGGCTTTTTTATTTATTTTGCCTAATGCTACAAAAGAAACTTAAGAATTGCTGCGTGTGCAACCCTTTGCCTCTATTATTTCTCAAGACAGTAACAGTGCCCCTATTTCAGATTTCTTTTGAAATAGAAAGAAGACTAAAATGTGCATATCGGCAGTGTTCAAGTAAATTATCCGCACGATTATTTCCAACTGCCTGGTGAGTGGTTTCCTAGGAACAATGCCATTGTTCAAGGTTTTGGAATTTTGGATAAAAGAGAAACTGAGTGTAGTTCACAGAGTGGCCAGACTTCCCTTTTCATGAAAGCTTTAGGAAGTATGTGTGGCCACACAGCCCATCACTAGAGATGGGCTGCAGAGCTTTCTGGGAACACAGCAAAGAGAAAGCATCAGTGCTGCAGAATTAAAAAGCTGGGAAAAGAGCTGGTCATTCCCTTCACCAGCATCCTGTAACAGCCAAGAGCAGCAGATCAAGAGCCTAGGGTTGAGATCAGGAGACTGCAGGATTATTACACACACCAGGGCAGCAGAAAGCTGTCTGCCCTGGCTCACCCTGTAGACCAATGCTTTCCATGCTAGAGATGTCTTCCACCTCCTGAGGGACTTTAAGTCTAGACCAGAATAGCTTTCTTGAAGATCTGTCCTGGCATTCTCTGGCAGTATCGTGACTGATGGCAGGAATCCCTGCTGCTGGCACAGCTGCCCAGGTCAGCCAGATGAGAGTTATTAATGTGTAGATGCTGGCCTGCTGTAATGTATAGATGCTGCTAAGCCCAAGGAGGCTCCACACAGGGAGACCCAAGACCTACCACTGGGTGCAGAATGTAAGAGGCACCCATTCTTCAGGCTCACCCATGTTTCTGCAGCTTCCAGCTTCCTCTTGACCCAAAGTGTGTAACAAGCTTCATGGCGCTGGACCATTTGCTCCTATACTGAGCACAGGTGAAGGATGAACCTGTGAGAGAAAGATGCAGGCAGCAAAGAGACAGCAGCAGAGCTCAACTCAGCCAGAGCTTTGCAGTCATCCAGAAACCCTGCACACTTTTTAGGCAGCGTGTGATCTGTAGCTGCCAGCAGCTCACTGCTCCCCCCCATCCTGCCCCTTTAAATGCCCCTCAGGGGAGGCACCTTGCCAAAGACATTTGGGAAGCAGAGCTGGGCTATTTCTTCCCCCTTCACCCACCCAGAGAGCTCTCTGCATCACACCCACCTGTCTCACCCCAGCTGTTTTACAGGAAAACCCCATCCGTAGCCATGGCCAAAAGGCTCACAGATGAGTCCTTAGTGGGGTTAGTAAAGAGGCCAAGCCAAGATCACACAAACCTGCTCACCACCTAAGTACAAAGGCCCAGACTCATCCCACCCAAGTCAGCTCCATGCACAGAGACATGGGGCAGTTTTGCACAGAGAATGGAGATGTCACACTTCTGCCAGAGTATTTCACCTGTAGAGCTGGCCAAAGGCAATTTCTTGAAAGTCTTCAAGCAAAGCAAAACACAGAGACAAAAATGCACCCTCCTCTTCCTTCCCAATCAGGGAGAGCACACTGGCTGAAGCCCTGATTAAGATCCTCATCATGGACAAGCTGGGACCTGACCCACCCTCCTCAGGCTCCACAGCTGGGAAAAAGGTAATTCTGCTGGCAGTGAAGAGGTGGGGACTTCACCCTGCTCTGCCCTGACCCAGACTTCACAGCCATTCAAAAGGAACAGCAACAGCCATTAAAAACTTCACTTTCTACAGCTGAAGAGGCTCATAAAGCCAGCGTGGATCCACTGAGCAGTGGCTCAGAAAGCCTCTCCCCTGTGGGTGTCCTGCAGACTGCTATTGTCTGAAATATGGCATAAAAGGGAGGTTCATACTTTATTTCAGACTGACTTCACTCTTCTCTTGTTTTCTCTGCTGGCTGACTAAAGAGGAAGTGATTTATAAGGGGGAACAAGGGGAAGCAGTTCTAATTAATTGGCCAGAACCATTACCATGGTACTGGCACCCAGCAGCACAGAGGGCAGCAGTGCTGACAGAGATGCAGTACCAGTGCAAGCTTCCTCAGTAATCCCACTTCTAGCCAGATTAAAAGGAACTTCTTGCCCTCACAGTGCTAGTAGAGACCCCCTGTACCAGGCTCCTGACCTGTTCTTTTGCATCCAGAGCCAGCAGGAGCAGGGAACTGAAGTGGGTTGAATCTCTGCTTGCAGCCCCTCCATTCTCTCCCTCCCCACGGAGGTCTCAGAGTTAATTTTCACACCAGCTAATGCTCAGGGGGTAAGAACTCAGTCTAGCATAAGAAAGCTCAACTCCAAGCCCAGGAATGAGAAGCTTGAACTAACTAAAGGCCGTGGCCCTTCCTTGCCGTCTCCCCCAGCCAGGAGGAGAACACAGGCACTCCTGGGGCACCTCAGTCAGAGGGAAAAAAGAAAAAAAAAATAAAAGGCTGTCATATCCAGAAACAAATGTGTTTGTTCTGCTTTCAGCAGCCTTGTGGCCAGGAGAATGGGCCTCTGGGGAGCAATAGATCACAGACTGCAGGTGCCTGGTTTTAGGAGGGGGAAGCTCTCCAGTTTTCCTAAAAGCATGTGCCAGAAGTTCTGCAACTGAAGCTCATCTTGACCTCAGAGGTCTGGCCCACTCCGTGGGAGGAAACCAAGCCTGGGCATAATAGGAACAAGCTGATAATTAAAAGAGCTTCAGTCTTTATGTGTTCCCAGAGCACCTAAGTGCAACAAGAGTCGTTTTCATTTTCTTTCATTAGACAGGAGCTATGCAATGCTAACGAAGAGCGGGCTCTGCCAGAGCCTGCAGCCAACTCTGGGCAGACACAGACTCAGTGCTGCACCCAGATGAACTCCTGGCATGAGGTTACTCCTCCAGAGTCTCTGCTTGGGGCATTTTTAGGAGTAGAAGGTGTGGGGAGAAGCTAACCAGGACAGCCTTTAACACTGGAGTCAGGTAAAAGGGTGCACCAGGAAAATACTGAGTCGAGCGAGAGGTCGTGTGTCTGGGGTGCATCAGGAAAAGTGTGTCCAGCAGATCTGAGGAGGTTCTTCCCCTCCACTGTGCCCTATTGAGACCACACCTGGAATACAGCATCCAGTTTTGGGCTCCCCAGTTCAAGGGGGACAGGAATCTACTGGAGAGAGTCCGAGGGAGATGATGAAGGGATCCAACAAGGATGATGAAGGGACTTGGACATCCATCCTGTGAAGAAAGACTGAGAGACCTGGGGCTGTTCGTCTTCAGAAAAGAAAGCTGAGAGGGGATCATCTGACTGTCCATTCATATCTGAGGGGTGGGTGTCAAGAGGAAGAGGCCAAGCTCTTTTCAGTGGTGCCCAGTAATAGGACAAGGAATAATGGGTTGAAGCTGGAACACAGGAAATTCCATCTCAACCTGAGGAGAAACTTCTTGTGAGGGTGAGGGAGCCCTGGCCCAGGCTGCCCAGAGAGGTTGTGGAGTCTCCTTCTCTGGAGACTTTCCAAACCCCGCTGGATGTGTTCCTGTGTGGCCTGCCCGGGGTGATGCTGATCTGGCAGGGGGGTTGGACTTGATCTCCAGAGGTCCCTTCCAACCCCTGACATTCTGTGATTCTAAGAGGGAGGGGAGGAGTAAGGAAGCATAAAACAAAAAACAGAACAGGCTTTCCCATTTACCCCTCTGAAGCATCCTGTCCTGAGAGCTCTAGAGGTGGTCCAGGAAGAAAGCCAAGCTCCTGCCAGCTCTCCCACAGGAGCACACACTGTAGTTTACTGCATCTGATAAGCTCCAGCTTCTGCAACAAGTGGTGGGGGGAAAAGGACACTGATATTTGCCCAGCATTTAGCTAGTGCTGAGTACTCTTATCCTGTGCCATATGGGAGGAACACAAACAGATTGCTCTGTGGACTTACTGACATCCCTAGGCAGATACTCCTCTGCATGCTTTTAAAAAGGTCTCAGGGCATGAACTTGTATTTAGCAGGTAGCCTGAACCACCCTGTGAGACTCCTGTTTTCCTTTTCACCTGGGATCCAGGCAAGCCACAACCTGGTGACATCAGTCTACACTGGGACAAAGTGACAACTGACAGCTTTGGGAAGTGGTGGATTCCTCTGCAAGACACCTACCCCACTTCCAGCCAAGTGATTCCAGCAAAGCAGAATCCTGAGAGTTATTTATTTGCCTCTACAAGGAAAGCAAAGCCATTTTTGTGCCTTCTTGGCAGTTTCTCTTATGCCAGTTGGAAAAGCAATAGCCAGCCAGAAGAAAGAAGGCCATTGTACCTGACTGGTGGAGTGGGGATGTTTCTGCAGGGAGGCAGGTCCAGCAGTATGTGTGAGGAAGAGAAGTGCTTCCTCCAAATGGGAGGACCCCAGACAATTGCTGAGGACACTGACATAATAACCACAGCCTACATCAGGCCACTGGAGAGAGGGGACTTTGAACCACCTAGGGAAAAAAAAAAAATCACTGTTACCTTCAGAGAGAGGCTGTGCCCTGTGAGGAGGACTCCTGAGGTGTCACTGTAGCACACAGGGTGGGGGGAGAAAGGAATGCTCAGGGCCTGACACCTGAAGGGTGATCAGGGAAGGATCAGGACTGGGCTACACGCTGCTGCTAAGAAAAGTGATGTATTTGAGAGCTTAAGGGAGACCACAAACAGCATAAAATAAGCTGAAGGACAAGCACTCCTCCCCTCCTGCTAGGTTGAAGCAGCTCTGTATGACCAGTTTGGGAGCAACCAGATAGAGACCTTGTCCATGCAAGAGCAGCAGTGCATGCTGTTAAGCAGACATTAGACAAAGCCCATTGCATTTTGGATGTGGCAAACAGGCTGTGCTATGGACAGGTGCAGAGAGGAAAGTACTTAATCCTGCTTTCTGCAGAGGAGTCAAATGCAGTGCCCCTGCTGACCAGCCAGGAGAGGAGTAGCTGGCCCCTTACCAAACCCCAAGTATCCCACTCATACCTCAAGTCCTCTCAAGCAATGTGGAGGGATGAACAGAAGGACAGAACCTCTGGTTGCTCCTCTGCTCTGCAGCAGGATGGGGCAGCAATGGCTCCTGGGAGGGACATCTCACCAACCACACTCCCCTGGCCAGAGGCAGAGCCCATGTGGCCAATTTGAAGACCTGGGGTCAAACCTGGCATGGGTTTGGAGACTCAGGGAGGACACAATGGGGAGGAGGAGAGGAACGTGGTAATGGCTGTGCTGTGCTGCTGTGTTTGTACAGCTGGTCCCAACGTGATCCTAAACCACTGCTGGGGGTGGTGGAAAGGGGGGGGGGCGTTTGCAGGGGATGTTCATTCCTCGTTTGTCAGGCTCTGAGCAGAGTTTTCAAACATCTAAGTGCACACTTGAGGCAGCACCTGGGGAGGCCTCATCCCGTGGATGGGGGAGGGAGGATAAATCCTGCCAAGATCTGACTCTTGCTCCTCATAAAGAACAATGCAATCAAGTCACATTGTGATGACTGCTAGGAAAGAAGGATGAGTGAGCCACGGCCAGCAGTAGAGCCAAATGCAATAAAACTACGTTCTTCCAAACTGTGAGTGGGCTTCAAACCTGCAACCTCCACTAGGCAATAGTGACCGTCACCCAAAAAGTTCCCAGCCCTTGTACGGCCTGAATCTGAAACATGCAAATCGCTAAGCCAGCACACAGCTCCTCTATACAGAGGACAAGAAGAGTTTAGGTTCAAGAGCCAGGCCATGGGAACATGGTGTCTCCCCTCATCTGCAGGTCAGCTGTGTCCCAGGGCACACAACCCATCCAGACAAGGTCCTGGGCCAACAGCCCTTCTGGCACAGGGAAGCCCTCACCTCCTTCCAAAGAGAGTGGCTGTGGGGGTGTGAGAAGATTTCTCTCATGCTAGCTAGAAAAACACCTCAAGCTGTTCAGGTGGGGGATGAGGACATTTCAAGATGTGAAAAACTCTTGTTCCAAAGGAAGGACACATGGTGGACCATCTGAAACATCCAGTTCTGTGCTCACACCAGGCTGCCCTCACAGCATCTCAGCATCAAGCAAGATGGGGTCAACCACAAGTGCACATGGGATGTAACCAGAAGTCATGCAAGGCTTTGCCATGGCAAAACTGAACCACCGTGGCTCAGGCTCTCACCAAAAAAAGGCTCAAGCATCTGATATATCATTACCAACCAAACCTCTCACACATGATTTAAGCACCCATGAGATGTCATCCTCATGGTGAACAACTTTTTGGCTCACATGATGTAAGCAAGAAAAAAGTGATCCTAAGCTCAAGAAGCACAAGAACAGACAGCAAATAAGTGGCAGACCTGGTACAGACAGAAACCATCCTTTGCAACTCTTCATCAGCTCCTGCCAGCTGCCCCTGCTGGTTGAGCTGATCAGGACACTGAAAGAATGGCACAATCAAATCTCATCAGCACCATCACTTTTTCAAAAGAGTTTGGACATTTAATCATGCATTTGTTCCCCCACTTTTCAAGCTCCTTCCTTGAATTCCTGGAAGCTTTTCCTTCACATTAACTACCCCAGCAAAAGGTACATTTTCACCTCCCCCAACCTACCACATCCTGAGTTATTCTTCATACAGGATTTCACAAGTAACAGGTGTGGTTGGTGGGGGGGTGAATTTCCCAGCCTGATTCCCATTTAAAATTTTCTAAACCAGCTTTTTAAAACCTGTTTGTACCATCTTGGCTGTATTTATCAAACTACACCAGCCACAGGGCAAAACCAAGGAGAAATGCCACTAACTTCAGTCAGCTGGGCAGCCAGTGAGTACCAACAACAGACTTGCTTACTCCACACCTGTAAGGAGCAAAGAGGATCCCACCCGGTCCTCAGTTTTCTGCCACATGCAGTACACACCAGTGGTGATAATACCTGCTGGTAGAGTTATCCTCCAAACTAGAACAGTTCCTTAAAGACTCCTCTCTAGGCAACCATTGAGGTGGAGCCGAGAACAGTGCAGTCAGAAAGGACCCTTCAACAGTCATCTAAGTCCAACTGCCTGATCACTTCAGAACTGACCAAAACTTAAAGCATGTTCTTGATAACATTGTCCAGATGCTTCTTAAAGGCTGAGAGCCTTGGGGTATCAGCCTCTTCTCTAGGAAGCCTGTTCCAGCATTTCACCCACACACACTGAAGCACTCAAACATCCCTTTTAAAAGATGGGTCCCAAAACTGCACACAGTACTCAAGGGTGAGGCTGCACCAACCAAGATTTGGGCTGACGTAAGGACGAACAGCTTTTTTTGTGATGAAGATATGTTACTTCAGAAGAAAAGATGAGCCAGGTGGCAAATTTTTCCCAGTAAAAGCTGGAAAACCTTCCTAGCTGACATCAAGCAGTGAGTATTCCCAGAAAGGTGCCTTAGAGCACCATCGATAGATCTGCTTTTAAACAAAAATGTGAAATACAGTATGGAAGCTTATCCCTGGGGAAGCTCTGCAAGTGGTCTCAGGAAGATATGGCCATGGACACTGCTGGGAAAAGCAAAGCTCAGATTCTGCAAGGTGTCCTTGGAGCCCTATTATCTGTGATTAACAAGGCATGATGCAAACACTTAATTAAATCTGATTAGATCAATAGTACTCCATGAATTACTTCTATAGGTTTCCTATAATATTTATACACACTGCAGTTATCAGCAAGACTCTCCTGTAAAACTGTCTTCCTCAAAATTTATTTGAAAATGTACCTTTTATACTCTATTAAAAAAGCAAACTGGCTTCTTTTATTATTATTATTCTCTTAGAGTTGAACTTAGCAGACAAAAGCCCAGAGAACAGGATGTGTTCAAAACAAACATTTTGCCTGTTTTATCCTCTCCTGGAATGGCAGTACCACCTCCATCTCTTTTTCCTCCCAGTCTCCCAATCACAAACATGACAAAAAACACTTCTGCTACCTGTTGGTGGGACATTAGCAGAGACAGCAAGGCCAGCAGGTTTGCAGGCTGGTTCAGTGATGACAAGAAACAATGTCCCTGTGGCAAAGATTCGTGTCAGGTTTCAGGAACTCCCTCTGCACTAAATCAAGGCAGAGAATTTACAGCAAATTAATGAAACTAATTCTCTGACTGGAAACATCATCTGTGAATTATCATGTCTTTACTCATTAAATAAATTATCTGTGTCTTCCAAGACATTAAGAATGAATCATAAATTACAGCCTTTCATAAATAATTTGGGTTTGTTGTTTTTTTTTTTTTTTTAGGGGGGGGAAGTGGTTGGTTTTGGGTTGGGTTTTTTTGGGGTTTTTTTGCGTGGGTTTAAACAGAAAGAGAGCATAAAGTGAGAAGAAGAAAAGAATTCAAGAGATCAGGGAAGCAAGGAGGCAAAAAGGAAAGCACAAAGAGAAGGGAAGAGAGTAAAATGAAGAATGAAGTGAGCAGAGAGGGGGAAAAAAATAAAAAATGTAAAAATGGAGACATCCAATATGTCCAGCTCTGAAGGGAAGGAAATGAGGAATGAATAAAAGCAAGGGGATGAAAGGATGGACAGGAAAAGTAACTCTGTGTAATCTTTCAGGGCCCTGCTAATTGCAGCTTGGTGAATGCAGCAGGAAATGAACCCAAATCCTCTTGTGACTTTTATAAATGATTTCATTCCAGTCGGGCTTGTTTCACGTCAGTGAGTACAAACAGTCTGTCCAACAGCTATCTGAAAAGGGATGCCAACAAGGGAAACCCACTTTGTCATGGAGCAGTGACAGTGTTTGCTGAAAGGGGCCCCAGAATTTGTAAACGACAACAGAAGGGTAATGGCAAGAAGCAGGGGTCAGGGAGACCCAGCTCACCTGTCAAGCAGGCACAAACCAGCACCACTTGGGTGGACTTCTGATGGGAAATTTGGGATGTGCCAAAGCACTGGGGTTTTCTGAGCAGGTCCCTGCTCTGCCTCCAATCTGGTCCAGCTCTAGTGTGCGCGCGCGCTGTGGAAACAAAGTGCACACTGCAGAGAAATGCAGCTGATCTGCACAGGTGTTCCACCACCCAGCAGGATTTCCAACCAGAGACCATCGCCGATACCAGCACTTAATGATGACTTAAAACTAATTCCTTGCTCAGGAGGGACAAGTAAAACCTTTCAGCCTTATTAGAGAACCTGTTGCTCCAGGCAGGGGTAGCAAAAGCAGCAGCTAAACTCATATCCACAGAGTGCCCAGCACAGCTCCCTGGTCAATCAGACCATGCTCAGCTCCTGGGGGGTGGGTACCCACCCTGCCAACAGGACAGACCCAATCAGCATCACCAGTTGCATCCCTAGCTTCTTGCCACAGTGCAAGAAATGAACCATATTCTGGGAGGAAGAGAGTTTTGTGCTTGTTTGCCTGTACATAGAATGTAGGTCCTATGTACATAGAATGGTTTGGGTAGGAAGAGACCTTAAAGCTCATCCAGTTCCAACCCTCCAGCCACAGGCAGGGACACCTCCCACCAGCCCAGGTTGCTCCCAGCCCCATTTAGTCTGACCTAAGACACTGCCAGGGATGGGGCAGCCACAGCTTCTCTGGGCAACCTGGGCCAGGGGCTCACCACCCTCAAATTAAAAAATTTTTTCCTAATGTCCAACCTTAATCTCCCCTCTTCAAGTTTGAAACCCTTTCCCCTTGTCCTTTCACTCCAAACCCTTGTCAAAAGCCCCTCCTCAGCTTTCTTGTAGCCACTTCAGATATTGGAAGGTTGCTATAAGGTCATTTTGGAGCCTCCTCTTCTCCAGGCTGAACAACCCCAATCCCTCAGCCTGGCTTCCCAGGGAGGTGCTCAGCCCTCTGAGCATTTTCATGGCTCTGCTCTGGACACACTCAATGGGTCTGCGTGGAGAACCTTCCCACAGAACAAGACACTTGTCCTGAACAGTATGAGCTCTGATTTCAGGGGATTTCTGACCAGAAATGCTGAGCTGGACAAAGATGAAGAACAAGCCTCTTGACCTTTCCCATGGCACACAGCACAGCCACATGACCCTGTATCAGCAGATGTGAGCTCACTTGGAGATGGTCAAAAGCCACACAAATTAGAGCAGCTCCAAGCCAAGTATTTCACTTACTCTCAGTGGAACCCATTACCTCAGCACCACACAACTCCAGCCTCAATGACTTTTTTTCTGGCCAGTTCAGGCACACATCTGCCTTCAAAACATTATGTGGCCATTCCCTTGCTACATCCCTCAAGCCAGCCATGGTTTACACCCTTACTTGGTAACCCTGAGTTTCTTGTCCTCCATCCAGGCTGGGTAAGAACCTGCAGCTGGGCTCAGGGATGGGGCAGGGTCATAGCCCCTGGCCCACCTGTAGCCTCCCAGCTCCCAGTAGGGTGTTCCTGCAGGAAGCTGGAGGGCAGCCAGTTCTAGGAGGCCCTGGAGAACAAACCCAACAGCAGCTGTTTCCTGGCTGGAAGTGGAAGGGCTCTGATCCCAGCCCATGTGAGCCAATATTCAGCACAAAAGGAATGCTTCCCCTGCTTGTCTTCCAAGTCAAAACCTAACCTAGGCTACATGCAGGCTCAGAAGTTCTGCTCTGCTACCACCAAAACCACTGCTTAGAAGTCAACAGCAATACAAAACCCGTAACAAATGCAAATCCACAGCAAGGTAGGGCCTGGGAACTATAACATCCGTCCAAACAAACATCTCTGGAAGCCCCTGGCGAAGTGACAGAGCACAACACCCTCACTGTGGGACTTGTGCTTCATGAGCACATCTGAAGGTTTTATATTTTGACAGAACATTCCCTAAACTTGAACCACTTCGACACAACTCGTCCTACCATTCAAATTTATTCATTTTGGGGCTGGAATTACTTTCCCCAGCTTCTCACCCCAGCACAGCAGCCTGCCAAGGCTCAAGCAGCAGCAGGAGGGGATGGTGACAAGTTCACCACCACAAGTCCCTCTTTAGGGACCCTGAACATGAAATCAAACCATTTGGGTGTTCAAAAAGTTCCTGAGTAACACATTGAGCGAACAGGAGGCAGGAGCAGAGGGAAAGAACAAACAGGAGCATCCTCTAGGAGGAAAAAGGAGAGAACTTGGTAACTTTGGGTGGGGGGGAGTTTAGTTGGGTGAGTGATTCCACCCAAATCCCAGAGCCCCCCCACACTCTTCCTCACACTGCTGAGGGGACCTCAGGGAAAGAAAAAAAAAGAGAAGGAAAGGAAAAAAAATTTAAAAAAAGAAAGAAAAAAAGAAGGAAAGAAAAAAAAGAAGGAAGGAAAGAAAAAAAAAGAAGGAAGGAAAGAAAAAAAAAGAAGAAGGAAAGAAAAAAAAAGGAAGAAAGAAAAAAGGAAGAAAAGAAAAAAAAGGATAGGAAAAAAAAAGAAAAAGACAAAGGAAAAAAAAAAAGAAAAAGACAAAGGAAAAAAAGAAAAGGAATGAAAGGGAAAAAAAAAAAAAAAAAAAAAAAAAAAAAAAAAAAAAGAAAGAAAAAATCCCAACCAAACAAAAAAACACCTTTCCTTCCTCTGTCCTGAACATCTGCCACAACCACTCCCCACAGACAGGCTTTTCACACCTCTTTGGAACAGCACGACTCCCTCCTGCTCCTGATTTGGCTGCTTCTGAAAGAAGTGACCCCAAACACCATGCAAGCTGTGACACAACCCAGGCAGTGCCCTTTCCATCCTGGATGCCAGCAGAGCACCTCAGGTCCAGCTGCTCTTCCCACAGGCATCCAGCCCAAACTCTCATGATCCCCTTGCCCTGATCAGCATCCTGCTGCCAGCCAGCCCTCCGGGGAGGGAACATCTCACTGACTCCAGTGGTTCAGGGCAGAGCTGACTGGTAATGGAAAAGCATTTCCCAGAATGGTCTCCAGCTGAGTTTAGAAAGAGTCGGAGCAACCAGCCCAGATCCCACCCATTCCACGCAGCCAGCATCATCCATGGGAGTATTCACCTCCTTTTGCCTTGGAGAAATTCCTCTGTTCTGCCGTCTCTACTCTGCCCAAGGAATCTGCAGCTGCATTTTTCCACCACCAGGCTCAGACAGTTTTGTAACCCGGCTAAAAAGGGGGGAATTTTTCCATCCCTTCCTGAGGTAACGAGTGAGCCCAGCCAAGTGTGAAGCAGGTCACCCTCCTCCTTGGCAGCTTTTCGTGCTGTGTGTTGTGTCAAAGCTGTGACAAGAGCTGGTCTCGGGGGACATTTGGAAGCGCCAGCTGCCACAGCCTTTGTTTGCCTGCAGCCTCCACACGGTCCCCGGGTCCCTTCCCTGGGGCTGGAGCCAGCACACATCTGCCCCACAGCAGGCACAGCATCTCCTCCACCCCCATCCACCGGGAGAGAGGCCACGGATTTATGTACTCCACGATTTTTATGTGCTCTCCAGAAGGCTGCTGCAAGAGGGAAAACTTTGCCACTTCACAAAAGCCTCCCATCTGTGAGCTTGTTTAGCCATGCTGGGAAGGCTGTTGGTTCTCTTTCGGGGAGGAGGAGAGGGGGGGGAAACTACACTGGGATCAGAGCTTAATTGCATTGTTTGCTGAATTAATTGCTCTGTTTGATCGGCCTTTCTCCCAGAATGCTTGGGAACGAGAAGCTTTTCCTGCAATGTGGGAATGGAGAAGGTGGAAGCTGTTTCTCCCTGGCAGATGAAGGCAGTCCAGGACACAGCCAGCCAGAGGGGCTGTTTTGGGGACAGCGCACGAGTTGCCCAATTCAAATATTACTGCAAAATAAGGTATTCAGCGAGGTCAGGCATCCTGGGGAAAGGCTACAGGCCAGAGGCTGAGAAGCATATGGATGCTTAGGATACTGGCTTGGTCCTTAGCCCATGACAGGACCTGCTGCCAAGGCTCCCCCTGTCACCAACCAGCAGCCTGGAATGCTTCATAACCTCCTCTCTCCAGCACCAAGAGCAAACAGATTGGATTTTCCAGGTCACTTGGTGAATCACGGGATGCAGAACAGACAAGAGCTCAGCATTATTTTCATACTGGAACATTCTTCCCTGTGTTTTCATTCCCAGCTTTCCCCCCCAACCCCCCTCTTCCATTCCCTCATTTTCTCTTCCTTTTTATGTTTTGCAAGCCAACACCCAGCTCAGCTGAACTCCTGCTCATTTCACACTCCTTTTTTTTCACCACCTCCCCCCCCCACTTTCACAATTGCAGCACTCAACTTTTTAGGTTTCATTCCTGCCTCTCCCACTTCCCACACACACTTCCTTCTGCCCGCTGGCCTTTGAGTGGAACACAATAACCAGTGGCCGTGCCTGACATGGCATTTCCCACACACATGCTTTTTCATTTCCCCTCTTCCTCTCTGAAAAAACGAAACCAGCATCAGAACCCCTAACACACTGGGGTCATTGCTCTCCCACCTACCCTCCCATCCCTGGAAGGACATCTTTCCAGAAGCCACAACTGTCCATGGAGTCTTTTCTACCCACCACAAGAACCAGGCACTGGGATCAACCAGGATGACCATTCTCCCTCTAGGCTGGCAACATCCCAAGACAAACAGCAGCTTGATTTCTCCCACTAATTAAGACATCTCCATAGAGTTCAGAGGGCACCTTAGGCCAGGAAGGGAAGATCCCTGGAGGACCAACCCTGGTCCTGCCCCTTGCCCTTCCTCCTCTGCAGACTCCAGGAATCTCCCTTCCTCGGCAAAGCCTGACCTGCTGGAGACAGCAAAGATGTTTCTATCAGAAGATCTCTCCTGTCTGACTCAGCCCCATTCCTTGCTGATAAGAAATGAATACTGTCTGTGTCTGTCTCTCTCTCCCTCTATTTCTCTTTTCTCCTTCATAAAGCTGTCAGACCAAAAATAACATATTAGTGGAAGAAAGGAATGTCAGGTGTAATATAATAACGTGATCAGGAGGCTGGGGGAGGCATGTGCCTGGCTGGCTGCCGGGCTGGAGCATTTCTGCACAGGTGACACATGGCTTGGAAATGCTTTTCACTCCTTCTTCACACCCTGTTCACTCACTGACCCCCAGCAGACATGGAAAAGGGATGGATCAAGAGGAGGGAGGGCTTACTTGGCATCAAGAAGAAAAGGACAGCAGGTGAAAGGAGGTGATGCTCCGTCTCTACACTGCACTTGTGAGACCCCACCTGGAGTACCCTGCTCACTTCTGGTGTCCCCAGAAGGACATGGATCCATTGGAATGAGTCCAGAGGAGGGCCACAAAGATGATGCAGGGGCTGGAGCAGCTCTGCTATGAGGAGAGGTTGAGGGAGCTGGGATTGTTCAGCCTGGAGAAGAGAAGACTCCGGGGGGACCTTAGAGCTGCCTTCCAGTGCCTGAAGGGAACCTACAGAAATTCTGCAGAGGGACTTTTCATAAAGTGTCCAGCAATAGGACAAGGGGAAATGGATTTAAACTGGAGAAGAAGAGGTTTATACTGGATCTTAGGAAGAAGTTCTTTAGTATGAGGATGGTGAGACTCAGGAACAGATTATCCAGAGAAGCTGTGGCTGCTCCGTCCCTGGAAGTGTTCAAGGCCGGGGCTTTGAGCAACCTTGTCTAGATGAGAGGTGTCCCTGGCCATGGCCAGTAGATGATTTGTAAGGTTCCTTCCAGCCTAAGCCATTCTATGACTTCTCAGCACCATTTTCCTCCCAAAAGCCCCCTGTTATTGACACTGCAGGCAGATCATACATCTGAGGCCAGAAATAGAGGAACAAGCCAGGAATATCCAGACCACACCAGGACAGAGCCTGTGCTACCCAGTGCCCTTTTTATGTCCCACACGAACTGAGAAAAGTCACATTGAATTAAACAAGTACCTCCCGTGGCCTCCACCAGGCTGTGTTTTAGGGATTTGCAAGGACAGAAAGAGCATCATGTACCTCCTTAACTGACTACCTTCCATGAGCTGGTCTAATCCCTTTCTGAACTCAAAGCCTGACACTCATCCCCAGTTCTTTTTCAGCCACAATCCACAAAGCTGCTTCTTCAAGCCAAGGAATGGCCCAGGGTTGTACCACCATCCTGGTCCCCTTATCCATCAGGCAAAGTACCTGGACATATGTAGAAAGATGGAATGGATTAGTGCCCTGCAAGAAAAAACTACCTCCAACAGCTTTGAAAAACATTTCCTTCCATCATTTCATTCCCTAGTTCAAAAAGGCATCTCCTGGGTGGTCAACCCTTTGCACTAGAGCTGATTGCAAAAGATATCAGGACAACCAACTTTTTCAGGAAGACTTGCCATAGCATGGCCACGAGACCCATCCACTGAGACAAGACACAGCTATGCTTAATGGGATTTGAAAATTCAGTCACAAGCATCAACTGGAACCAGGGTATGGGACAAAACACAAAGTGAGGGTCACACTGCTGAGGTCAGCTCTAGATTTTAAGGCCTGGAGAGCCTGGTGTTGCTCTCTGACCTATTTAATCCTCGCCTGGAAAAATACCCTCCAAGAAAACCAGTGATTTCTGGTGGAGAACAGCTTTTACACAGACATCCACCACCACCTGAATGAGGGAGAATTGGCTGCATCTACAGGTAACCTGTCCCAGCATCTCGATGCTTCTGCAAAGGAAAAGGAGAAGAGGAAATGCATCAAGATGTGTCTTGCTTCCATGAAGGTCTCTTATCTTCTAATTGAATGGGTGGGTCCCATTCTGGCACCACCTGGGGAGAAGCACTCAGGCATCAGGTTCCTCTCCCACGTCTTCCACACTTCAGGAAGCATCAAGTCCTATTTCAGCACTTTTCTCAAGAACCACCCCAGGGCACAACACCATCCCAGTTTCACAGAAGTACAGATTTTCCAGCCACAAGCTCTTGCCTTGAAGGATGACATTAATTGCAAGGGCTGAGCTCCCGCTCTGTGACCTGCTCTGAGCACAGGCTCCTAGGCAGCTGCTGCAGACCTGCTGGCTCTCTGCTCGCTGCAGAGATGTTCCTCTTTCCTATTAAATATTCCCCCTCTTTCTGCCTGTTCCTTTCCATTTCCTCCACCCCATCACCACAAATCCAAGATCAGGGGAGCTGACAGGCAGGAGCAGGCCCATGGCCATCTTTGTTCAGTGTCCAATTTGGGGATGTGCCAGGCTGAAGTACGATTCCTACCGACAGCACGTATGCAAATCAGGTCTCCTTCTGCAGTCTCTAACAACCCAAAAACTGATTTAACTCTTCAAAACACAAAAAGCTAAATCAAACGCTCCTGATCCCAAAATTCTGGCTACTTTTGATATGCAAATGCTGACCCGGCCCCCTTACAAAACTTGCCAACTTTTTGATTTCATTTTCTTCGTTTCACCCTGCTGCTCAGAAAGATGCAAAGCTCAGTAGTTAATAAATTCAGCAATTGGTCCCTTCAGCTCTCTGGTTTCTACCTCGACTCCTTTTCAACCTGGTCAGCAGGTGGAGGCATCTAAGGGTAAGCAGGAAAAGTAACGAGGCAATGAAGTTAATGTGATGATTCTTCAATTAGCTGTACAAGGATGGGCACCATCCCAGCAAAAAATGTTTCCCTAGCTAATGAGAACTAACGATCCCATACCTGGGGGATTCTACACTCCCATCAAAGAAGGCCAATCAAAACGTCTGCAAATTTCTGATTAAAACAGACAAAGGAGAAGGGAGGAAGGCACAGGAGTCAGATACTGAATAGATAATACAATTCACTTCAACTTTTCCTCCCAGAAAACACCAAGTCTAACAGGCATGACTAAGCAGCTCTGAGGGAAGACATGAACAAATTTGTAAAGCAAAGGGGAGTTTAAAGTTCACCCTATTTCCCCCTTCTGCAAAATCGTCTGCAGTCATATAATGATTTAAAGGCCACCTTTCCCCCAGTGGGAAGCAGGTGAGAAGGGTGAGATTCAATTTTGCATATCAAATATGATGGGAGAAAGGCCAGGAGGCACAAGCTGAACACAGCCACATCCCTTTGACACTGTTAAATGCATGTTGCTTTTCCCAGTTCTTCAGGGGACAGGGAGAAAAAAAAAATTAAAAATAATGGCAAGGTGGCATTTTCATACATGAAAACACTGCACCCTTTACTACTGGGAAAAAAGCCAGAACATATCTTGATTTAAACCAACACCAACCTCATGAGACCTTGATCCTCCCTGAAAACCCTTTGGTAACCAAACAACACTCCTGCCCTTTTCCAGAAGCTGTCACTGTGTGTGCTTGCAGCTCCCTGGGAAGCATCAGGAGAAGGGAGAGGGAAGAACCCCTGCTGCTGGCTCACACCTGCCCCTCTTTGCCAGCAGGATTAACCTCATCCCTCTGTTACAGCATTCCTGACTGGCCAGGCTGTCCAACCCCAAAGATGACTTCATGGCAACCGTGAAGTGGGACTGTGCCACAAGAAGAAAGGCAGGAATGGAGCTGTTTGCAGGATGGTTGGAGAATTGTCACCAGCCAGATACAGCAACACAAGCACCAGTGAAAAAGGGTCAAGAGCCAGGTGGGCTGTTTAAGAACAGTGCAGAGCCAGGTGCCAGGAGAGCTGGATGCTGCTTTCTCTTCTGACCCTGATCTTTTGCAAGTCCATAGGCAAGTCCTCTCCTTCCCCTCCTGTGGTGGGTTTCTCTTATTAGCTGCATGGCCCAAGGGAGGGGATCTCTTGCCATGCCCCAGCACAGGGTTGTGCAGATGTCAGGGTCCCCAGGGCCACCATCCTGCCAGATCTTCCTCCCAGGGAGGCTCTGAGAAGTCATCCCTGCCCTACCAAGAGAGCAGTGCCAACAGTCAGGCATGAGAGAGTGCAGCTCATGCTCCCTGGCTCCACACACCTGTATCCCTCAGCTCAATAAATGTCATAAACCCCAAGAAATTCCACAACAGACACAAATAGATCAATAGCATTAGAACCACTCTGAAAAGCTGCCTCGGGCTTTTCGTACTACACCTTCCACCAAAACGTCCAGTAGTGAGTAATTAATGATCAAACCAAGTAATTACTTTCTTGATTTTTCTCAAAACTAAAATTAACCAAAAGAACTCTGAGCTTTACTGATGATACATAGCAAATTAATTCACTAACTGCTGATACTACAACTCTGGGCTGCCTGTTACAAACCACCAGTGCTGAAAAGTCTGTCTGCCTGCCTGCCAGGAAGCAGCTTAACTCTGTATTACTCTGCACGTCACCCTTCACAGATTTTGCTCTGGGGCTCTTATAGCAGAGGCAGATTTTCCCAGAGGAGATGCCAGGACCTCAAGCACTCCCGTGCCTGCAGCTCACAAAAAAAAAGGATGAGGACAAATCCTTACCGTGTGCTTTTACTACTGCAATGAGGGCTGGGACAGGAGAATGGGGCTTCCCTGAAGCCATACGAAGCTGTGAGCGGGTCCACAGAGAGCACCCAGCACCTTGGTACTCTTTCACCATGTTTGTTTCCAGTGAACAGGGCAGGAGGCTTTCCATACAATGGGCAACTCCAGCTAGAGCCAAGGACTTTGAACCCTTGAGGAGGGGTAAAAGAGAAAGCAAAGAGGATGATCAAATAGCAGTAGATAGGGAGGAGCTCAAGGGAGACAGAGAAAGGATTAGAGGTCCTGAAGAGAAGAGTGGAAGGTGAAGAGAAGAACCTCAGCAGCACACCATTCTCTGGAGCAAGAGGGTCAAGGTATCTCCAGTTCTTTGGCACCTATTTCATACAATTATTTCTGCTAAGAGCGATGTTTCAGAAGACAGCTTGAGGTGCCATGTCAAAACTACCTACAGCTCCCTGTCTGTGCCTACTGACCCATTCCAGAAAATCAGGACACAGGCTGCTAGCAGCCGCAGCACATCCAGTACACAGCTGAAAGTAACCTTCACAAGGTTCTTCTAACAATTCTACTTCCAGTTTCTCACGTATTTACAGCCGCCAGCACTGTGTAAGGAGCAGCTCATGGAGCTCTTCCACAGACAGAAAAGGGAGGCACTTTGGTACTCATCACCGAATCCAGCCTGCCTGGAATCCTCACACCATGCTGGGTATTCAGTCTGTCCTGGTCACTGCAAGGCATCACAAGCACCAGATTGGAGGACAAGCTAACTCAGTGACCCAGGGTGTCCATCACTTGCAGTACGAGATGCTAATAAAATGAGTATAACCACCACATACGTGCCCACACAAGAAAGACTATAAGTCAATAAAGAAATTGCTGAAGTAATCCTTCCATCCCCCAGCACTAACGAATTGCTGTTTCCCTGCTCCCAAGAGCACGGCTGTAGCTCGGGAGCTTAACATTCAATCTGACATGGACCTCCAGCATGCACTTTTAATCCCTCTAAGCACAGTGACAGCTAACAACAAGCCCCTTGAGCAGAGGAAGTGCTGCACTTCTTTCCCATCTTTCCATTACCATATTTTTAATTGGCTGGGAATAGCCTTTGCTTTTGTCAAAACAAATTCTGCTAAATCACCACTTCAGACTTGAATGGAGGAGCCAGGAACTGTGAGAGAGAGAAGCCAAGAAAATCCCACTGCAAAGATTCCTGCCTGGGGAGGTGGAGGCAAGCAGGGAGCAGTGGGAGCAGTGTCTGCTCATCCCCCTGCGAGAGCTCCCCAGCACCATGACTGATTCTGAGGCTTGAATGCAGGCAGGTCATGAAGAGTTGCCAAAGCAGATGGATCTGCTGAATGGATTGGAGGGAACATGAGGAGAACAGAATTATTAGGTGAAGAAGGGTATTAAAAGAAAATATGGTGGCAAGAGTATCTAGAAGTTCAAAGGCCAAAGTATGACAAATAAATAGTGAGTGCTACAGAGAAATCTGTTTTAAGAACATTAGAAGTAGAGAGCCTTAAAGGAAAGCCCTACCAGAGGGAACACGGTGAGAGGAAGAGGCAAAGGGAAATACTGTACATACTATACTCACACATGCAAGCCCCTGACCCTGGTTAGATGCTTTTCCTTTGTTTCATCTGTCTTGCCCTTAAAAAATAAAATAGGTTTTGACAAAGCTTAAAGTTTAGAAAAGTTCTTCCAATTCTCTGTTGCTTGCTTTTTGAAAGAAAATGCTTTTCTTTCTGACCATGAGAAAAAGGCTAATAATCCTTTCTTCCCAAATAAAACATTTTCCAAAAGGATGTGATGGAAAACAAAGCTGAAGCTGCTGGAGAGAGGTGGGTGGCAGCACCTCCTTGCCATGGTCTGAATCTCTCCAGCTGTGTGCTCAGCATGTCCAGCAGAAAGTGCAAATCCAGCCATGAGCAATCTCTTTTCATCCACCTTCACAGCTGAGGTCAATAAGGAAAAATCTAATCAGTCGTAGAGGCAGAGAGAGAAGTTGTTCAAATGGTCTACAAGCTATGATTACACAGCAAACCCCACCGCTGTCAGTGAGACAAGTGGCATATGGAAACCTCTCCCATGCCTAAGCATCCCATCGAGTGCTTGCTCTTGGGAAGGGAGGAAGGAGGAGACACACTCAGCCTATACAGGCTCAGCCTTTTTCAGAAACAGCCAAGACAAGGAGGTCAGAGCTCACAATGTTCATCCCAGGACTGACACAGAGCATTAGGCAACGCCTTGGTTTGATTTCAATCCTCAACGAATCAACCAAGAAAAACCATTTTCCTCCACAAAAGGCCCAGCACAGCCCCCAGGGACAAGGGGGGAGGTTAAAGCCCCTGATTTGTTGCCTGCTCTGGTACGGGCTGTTCAATCAGGTCACAGCCACTGCTGTGAGGGGGCTGGTGAAAGAAAGAAAATCTGACTTCATTGACACAGTTAAAAGGGGAGGAAACACACACGGAAAGACTAACTAGAAGGGGAAGGATTAGCATCAAGCACAAGTTTCTAGAAGCTTCAGTGTATCAGCTTTAAGTCCAGAGAGGGTTGGCTTTGGTGTGTCAGAGAAGCCTTTTTTTTTTTTTTTTTTTTTGCTATTGCTTTGTTTCATACAAAATGAGCACTAAATAAATCAGCCATGTACAGGATGTGCAGGAATCAAGCAACAGACCCTTTTCCACAAAGGAGCTGAATGGCTCCATCTCCTCAGGGAGATGGCAAACAAGCTGCTCCGCCAGCCCGCTCGATCAAGTTAATTTCTCTGCCCTTTTATTACAACAGGCAGCCCCTTTCCCTCATCTGTGGTGCCATACAACAAGGGCTGAACACAATCATCTGGGTTTGTAGAATTCTCAACACCCCAATCCTGGAACCAGGCAACATTACACAGCAACTCAGGAAAGATTCAGAGC